>NC_012877.2:51464210-51777044 GCF_000003195.3 Sorghum bicolor | reverse complement strand
ACAGTGTACACTTGATGGTGTTGTCACACTTTGAGAAGGAGGTGGAGGTTGAAGGGTAGAGAGGGGTTTGGGTTCCTCTCTTCCTCCTGCCGAGCTTGCGAGGTGGGATTCGGCGCTTTTGAGAAAATGAAATGCATATTTTCTATTGCGTCGGTGGGAAGTTTGGAGAAGTCGTGGGAGTGCAGGACGCAGGCCGTGGAGGCACCGGACGCAGAGCCTACGCATCTGGTGTGCTGTCGTGTTTGGCTCGGTTAGGGTTAAGCACCGGATGCAGGATAACTCCTGTTTATGTGTCCGGTGCTGCCTATCTTCTGCGGGTGTCTTTGGCTGAGAGCACTGGATGCTCAGGGCACGTCTGGTGATTTGCGTCCGGTGCCCTTGAGCGTTTGCAGTGCTCTCTGGGTAAGGGACTGGACGCTCAGGGCGCGTCCGGTGGTGTGGGTCTGGTGACCCCGCGCATTTACACACCTCTCTAAGTACGTGACCGGCATGCACCGGACGCGTCCGGTGCTAACTTGAGCGCGTCCGGTGGTTCAGTTTTGACCATTAGAGATCAACGTGCTAGGTTCAAAAGGTTGACACATGGCTCTATTCCAAGCACCAGACGCACAGGTTGAGCATCCGGTGGTCACTGGTTGTGCGTCCGGTGGTCCTGTTTTTAGCATAGTGAAGGAGCCAACGGTTCTATTTGTTTGAGGGGCTTATAAATACGTGTTGGTCGGCTTGGGGCTCTCTCTCTTGGCATTCTAACATACTTGACATCCTTGTGAGCCTAAGCAAACACCTCCCACTCATCTCCTTTATAGATTAAACATCTTTGTGAGCTTGGGAGTGATTCCAAGTGCATTTGCTTGAGTGATTGCATCTAGTGGCACTTGGAGATCATTCTAGCTGCAGTTTTCTTGTTACTCTTGGTGGTTGCCACCACCTAGACGGCTTGGACAGTGGAGGAGCATTGGCACAAGTTGGTGATTGTTTGTGGCCATCTCTCGGTGATTGTGAGGGGTTTGTGCCTACCCCGGCGGAGAGCCGAAGGCAACTCTAGTGGATTGAGCGTGTCATTAAGCTACCTCACTTGTGGGTAGGTTCTTGTAGTGTCCTAGTGAGGATGAGGTTCGTGCTACACCTCTTAGCCACCGAACCACCAAGTGTTGGTCGACACAACCGGGACGTAGCATGCCGACAAGCACATGAACCTCAGGAGAAAAATCGTTGTATCTATTGTGATTGATTGGCATTCTCCCGGTGCTTTATTGTTTATATATTGGTGATTGGTTCATCCCCTACATGGCGGTATAAACATCTCTTCGTCTTCATTTACTTACCGCAAAGTAGTGTAACTAGTTTAGTTGCTAGTATTGCCTTGTGTAGCATAGTTCACTAGTGTAGCTTGTAGTGACATAGTTTGTGTGTGCCTAGTGATCATATCAACTAGAATTGTTCTTTAGGTGGCTTGCAAACACCCCATTAGAGCTAGAGCAAAAAGCTTCGCTTTGTTATTTACTAACCTCTTGCTCTAGTGAGTTTGTAGAATTTTTAAATAGGCTATTTACCTCCCTCTACCATATTAGAACCTTTCACCCCTCACCTGCCCCGCCGCCACACCGCGCCGCGCCCCCTCACCCACCCCGCCGGCCGCCGTTCGTGGTCGGGGTGGCCGCGGGCGCCTTCCTCTAGCTGGTACCGGGGGGCCCTGCCCCCTCCCTCGGCGGCCTTGGAGGTCGCCCGGCCCGCTGCCCCCTCCCTCCGGCTGCGGTGAAGGTAACTTTTTATTTTTGTTAGTTAAACTATTAGTTAGTTAACAATTATTATTAGTTATTAATAGAGATTTTTGTTAGCTAAACCTACCCTCCAACTGCACTGTTAGTTAGTTATTTTTGTTAGTTAAACTATTTTTAGTTAGTTAGTTAGTTAGTTAGTTAGTTAATGTTATTAGAGTTAATAATTTAGTTAGTAAGTTAGTTAGTTATGTAGTATTTAGTACTACCATATTGGTTAGTTGATGATCAGATGTCAAATTGTTTTGTAGATGGATTATGGTGTAAGAGTTTTTTACGGAGGAATTGTTAGGAGAGAGGATTGCTAGTTTGAGGATATGTATGAAGAATTAGAATGGTTTGATGGCCCCGTAGTTTCAGCGATCTTTGTGACCGTTTGAGTTTGAAGTTTGGCGATGCTTTCACACTAAAGGGTAGGTTTGATGTTGGAAAGAATAGGGCACACTATGTGATGATGCACTTGTGCAACCAAGCTGAGTGGTCCCGATACAATAGGGTCATCCAAGGTTTGAATGTCGATATGGCTGAGTTGGTGCTGGAGAATGTTGAGACTGAGGAGCCATCCTTCGATGGTGGTACTCTAGGAGATTGTGGTGTGCAGGTGCAACAAACTATGGAGAGTATGGACTTAGATGGTAATTTGATGCAGGAGCGGGTTCATTCTCCTCCAGTTGGTCATATAAGCAATGATTTTGATGTAGACGAGTTTGGACAGGAGGAGGAGGAGGCGACAGAGGAGGAAATGATTGGTGATGATGTTAGCACTGATTCTGATGATTCAAAAAATGAGGAAGAAGGTCCACATGCCATGCGAGCACCGGTTCATGCCATGCCCTTAGGAGTACTGCTTGTGGTACTTCATGCCATGTAGACTAAGGGCACATTAGCCATAGGGTATCTAGGTGATGAAGAGGAATATGAAGGATGGGGCACGGTTAGGAGGGCCCAACATTACATTGCACCACCCTCTTATACATCGGCAGAGCTTACACAACTGAGGAAGGCTGGCTTGCCCTTTACTGGTGTGCCAAATTATAGAGATTTCAACATGTCGCATATGGCAGTTTGTGACACAGGTTTGCAGATGTGTAAGCAATCATTGTACAACCATAAAAATTTAATACTCAGGAAGGGAATGCTTTTCAATATGATGTCTGAGATGAAGTTGTTCCTTCAGGACTATGTTGTGTATCATCATAAGCCTTACATGGTTCGGCATTCTGACAAGGAGGTAAAATTCCACATAGTATGCAAGGCAGGATTCTCGTGCTCGTGGAAGTTGAATGCACAGTAGAGGCAGAGTGATGGGAAGTGGAAGGTAACTTCAGTGGAGCAGCCCCACAGATGCCAGACTAACAAGGGGAAACGCTAGCATCCCTAGTTGACGGCTCAGTAACTTGCCCATCGTATATTGGGTCTTGTAGGTAAGGACAATGATGTATCGGTGTCTTTCTTGCAGGAGACCATAGTCACTTTTGTTGGGTATGAGGTCACGTATGGAAAGGCTTGGCGGGCAAGCAAATTGCCCTAGCAATTCGCTGGGGTAGCAGGGAGGAAGCCTACAACAGGGTTCCATGCATTTTATGTGCAATGGAACACTTCAACCCTGGCATGAGATCGTTCATATACACAGAAGGGTTGTATCTTTAGAACTCATTATTGAGGCATATTCTGTACCATGTGTTCTAGTATTTCGATCAGTGCAAGCATGCATTTTAGTATTGTCGGCCAGTTGTTCTTGTTGATGGCACGTTCCTCACCGTCAAGTATAGGGGCACATTGATGATGGCTGTTGTTGTAGACCCAGAGAACCAGATTGTGTCAATGGCTTTTGCTTTGGCGGAGGGGGAGAACAATGATTCATGGTCATGGTTCATGTGTCTGCTCCGTGTTCATGTGCTTGGGCCTTATTGCACCATTTGTTTCATTTCAGACCGTCACATTGGAATTCTTAATGCTACCGGTGAACACATTGATGGGCGCTCGCCCCTAGTGCACCGTTGCTGCATGCGGCATTTTGCCGCAAATTTCTGGTGGCGTCAACAGAAGAAGGAGGCGACTGACAAGTTAAAGGAGCTTTGTAATAAACATATGGAACACGAGTTCAAGGAGACAATGGTGGAACTAGACAAGATGCTAAACCAAGCGGGCAAGGCATGGTTAGATCAGCAGATGGAAAATAAAGTCAAGTGGGCATTAGCATATGATGAGGGCGGCTTTCGGTATGGCATCATGACAACGAACTCCTCTGAGTCTTTCAATCATGTGTTCAAAGGCGTTCGATCTCTACCAGTGTCCGGTATTGTTGAGTTCTCTTTAAGAAGTGCAATGAATATTTTGTTACGTGGTATAGCCTAGCGCTGAGGAATGAAGAGGAGCTTGGAAGATGGGGGAAGGCTGCACATAAATATTTGCAGGAGGCTGAGGAATTGGCCAAACAGTAGGTTGCCGAGGCTTATGGATGAGACAGGCTTGTTTTCAGAGTACGAGCTAGAGGGGGCACAAACCTTGGCGGCGAACAATTTGGTGGGCGAATGTATCATGTGGATCTTGATAAAGTAGAATGCAGTTGCAACGTCCCTTAGATCATGCATGCCCCTTGCTCACACATGATCACGTCTTGTTGGCTTAGAGGTTTTAACCACACAGTTGCACCATACATGTCACCCTTGTATCTCCATGCCAACACCCTAAATGTTTGGGAGAAGAGCTTCGAGCCATACCTTGACGAGTCATAGTGGCCTCCATATTATGGTGAGGACTACGCGCCTTATCCAGACCTAAAGAAGGTAGGGAAGGGAAGGAGGAAGAAGAAGCACCTGAAAGGCGATATGGACAATATGAAAGGTTACAGCGATGATATGTATGGTGGCAGGGACTTTGATGAAGAACATGCTCAGAACCTTTGCTCCATTTGTAAGAAACCTAGTCATAATGCTAGATTTCATGGGCGGGCAAGACAAGAGGTGGTTTATATTACTCATCGAATTTCATAGTAAACAAACATTTTTGATATTAATGTTGTTACTATTTTTTTGTACTAATAGTAAACCCTCTACTTGATTTTGTTTTTGTACTAATGTTATTTATTGTATTAATGTTGTTACTTCCATTTTGAAATAGGCAAGTTCTGGGGCGCAAGATGGAGGTGCGGGCACATCATCTGCGCTTTAGACTCGTTGAGGTGGACTATGACAAGGACCACTGGGCCAAGGCCTTGTCAGAGCAGCAGAGGCCCATGCGTGTGCTTCGTGTTTGCATGCACCACCCACACAGCTAGGACGAGCGATACGCGACGTACATACGTCGTGCAGGCTTTCTTGAGATCATTCGGGTCTACAACAGTACACTCCTCACTCTAGACCCTACACTTCTTACTGTGTTTGTTGATAGGTAACATATCATTTTGCGTTAATTGACTTTCTTTCATAAAATTGTGCCATCAACTTGTCTATAACCAGAACCTTGTAATGATGCAGGTGGAGACTGAAGACGCACACCTTCCACACACCTTGTGGGGAAATGACTATCACATTGAAGGATGTGAAGATGATATTATGTCTAAGTTTGTCTGGTCATCCGGTGACTGGGGTTGTTGATGAGTCTACTTGGATACACTTGGTGGAGCAGTTCTATGGTAGGAGACCATCGGATGCTGAAGTTAAAGGCACAAAGTAAGTTCATATTTGTGTCGTGTTTAAATCACTAATACAACCATTTTAGGTACATCAATTTTTATAGAATAATACTTTACTTGTAATTGCAGGAAGACCTCAGGAGTGTCGACCTCATGGATAACCCAGAACTTTGGGGTAGGGTCACCGAATGGTGCACCAGATCACGAGGTCAAGATGTATGCAAAGGTGTGGTTTGGCACTTCTTGGGTGCTTTCTTGTTCCCTAACTCCTCAGGCGACAGCATCAGCTAGATTTTCCTGAGGATCCTTATGCAGCCACTGGAGAACATTGCAACCTATAGTTGGGGTAGCCTGGTCCTTGCTTGGACATACCGTCAGCTTTGTAACGCTTGCCGTCGCTAGTCGCCCAATGCCAACCTAGGTGGCTGCTCCTACCTACTTCAAGTCTAGATTTGGGAGCATTTTCTGGTTAGAAGGCCCACTAAACCTCTGGGCTTGCTTGTGAGTGCATTGGCTACTTTGATTTCTTCATAACACTTAAGGAATTTGTGACACCATGTTTGTGTTAATTGCAGGTTTGGGAGCACAAAGACGTTAGACCCACCGCTCTTTTCATCTGGAAAGACACTAAGGTAGTTAGGGGCAAACTAGACAGGAGGTACAGGCAGTACACAGACAAGCTAGACATATTGACACACAACTACGTAAGTTCAATCGACATTTTGTACTAAAGGCACTATCCAATGTGATTGATCTAGAAAAACTAAATTAAGTTTGTTAATTTGCAGGTAACATGGGCATCATGGTCTAGGTGGGAGCTCGAGGACTACCTTAGTCCATGTTGCGAGGAGGATTGGGACGAGTGGCTTTACGAAGGCCCATTGATCTTCTTCCATGTGGTCAAGATGCACTACCCTTGCAAGGCCTACAAACAGTTCGGGAGGTTGCACGGAATTCCATCGCTGTACTCCACCAACGCTGAGCTACATGGGTACGATGGCACTTTATTTGTTCTACTTAAGTGCCACATTGCTAATAGAATCTTTCACTGTAGGAATGATCGAAAAAGGATTGGGTGGTCAAGCATGAAGCACATTTGCTTAATTGGTACCACAGGCAGGATCCCCGCCTCAATGAACTACCACAGCACCACCTGGCAAGATGGATGGAGTACCTACAATGGCTGTAGCGGAGTACGAGGACTCATCTCATGGTCCCGTACACCAACAAGCCTGTAGATGAGGGCGGCGAGGATGACATCGCTGATGCATTCGACGAGGCGCAAAGGGTGGAAACACAACTTCTGAGGGGCCCTCTAAATAGATACGTGGTAAGTACCTTTGCATTGCATCTTCAATCGAGTTAAGGGTTTTGCAATCCATTCAAAATGATCGAGATAACCTTGTGTGTGATGTTGCAGGCACAATAGTTGTCAAACTACTCCGAGGAGGCTTCCAGGCACCTTTTCCGGACTAGGGACGACAAGAGCAACCCTCTTCGCAACTTTGTCAAAGTACTTTTGACAACAACATTCGTTACTACAACTCAATTACCTTCAAAATTCACGCTCAATAATGCATGTTGTCATCTTATCCTATAGAAAATTAAAAAGGGCTGCAAGAAGTTGGCTTAGAAGCTGAGCTGTGTAGACACGACATGCGAGGCACCATACAACCCCACGTTGTCTAGGAGCCAGACAGCCTCGATGTCCATCGCAGCTACTTCGGCTAGCAACACAAGGGCTACATCCTCTGTACGTACTCCACAGTACACAGAGAAGGGTCTAGCGAACGAGGATGATGAGGATGAGGAACTTTAGTATGACACACGAGTGGCGACGAGGATGATGTGGGAGTACACCGGTCACGAGGAGATGGGTCCCTCACAGCTACACGGTGCTCCTATTGGTACACAGGGGGTGGAGTACACACAGTAGGAGAACTACACACTGGCCGAGCAATAGGTGCCTATGCTGTGCTTTTTCTTTGCTACAATTGTTAATAGTAAAAAACTAGAGTTGCTCATTAGGGTGCTTGCTTGCAGGGTACTACCTCCATGTAGCAGTTGGAGCGTGTCGATAGGTGGCAGCGCGAGAGGCAGCAACGGGACGGCACGGACGTGGGGTTGAGAAGCAATGTGGTGCCTACGAATCCAAAGAGGCAATGGAAACCGCGAAACCCCTACACCCCTAGCGATAACTAGAAGAGTCATGTTTAGCAGTTGAACCATTATCCTAGATGTTGGACACCTGTTATCTTAGTTATGTAGTGGCTATAACATATTATTATCCGCAATACCTTGGTCTTAGAACTGATGTACTTGGTTATTTCAATTGGATTATTTTAGTTGTTAACACTCATCTAGTTCTTTGCGTAAATGCATTACTTCATGCCATGGCTAACATATAACTTGCTGCAAACAACTCTTTCTTGCCAAGGCTAACGTATAACAGCTGTAATGGCTTGCAAATGCAAAATTTAGGCAGTGGTTCTGCATTTCAGTAGATTCTAGGACACCCCACCATGGCTGGGGGCGGATTAGGGGTACCCCGCCATAGGCAAAAATTGCACTGATAAACTACACCACACAACAATTTCACCGAGTGCAGCAACACATCGAGCATATGGCACAATTTTAGTGAGTGGATCAACACATGGAACGAAGCAATACATCAGAATGCAAATTATTACAATGACAAGTTTCAAAGTACAACACTCTCATCCCTAAGCCACTGACAAACACTACTACATCAATCAAACTGTGTGCACCACTGCGTAAGCAACTCGTCCTCAGACTCTGAATCCTCCACACAACCTCCTTATCCATACTCGCCTCCGCTGCCTTGGCCTGATAGGCCTATCGCCGATAGTAAGCCGCCTCTGCCTCTTCCGCGGCCTGAGAGTACAACTCTCCCTCTTCCTCGGTCATGTCTGTTAGCCCCCATGCATTGAACAACAGTGTCTTCTGGCTGTGGTATGTAGCCTCACCCCCCCTCTAAGGCACCGACAGGCTCTGTGACAAACACATCACCATCATCCCCAGGCATCAGTCCTAACTCCTCTACAAGACGAAGTAGCTCAGCTATCCTTCCCATGTTATAGTCATCCTCATCCTGAGGGTAGCCCAAATCCTCAGCTAGATGAATGAGCTCACCTATCCTCCCGGTGTTGTCGTCTTCCTCCGGCTCGGCCTCCTCTTCGACCACAATCGGACGGCTAGCTGTGCCACCAACTCCAGCGTCCCGATGTAGTGTCCTCTTCTCCGTGTACCTAGCATGACCCACATCTGCTTGCCAGTTGCTGGTGCATCCAATCTCTACAAGTACAAAATGCAAACAATTAGCACGATGTTCATTCAAGTGAAACAAAGAAGTTTGACTTTCAAAAACACAATGACTGACTCGCACATAATGAGGCAATAGTATCGTTCAAGCCTTGCATCTCTGCTCTCTTAGCCTCCTCTACAGCCTTCCTTGCATCCTCTTCATCCTTCCTTACCTGGTACTCCTCTACCTCCTTTTTCCTCTTCTCATACCACTTCTTCCACACAATACTCTCAGGGTTACGAACACACATCTCTTGGGCCATTCAAGCATTTTCTTCTTATGGTCCTTCACGAAATCAGTGACGTAGTTTGTAGGATAACCTCTCATCTTGTGAAGTGCCACTCTTGTCTTATACTCATCCTTGAACTTAAACACATCATCATATGATTCCCATTTGCATTTCTAAGTGCTCTGTTACAACAAATATATGAATACAAAGTTAGCATACAAAAACAAATATATGAATACATTAGTACTAAATGTCCATAGTCCTAGCAAACCTCATCATAATCGATCATGTGGCCACAGAAGTGGCCAATCCTAAGACCTGAAGGGACTAGGCCATAGCTAGCTTCGACACCACATTTACACATCACATGAGGTGCAGTAGACATCCTCTTCTTCTTCCACTCTAGCACCTCCTCCTTCTCTAGCTCTGGCCAATGGCTCTTTGGACCATAGACCCACTCCGTGAAACAGCACTTTAGAAAATCACGATCCTACAAAGTCAAAACATTAGAACACACATATAGGACATGACATTTCAAGGTTAACTTAAAACTTACTTCACGATGCAGAGGACAAATGAACTCTTGTTCATTTCGTGGGTTTATCACGGCTTGCTCTCCGCAGTGGCACTTTGGAGGATCCTCGAGCCGTCGTGCCAAGGCTACGGCCTTCTCTTCCTCCGTCATAGGAGGAGGGTTAGGAGGGGGCGGAACCCAGCGAGTAAACACCTTACGCTTGCAATGATCAATGTCGGGGTAGAAAAGGAGAATTATTGGGTCAAACTTGTCTAGACCGTCGATCCATTGGAAGAAAAAGCACCGGAAGTAGGGCTACAAAAGAGTTTCAATTATCTCATTGTGAATACAACATCACAAACCAATAAGAAAAACATAACATGTGTAGAAGCAACGTGCCGCAGTATCCGGATGTCTCGACGAGCCCACGTGCGTCGGATGACCACAGTCACAGTTAGGAAAAGGTTCCTCGAGAGGCACGGGGGGATCCTTGCAAGACACGTCGGGGTACATCTCTCTAGGGCGACCCTTTTTCCGCCAAATCGACTCACGATATGAGTCCTCCATCTAAAAACGCGAAATTATTTCAACACAAATCATAGATCACTTATAATTCTTGAAATTCAAAAATAATCCACAATATCAATACGATTAAAACTAATATAAGTTTACTAACTAGTTTAACCAAACATATTATAACTAACCAAACTAACATGACTAAACTATAGAAACGGAAAGAAGATAAGAAATTTTACCTTTCCATGATGGGCGGCTGCCGCCGGGGAAGGGCGCTAGGGGGAGGGCAGCCGCCGGCGAAGTTCTGGGGCTAGTGCGTAGCGAAGTTCTGGGACTACCGCGTGGCGGAGTTGGAGGACGGCGGGGCTGCGGCGGCAAGCGCGGGGCTGCGGCGGAGTATGGAATGAAGCAAAGACAGAAAAAAGAAGGCCCTGGCCGTTTAAGTGGCCCTGGTCGTACTCCGCCATGATGGGGAGCGGGGTTGCCTAACCCGCCATGATGGATGACGGGGTACACTTTGTCCCCGCCACGTCAGCAGGCCCCTAGGGGCGCCAGGCCATGTGGCACCTTGACCCCGCCGCCAAGCACGGTGGGGTATAGTTCATTTGCCCCGCCATGCATGGTGACAGGGCCAAACGGTCTAGTTTTGAAAATATTTTTTCTCCAGATTAGTTTTAAAATATATTTCAAATTTGAGCTAAAAATAAAAAAAAAATCTGTGCCCGTAGGATGGGTGCGGCGCAAAGAGCAGGTTAAGGGGTGTTTGGGTGTGGGAGGTAAAATTTTATTTTATTTTATAATTAGTATCCAATAATAAACTACTTAGACTTAAAAGAATCATCTCGTAAATTATTCTCTGTGTTTTAATTTTATAAATAGTCTGTATTTAGTCTTGCAAATTATTTGACTTCTGTAAACGGAGGTGCAGCTTCAGGGTTTTCTTTTGAAAAGGTAGATGCAGCTTCGGGTCTCGCGAAACCAGGTAAGATTGACTCGAGGTTGACTGAATGCCTACTACTCCCTACATAAAAAAAAGCAATTTTCACTTTTTAAGAAGTCAAATAATGAGTTTAACCAAAGTTGTGGTAAAGCATGTTGGCTCTACCTGTTGAATGTGGACTAGGTAATTAAGGGGCATGGTAGAACTCCGAAGATCCGACCAGTTGAACAAAGGACAAGCTGCTCCCCTTATTTGCAAAATTGTCACATAACAGGGTAGAATCATCAATACTAGCAAAACACTACGTTGGGAACATACACTCGCCAAGAAATAAACAAGGAAAAAAAAAACTCTGATTGACCATAGACGCATTTACAAGGACACGTTCCAGAGTAGGTAACTAGGCGTCACTCCACAAGGATAACTCAGTTTCCCCGAAATTTGGATGACAAAAAGTTTTGGAACTTAGAAATTTCGTCCATCGCATCCGGAAGAGGAAGTGTGAAGGGAGGAAGAACGCTTTGTCCAGCCTTCAGACCCGTCACACCTGTGGCAGGCGGGAGCGCCAGCGCAGGCTGCTGCTTGTTTAGCTTCTCAATGATGTAAGAGAAAGTCCCAAAGGTCAGGCAGCTCTGAATCAGAGTTTGCGGAGCACCTGAAACCCAATAAAAAAATGTGATATTGATTTCTACAATTACTGCACCAGGCCATCGTTCTAAGAAATCAAAAACAAGTGAGCATAATAAATTTACTTGAGTGGAATGCGAATAGTCAATGTATGTCATGGACATCAACAGAAGATGAGTAATTGGAATCTAAAAATTGATACTCCATAGTGCGCAAGAAACAAACCACAACTGGTTATGGAGGAATCCTAAGCAGATATCTAAATGTGGAATTGCTAAGCATAATAAGCATCAAACTTTCTATTCGTGACAGACAGACACTAAGGACATCATATAAGGATGCATGTTTCTCAAAACCATTCA
Organism: Sorghum bicolor; assembly: GCF_000003195.3. NCBI lineage: Eukaryota > Viridiplantae > Streptophyta > Magnoliopsida > Poales > Poaceae > Sorghum > Sorghum bicolor. The sequence continues at coordinate 51,765,116 of NC_012877.2, read as the reverse complement.
ACCTAAAGAAACCGGCATGCCATCAACTAACACAAGTTTACAACCAGCTTCCTCTAGTCCCTGGCATAGGAAGGTTTCTATGCTATGCTCCAAAGGTCAACCAGATCAGGGGTTGCAAGCAAAGGTACAACCCAAGAACCACACATATGAGCCAGTTATCATAAAATGTTTTTAACACAAACATTGTGTTTAACTTTTCAACAAACAGTGTGAAAATTGCAAAGAGCATATACAAAAAAGAGCAATTGTCTCGTAGACAGAACTCGGCATAAACAATGTGGCTATTGTTTATGTGATCTTAGTCGTCACCAGGCCAATAAGAAACTGGCTGTGCAGCAATTGTACATTAAAACAGTTCAAAGCTATTGATTGCACATTTCCTGAAACTTTACCTGGAAAGCTCAAAGCAAGGCCAGTACAACAGCCTGCGACTCCTGCATTGATTCCTGGAAATAAAACAGTTGACATGTTAATGATTCATGCATTTCTTTTAGCATTTTCTTAATCCAGATGAATTAAAAAATAAACAAACAAAACACAGACAAATACAAACCATCATCTTTTCCACGAAGTTTTCTCAAAGAGCAAGCTACCAAACTTTGAACACCAGCAAGAACAGCAAATATCTAGATCAAGAAGGCAAGATTTACACCATGAGATGTTGGTAAACAATAGGCACAAAGTGATATCCACATGTGCAAAGAATAACCTTATACCTTAGCAGATGATGCAGCATCAGGAAATGATCCTTTAAACCCCTTCATCATAACCAAACCTTTACCTGTAAAATTAAAGAAAATAGAAAAGTGGAGCTATCTGATTATACATGTAGGCTTCACAGCAGAAGACCAAAAAAGGATAACAAAAACACAATCTGGTGCTAGACACCACCAGGAGCCCATCTAGCATTTTTCAGAACACTGTGTTTTTTTTTGGGTTAGTTAAAATATAGGATCTTGTGCTCACTAATCCAGTAAGTCATACAGGGGTTATCTCTACCAATTGTGTGATTCTACAGTTGTTAACCCTCTAAGAAAGAGCATAAAATAAAGCTACAGCCAAGAATATATGATTTAAGCAGACGGATACTGATGCACTACCAGTGCTAACACAAATAAAAGTATAATCATTTTTTAGAAAGAGCTTTATGGTGCCAATTTCATTCAATATGGTAATGACTGTAACATCAGTTAAAACGATTAAGTTCTTCATATCTCAGTCTTGGTTTCTTTTTGCTTCTTCACAAATCAAGGTAGAAGTTATTTGGATAAATCTTTTTCTTTTACATATGAGGATTCAGATCAGGCCAGCATTGCTCACGTTGAACCATATATGCATTTGAAGGGCTAAACCAGATTTTGGATATAACTCTATGGATAATTTATGTATTACTCAAGTGAATTGTAGCTTTGATAATACCAGTAGTATTTCCTATTTGATACAAGCATCTCTGATTCCCTATTCTGGTCTTCTCTGAAAAAAAGCTATCTTTCAATTTCTAATTGTAAGCAGTGACTCAAATAATAAGCTGGGGCCCAGACTGGCTCGAACAAGAGAAGATACAAGCTATGTTACACGGATACTTGCAGGAAGGCGCGTATCGCGTATCCGATACGTTTCGGATACGGATACGTGTCCGATACGGCATGGATACGTATCCTGGAAGTATCCGAATTTTTATTATTTTCGCAATTATCAGATACATGGGCTGATACGTATCAGCCTTGGGGATACGGCCCAGCCCAATAACAGGGGCATATCCTATCCCCGACGCCACGCCCTAACCTGGACACTACCGCACTCTGGCACGGCCGTGCGTGCCTCGCGTCGCATCCCCGCGCGGCTGCGCATCCCCTGCTCACTGCCCGCCGGCCACCGCGACGAGCCTCCGCCTCCGCTCGCCGGCCACCGGCGACGCGCCTCCGCCTCCGCTGCCGGCCATCGGCGACGAGCCTTCGCCTCCGCTCGCCGGCGACGAGTCTCCATCCCTGCTCGCCGGCTGTCAGCGGCTCAGCGCCCAGCGACGAATTTCCGCCTCTACGACGTGGATCCGGGGAACTCCTGTGAGTTCACTCCCTTCTCTGTTCTCAATCTCCTCTTCACGTGAGTTCATCCCCTTCTTCAGTTGTTCCTCATCTTGTGGTTCCAGTGACGAATTTCTTTGCCCCCTCGATCTGTTGCTTGTATTCTTGTATGCAGTAGATGGCATCTCCAAATATGAGCAGCGCTAGTGCAAGTGCTAGTCATAGCATAGGATCTGCAGCAATTTCCCCTATGACTTGGTGGACAAATCATGGACAGTCTGCTCCCCAATTGATGAGTTTGGCCATGAAATTGCTTAGCCAGCCAGCGTCATCTTCTTGCTGTGAAAAAAACTAGAGCACCTATAGCTTTGTCCATAGTGTCAAGAGAAATGCCTTAACTCCAGAGCGTGCTGAAGATTTGGTCTTTGTGCACTCAAATCTGAGACATCTATCAAGAAGAACTGATGCATACAAGACAGGAGAAACAAGGATGTGGGATGTAGGAGGGGATTCTTTTGATTCACTTGGTGGTGTTGGCATTCTAGAAGTGGCTGATCTGTCCCTTGATGAACCTGAACTGCAAGCGGTGTCTTTCGGTCTGGATGAGCCATCGGTTGATATTGTGGATGACAATGACAATGAAACAAATGAAGAATAGCCAAACAGGAATCTGCTGCTGCATGAATTGCAAGCCACAGTGCCTTATTATTATTTTCAAAATTTGAGACTACTATATTTGAGAGTTGATGAGACTTCAAACCTGCTACTGCTATGTTGTAATAATAATACTCTTGAGTAGTTCTTTGTGATGTTTTGTTGTTATCAGTTTAAAATTCAGACATGCATTATTATTATTTTAATTTTATTTTTTAAAATAGTAAACGTATCCACGTATCGGGTTTTTTAGGAAATTGCCGTATCCGCGTATCCGTATCCTTCGGATACTGATACACGTATCCGTATCCGTGTAACTTAGATTCCACTTATACAACCTTAATTTAACTTTTGCAGCTCACTTTATCCAATTTGATCACTAATATAGACCCCCACTTGCATAGGGTTGTAACAAGACCCAATTTTGCAAATCAAACTAATCCTCACCCATGCAGGGCAGGTAAAATAACAGAGCAGCAGATGTGAAATACCCCAAACACACCTCCGGACCTTCTTTTTTCTTTCATTAAAATACAGATATGCTACAAGACAAAAACTCCAAAATCATCCAACTCACCAACTAACTATTCAACTATGGGCATACATCAATTCGAAAACAGATTGAAAGCAGATTAGCTATAATTTGGGTTTCTGTAAACTGTTTCAGATAACACAAATACCCATGCAAGTGAAGCTTTTTCACACTGACGGTCCCAGCCCAATATAGCAGATTAGAAGTCAAGTAATATCTGACAGTGTGAATCAAGCTTGAGTTTCTCAAATTCAGACATTTATTGAAACCAAATAGTTCCGTTTCTATGGTTAAAATAGTGAGTCCAAAACACACACATGCATGTAGCTTAAATGTCTCACTCAAATCAAATATTCTCTACAATCTGTAACACTAATCTAACAAAAAAAAGTTCTAAATGGTGCAATTATAGACCAAAAAAATGTAAGCAGTTCCTACGAGCAGAGTTGTACACTAAAGACCACACATTGAACCAGGGCACAAGTACCTGGCTACCCCCAGGATGAACAATGCCCATAGCAAAACAATACTTATCACACCAATTGGGAGGCTAGAATTGGGGAAACATAACCTAAGCCGCACGGGCTCCAACCTCATCATCCCAAGTCCGCACCTGAGGCCTGAGGGCCTCGAAATGGCGCCACAACCACACGTTACCTCGCGGTCGGTGAGCCATAAACCCTAGCGCGAGGTTGAGGTTCCATTCGAACGGGGAGGCAAGGGGAGAGCGGAGACGACGGGCGGCGTGGGTTTACCGTATCCAACGACGGCGCCGACGAGGGAGCCCGCGGCGGACTCCCAGGCGAAGCGGAGGAGGCAGACCCCTGGGGCCGCGGTGGCCGCGGCGAGCGGGCTCGGGTTCCGCGACACCGCGAGGCGTGTCAGGATCGGGTTGGAGGTGGCGCCGGGGCGTCGAGCCCCCATCCCCTGCCGAGGGGACTCGTCGGAATCGGATCCGGTGGTGTCGCCGTCGGAGAAGGGGTCATCCTCCGGCCTCGGGCCGCCGCCGCCGCCTCCTCTCGCCATGGCCGCGCGCGGTCACGTGTCGTGTCGTGTTCGCGCGCGCGTGTGTGTCTAGCGCGCGGGCGCGGCTCGTCACGGGGACCGGGTGGATCGGTGCGCCGCGCACTGTCCGTGTGCACACCGCACACCACAGCCTGCGGGGTGCGGCTGCGGCCCTGCCGGGTGGCGCCACACGCTCGTAGGATCTGCGGGCAGTGGGTGTGAGAACGCACCGTGGCCCGTGGGAACGAGTCAAGTAGGGTTTTTTTTTATAACAAGGCCGTGTTTTGTTCCTCAAGTGATTCGCGACACTATAACACTTTTGTTTATAGTAATTATTGTTCAACCATGGACTAACTAGGCTCAAAAGATTGGTCTCGTAATTTTTGACCAAACTGTGCAATTAGGTCAGTCTCAATGCATAGTTTCATGGTATAGTTACCAAGACTAAAAACTAAGTAACCGAGCTATATAAGTTTCATGGAGATGAAACTCCTCTCTCATCTAATGAAACTCCTTCATTTAATGATTCTGTCAAGTCAGCAATTTTGCTTATGTGGCATCCTATTTAATGTGCATGACATTTTTATGAAACATGTATTGAGACTGGCCTTAGTTTTTATTTTTGTTTATATTTAATATTTTATGTATGTGTCTAAAGATTCGATGTGACGAAGAATTTTAAAAAATTTTAGATTTTGGGTGGAAGACCGGAAGTAAACAAGGCCCAAGCAAAGGCAGTTGAGTCCTTGACACGAGGCTTTTGACTGTCCACCGGATTTTTTTTCTTTTCCTCCCGAAAGTTTCAGATCGAAAAAAACAGCTCTATTTCTAGATCTTTTTAACGAGACACTCAACTTTATACCCACCAAACACATTGATCTAGTTACCAGATCTATGAAATCCATTGAGCTTCTCAATTGGTGCCATTAAAACCTCTAATCCGTGGAGTTGAAAAAATTACTTACCATGCCATTAGAGCATCCAACCGTTTGACAAATAAACTTTGCATTCATGTATTTGTAAGAAAATCTAAAAACACCTATCCAATGGGTTGGCAATTGGCCTTTGCAATTTTGTTAACTTGGCAAATAGAGAAGGACTCTCATATATGCCAAGCCCCTCCGTGTTTGGCATCGCGTCCCTCGCGTGAAATCTGTTGCCCTCGCGCGTGGTCGCGGCACTAGTCCCTCCTCCTGCCGCCAGATTTTATTTTTTGCCAAGTGATTAATGCCAAACCATTGAAGATTATCTCTTTTTATCTTTTTCATATTTATTTAGGATTTGGCAAACTCCCTCATTTATCAAACGAACTATACAAAACGGTTGGGATGCTCTTAGGCCTTGTTTAGTTCCAAAATATTTTGCAAAATCGACACTGTAGCTTTTTCGTTTGTATTTGACAAATATTGTCCAATCATGGACTAACTAGGCTCAAAAGATTCGTCTCGTCAATTCCGACCAAACTGTGCAATTAGTTTTTATTTTTGTCTATATTTAATACTTTATGCATGTGTCTAAAGATTCGATGTGACGGAGAATCTGAAAAATTTTGCAAAATTTTTTGGAAACTAAACAAGGCCTTAGTTACACAAGAACAGTGCCACAGTGGTTTGTTTTTTTTATGCAAAATCATCTCCGACGCACGTAGTCCCATACTATGCCTGCACCATGCTTGGACTTGACTTGCCCCGTGCTAGTAACGGTGCCCCGTTCACGATTCCCCATGAGGAATTCACCCGTTAGGGGACGGAGATGGTATAGATTTTGCCTCCACGGAGAACTAAACGGAGCGAAAGTTGTCTCTGTCGGGGTTCACGGGGACGGGGATGGTATGCATGCCCCCATCCCCGCTCCCCGCGGGGATCTGACTCTAAAGACCCATATACTTGCAAGGTCTAATAATTGTGATATATAAGCAAAATTAAAACTCTGATCCTTCACTTTCTCAGTCTGAAATGTGAAACTTTGTAGAAGGAATGTGTTTGTATATCATTAATATGAATTCGTGAATATGTGAATAGTTAACATCACATAAACTAATATGAACTAACGCGGATACGGAGAACCCACGGGGATTATTCCCCGCACGGGGATGAGGACAGGGATGGGGAGAAATTTTCCCCCATGACATTTCGCGGGAACGGGGATGGGGGAAGTTTCTTCCCTACGGGGACGGGGAATTCCCCGTTGACATCTCTACAGTGCTACCTTAACGCAGTTCTCTAGCCTTGTTTAGTTCAACCTAAAACTTTTCAAAATTTCTTGTCATATCAAATCTTACGGCATATGCATGAAACATTAAATATAAACAAAAATAAAAATTAATTTGCACAGTTTGTTTGTAAATCGCGAAATAAATCTTTTGAGCTTAGTTAGTTCATGATGGAACAATAATTGCCAAATAAAAATAAAAGTGCTACATTATCTAAAACCAAAAAATTTTGGGAACTAAACAAGGCCTGAAGGTACTTCCCTAGATGCCCTAGTACTGTCTTTTTTTCTAGCATTTTTTCAAAAAAATTTCACAATTACACCTCTCGTAATTTGATTTCAGAATCTAGATCAGGACTTGGCACCATTATCACTGATGCCAAGCTAACACTACTTAGCGCCAGTGGCAATGACGCTAAGCCCACAAACCACGTGCACATCTAGACACACTTGGCGTCATGGTGGATGCCGTCAAGTAGTGTTAACTTGGTGCCACTAATAATGGCACCAAGCCCTGGATCCAGATTATGAAATCAAAATACCAAATACGTAATTGTGAGAATCTTTCGAAAAAAGCCAGAAAATGAAAAAGACGGGCCCTACTACCCGTCTCGTTGTCACCCCCTGCCTTCACTGCCATGCCCTGGCTGTCTTTTTTGTTTTGTAGCCTTTTTAAAAAAAATTCTCTCAAATATGCCCCTAACGAAATACTTTCAAAAAATAGACATCAGTTTGGCGCCATCGCCATTGTGCCAAGGTTACACGGCATGACGCCAGCCCTATTAACATCAAGATCCTTATGCCAACGCATACATGGAGCTGACATGGCATGTATCTTGGTGCCATTATTATTGGCGCCAAGATTAACGTCGTTGGCGTTAGCGCCAAGCCTCTCGCGGATTTGGCTTTTTTTATTTTAACCTTTTTTTAAACTATTTCTAAATTTGACACTAAATATTTAAAAAAACTAACCCTTTTGACCGCGTCACATGCCACGGTGCGGCACTCTAACACTGTCGTGCCATGCATGTTGGTGCGGCAAGGGTGGTGACGTGGCAGGCCGCCCGAGGTGCCATACTGACGTGGTCGCAGTAGGGCCGTATAAAAGTGGGCGCCACGGGCACCTGAGCGTGCCTTTCTCTTCTCACCGCTGTGGGGGTATAAACCCCTATACCCTCATGGGCCTATATGGGCCGCACCATCAGAGGTGGCTCGACCCACAGGATGAAGACATGCGGCGCACGACTGATCGGCGTGCACCGCAAGGCTACAAGATATTGTACCAAATAGGATACTTCGCTTGTAACTCTGTCCCTTCAGGATATATAAGGAGGGGCAAGGGTCCCCTAGAGGACAGATCATACAAGTTTATCTCTCAACACAATCCAATACAATCAGACGCAGGACGTAGGTATTACGCCAACTCGGCAGCCGAACCTGGATAAAAAGCTTGTCCGTGTCTTGCGTCACCATCGAGTTCGTAGTTTGCGCACCGTCTACCGATAAACTACTACCGTGGGTATACCCCAAGGTAGACTGCCGACCAGCTTTCGTCGACAGTGGCGCGCCAGGTAGGGGGTGTGCGTACAGCTCCCGACGAACAAGATGGCCATCATCCCCGACTTCGCGGTCATGGCGGGCGGCTTCATGTTCACCGTTAGCTTCAACAGCTTCACCACCACGAGCGCGAAGGAGGCGTAGATCCAATCTGTGCCGATCACTTCTTCACCGACGTCGGCTGCAGCTCCAACCACGTTGGCTACGACTTCGACCACACCAGCAACGTTTCCGACCACGCCGACAACGCGTCGCACGCTTCCCTGCTACAAAGGGAGGCAGATCGACAACACTGACCTGCTCGGGCCATCGACCAAATTGTTTGGCCTACTTGCTCTGACCACCAGTCGCAATAATAATCGCCGCGAAGAACGACCCTATGACAACAGCGACCACCGTCATGACAAGTCGAAAAGCTCGAGGGCCGGACAATTTTGTCGTCACCGACTAGACTTTCTTTCAAAGATAAGTACACTTCTAATATTTTATTTATTTTTAGCATAATATTTTCAATATTATTATTCTTCAAAACAACTTTTTTAGCCGACTAGTTTTTTCTCCTACACGAGCTTTCCAGAGCCGGTACTGTCTCCGACTCCTCCCTACACGTGCACGAGATCCGCTCTCTGCGTTCCGGGTGGTCGGCAGTACCTCTCTGACGTGGCTGACAATCCTACGCGTGCCTAGGTTCCGCACTTCATGCTGATTGTTGGCTAGACCAGAGCTGGTACAAGCTCTAGGATGAATTAACAACTCGTGCTAATTTTATAACAAAAAATCTAAAACTTATCTCAGTACTGATTTTTTATCTAAAGTTTATTTATACATCATGTACTACCTATTTTTTATATTTATTTTTCAGGAGTTTGGCCCAGTCGACAAGCTACGCTCGGAGACTCGTCGACTATTCCTTACGCTGTGCCCGGGGACTGCTCCGACCACCGAGCACGTTTACGTTCCCAATCACGCTCGGGGACTTGTCGACTAGTCTCTATGCTGTGCTCGAAGACTGTGCCGACCACCGAGCACGTTTACGTCCCCAACCACGCTCGGGGACTCGTCCACCGGTCCCTACGCCGTGCTCGGGGACTGTGCCGACCACCGAGCACTATACGCTCGGGGACTGGTCGACCAGCTCACCAATTTGAGAGTTTGGGGATTGCACCGACCACCGAGCACTATACGCTCGGGGACTGGTCGACCAGCCCACCAATTTGAGAATTCGGGGACTGTACCGACCACCGAGCGTTATATGCTCGGGGACTGGTCGATTAGTCTATTCAATTGCAGACGAGCATGATATGCTCGGGGACTGGTAAATTCAATTTTTTAGACCTTGCTACAAGGCTCATACTTCGCCTTCCAGCAAGCTCGGGGACTACATCGGTACGATGCATCTGTCGATGCATCTCAGTTTTAGAATTTCTATGATTTTCTTTTTAGACCCTGGCACCACGTGCCTACGTCACCTACTACCAGGCTCGGGGACTAAGTGGGCACACTTCACCTTGCGGTGAATATGCTTGCTTTTTTGAGGTCTATACTTTTCAGAAAAGTAAAGTGGGCACACTTCACCAGGAAAGAAATCTTTTTTAATTAAGAGCACCATGCATTCTTCGAACAACCTGCTTCTTCGATGTCAATGTTGATCAACTGTCTTTTGAGTTGGTCAAAATACCGTTGCAACTGTTTGGGCGACTTTCCTACTTATTGAAGACGTCAAGCCTCACTGATCGAAGACGCTCAAGACGGCGTGTTACATCACAATACATGGTGCTCGGGGACTAGCTGTGGGGGTATAAACCCCTATACCCTCATGGGCCTATATGGGCCGCACCATCAGAGGTGGCTCGACCCACAGGATGAAGACATGCGGCGCACGACTGATCGGCGTGCACCGCAAGGCTACAAGATATTGTACCAAATAGGATACTTCGCTTGTAACTCTGTCCCTTCAGGATATATAAGGAGGGGCAGGGGTCCCCTAGAGGACAGATCATACAAGTTTATCTCTCAACACAATCCAATACAACCAGACGCAGGACGTAGGTATTACGCCAACTCGGCAGCCGAACCTGGATAAAAAGCTTGTCCGTGTCTTGCGTCACCATCGAGTTCGTAGTTTGCGCACCGTCTACCGATAAACTACTACCGTGGGTATACCCCAAGGTAGACTGCCGACCAGCTTTCGTCGACAACCGCCCGAGCAGCCCAAGCTCACCCGCCAGCCGCCCCCTAGCTCATCCACCACCGTCCGAGCTCATGCACGTGCTCCCATCTTTCGCATTTGTTGCCTCCCTCCCCTCCCCATTCGTTGGTCGTTCATTCGCATCGTTTTGTGGAGATATTCACCAACATTCTATAAACCAATCTCACTATGAACAACCCTGACTTCTCACAATGCCACGCCCAAAAATCACCTAACGTTGAAGTAGAGATATTCGTGATAACTTTGACATCCATCGGTAAGAAAAATTCATTCACCAATTGATTGTACCACCTCCAAAGAGTCTAATCAATCAAATTGCTAACCTTTTAAGGGGCTCATCTTTAACACAACATATCGACCTCATCAGGCCATGTCTTAGCAGCCAATTTCATGACCAAATATCATTTTGCTCCCCTATGCCAATCCTTCTAATCAACCCCTGAACTAAGGTATCTCTTCTCTCAATTATTGACCTCTAAGTGCATGAAGGGTTCTAGCTAGTGTTGCTCCCAAGAACTCATCCTCCGCAAAAATAAACGGCCTTGAGAATCCAAGAATAGAGAGCCCTTGGGTCCTACAAAATTCACCACTCTTAGCGAGCGAGAAGAGCTAAGTTCAATGTTTCTTAAGGTGTGGCTTTGGCGTCACCTAATCGCTAAGGCACTCCAGGTGAGACGATTTGGCAGACGACTGGCCTTAGATTCGTATGGCATTCACCTTACGGTTGTGGCATCTAAAAAACGTCACTTTGGCGTTCGATTCTAGATCAAACAAGGCGGGTGCCATACGGGGATGCTCACAGTGGGAAAACATGAGAGCACAGGAGAAAGGACAAGGGAAAAGAGCAGGCATGTTGGAAATATGTCGCACATGTAGAGATTAGGCACACGTGGAGAGAGGAGCACGGGAGAAATCAGAGAGCAAATAGAGAAGCGCTCATGGGGGAGACGAACCTCCCTGCTTGCCCACACCGTCGGGAGAAGTTGTTGCCGCCTAGCCCCCGTCTCCCCTTCCCCTCTTTCCCATTCACGCGAGGAGTAGCCACCTATGGGTTGTTGTTTCCCCACCACCTCCTCTGGTTCTCCATCGAGTAGGACATGACCCGCTTCGCCTCCCCCTCCCCTCTTCCCTATCCTCGTGAGGAGCAGTCGTGAGTGGCTGATGTTTCCCTACCGCGAGAGATAGGAAGGGGAAGCAGAGAGGCTGTTGGGAATATGCCCAAGAGGTAATCATAGAGATGATGATATTACGATTGTATCCATGACATATATTATGAGTTCAGTGAATATCCATTATAGATAAACTTGTATTGATTAACAATTATGTGAATTGTTTGTGAAACTCTTTTACTTGTATGGTTATTCTAAAGTTGTCTCTGATCAGAGTTTATGTGAGGATACACATGAACATTAGATTAGGACATGTATTAGTTGATGACTTTGTTTCACAAGTCATAACATAGAGATGTCAAACTAATAATGTGAGCACATGTATGACATGGGGCTGGACTGACCCAACATGAGATGTTCTTATTATCTCTTTATACATCATGTACGTTATGTCCTTAGACCTGAGATTGTCATATGTTCTCAAGATGTGAAACGACCTACTTAGGGACTATTAAACGCCACTCCATTACAGGGTAGTTATAAAGGTGGTCTTCGAGTTTGTCGAGGAACATGCTGTGAGACATAGATGATCAAAATGGAACTTGCCCCTCTCTAAGTGAGAGAGATATCACTGGATCACTCAAGTGATTGAATCAACAAATGCATGGTCGTGCTTGGGTTAAGTATTAACCCACGAGTTGGACCAATTATCGTGTGGCAAGGGAATAACATGTATATGTATGTAGTGGTTCGTCTGATATGATCTTTACGTATGTATAGGAGTTGTCACGCCTTGCTAGAGGCTGCTGTCAACTATTGAGCGAGTAGGAGTACTCGGCCCATGTCTATATGTACGTGAACTCATAGGGTCGCATGCTTAAGGGGCTGGAAACCTAATTCGGGTTGAACCCAAATTAGACAAGGCTTAGGGGGTTTCTAATTGGGCCCCCAATTTGGGGCTGATTGGAGGACGCCTATATAAGAGAGGGAGGGGGAGCAGCCAGGGTTAATCCCATGCCATTAGGCAGCCGCCGCCGCTCACCCACGCTCGTGCCTTTTGCTCCTCGCGGACCTAGCAGTCCGGAGGCGCAACGCTTCTTCCCCGCACGTGTGGGATACCTCAGAGGTGCTGCATCTGGAGCACAAGGATGAACCGCGGGAGAGGGATTGTCATGGTGGACGACCACACAACTGCACGGCATTGCTACTACGCGCATAACTACACCGAGTCGCTTCCGCTGCGTATGCACGTCTAGTGATAATCCCATGATCTATAACTTACAGTTGATCCTTGTTTATGAGGTCGAAATTTTTGTTTCCTAGCTAGAGTAGCGTCCTCATAATCCATCAGAGGCGAAGGGAAGAGGGGAGAGGGAAGCAGAGCATGGCATCTAAAAAGGGGCAGAGGGAAGTAGAGCAGCCACTCGTGTGGTCGTGCCATCGTGCAGAGGCGGAATAGTAGTAGGGAGCTATGGCGCTGATGGGGGTCAAGAACTCGAAATAAGGACTTCAATGAAGCCACGTGCTAGGAGGGGAAGGAGCACATGGGCTGCCTAGTGGGTTGGGCGAACCCACTTCTTACTCAACTCCTTTCTTTTTCTTTTTTTCTTTCCTTTTTCCTTTATCTACTACTCTAAGATGTTGTCTTTATTTTTTTTAATTAATTTCTTAAGGTGTCGCTTCACTCACGCTTTAGTCGCTTAAGCCTAAGGCGGAAGTTAGTTGCCTTGCTGAAAGCCCTAGTTTGGTTTTGGATAATTGATGAAACCCTAGTACTAACCTCTATGCTAAGTGTGTGTAGACTTAATGAGGTTGGTACATGCCAAGTGATGGAGCAAGTGATGATCATGGTGATGATGGTGATGACCACAAGATGATCAAGTGCTCAACTTGGAAAAGAAGAAAGAGAAAAACAAAACCCTATGGAGATCAAGGCAAAGGTATTGCTTAGGGTTTTGGTTTTGGTGATCAAGACACCATAGAGGGTGTGATCACATTTAGGATAGATAGTCGTACTATAAAGAGGGGAATTCTTTGGCTAAGCGGTTATCAAGTGCCACTAGGTGTCATTGTTCTTGTGCATGCATTTAGAACCTAGTGAGCTAACTTAACTCCTTCGAAGAAAATGATTGTGAAAATGCTAACACACGTGCACATGTTGGTTTACACTTTGTGGTGTTGGCACACTTTGAGAAGGGAGTTGGAGTTTGAAGGGTAGAGAGAGGATGGGTTCCTCTCTCCCTCCCACCGAGCTTGCGAGGCGGGATTCGGCGCTTTTCGAGAAAATAAAGTGCCTATTTTCTATTGCGCCGGTGGGAAATTTAGAGAAGTCGCGGGAGTGTTCCTCGTAGAGAAACACTCACCGGACGCTGGCCGTTGAGGCACCGGATGCAGAGGCTGTGCGTCCGGTGTGCTGTGGTGCTAGGGTTAAGCACCGGACGGTGAACACCGGACGCTGGGGAGCTCCTGTTCATGCGTCCGGTGCTTTCTGACTTCTGTCGGAGTGTTTGACTGGAAGCACCGGATGCTCAGGGAGTGTCCGGTGGTTAGCGTCCGATGTGCGGGCGTTCTTGCGACCCTCTCTGTGCATGGGTCCGGTGAGCACCGGATGCTACCGGTGCTTAGCGTCCGGTGACCCGCAGGTTTGCGGAACTCTCTGCGCATGAGTTCGGTGTGCACCGGACGCGTCCGGTGCTAACTTGCTCAGCGTCCGGTGCTCTGCAGGTTACCGTTAGACTCTGACATGCGGCTGACGTTGGAGCACCGGACGCAGGAGTTGAGCGTCCGGTGCCCCTTTAAGAGCGTCCGGTGACCCCGTGTTTTGCCCAGTGAAAGAGCCAACGGCTCTATTTGTTTGAGGGGCTATATATACGTGTTTGGCCGTCTTGGGGCTCACTCTCTTGGCATTCTAACATACTTGACATCCTTGTGAGCCTAAGCAAACACCTCCCACTCATCTCCTTCATAGATTAAACATCTTTGTGAGATTGGGAGTGATTCCAAGTGCATTTGCTTGAGTGATTGCATCTAGTGGCACTTGGGGATCGATTTGGCTGCGGTTTTCTTGTTACTCTTGGTGGTTGCCGCCACCTAGACGGCTTGGAGCAGCGGAGGAGCATTGGCACGAGTTGGTGATTGTTCGTGGCCATCTCCCGGTGATTGTGAGGGGTCTTGTACCTTCCCCGGCGGAGAGCCGAAAGGTAACTCTAGTAAAGTGCTCGTGTCATTGAGTTACCTCACTTGTGGGTAGGTTCTTGTGGTGTCCTAGTGACGACGAGGTTCATGCTACACCTCTTAGCCACCGAACCACCAAGTGTTGGTCGACACAACGGGGACGTAGCGTTCCAGCAAGCACGTGAACCTCGGGAGAAAATCGTGTGTATCCATTGTGATTGTACTTTGTATTTCTCCCGGTGATTGGACTTCATTTTATTGATTGGTTCATCCCCTCTACGCGTTGGTATAAAGATCAAACCATCTCTCTTACTTTCTTGCAAACTAGAGTAGCTTACATACTTGTATAGAAACTTTAGGTAGCTCTCTAGTGTAAGTAGAGACATAGCTATTGTGTGCCTAGTGATCATATCAACTAGAATTGTTGGATAGGTGGCTTGCAAACACCTCTTTAGAGCTAGAGCAAAAAGCTTTGCTTTGTTATTTACTAACCTCTTGCTCTAGTGATTTTGTAGAAATTTTAAATAGGCTATTCACCACCCCTCTAGCCATATTAGGACCTTTCAAGTGGTATCAGAGCCGTGGTCACCGTTTTGTGAAGGCTTAACAACCTCGGTGCACAAATTATGGCTCAAATAGTGTTCAACCATGTTGGGGGCAAACCACCGTTCTTTGATGGCACAAGTTCCTTTGACTATTGGAAGAGAAAAATGAAGATGTACCTTGGATCAATCAATGATAGAGTGTGGGAAGTCACGGAGAATGACTTTGTGATCCTTGACCCCGCCAACCCCACCGACAATGAGAGAGCCAACAAGCAATGCAATACTATGGCTCTCAACATAATCTATAATGGCATTGATTCAAAGGTGTTTGAACAAGTCAAAGATCTTGAGAAGGCTAGTGAAGTATGGACAAGGCTAGAAGAAACATATGAGGGCACTACAACGGTAAAAAGTGCCAAGTTATATATGCTCAAGGACAAGCTATCCAACTTCAAGATGAAGGATGATGAGTCCATACCGGAGATGTTCTATAGGCTCCAAGTCATCATCAATGATCTCAAGGGCCTTGGTGAGAAAGTGAAAGATGAGGACTTCATTCACAAGTTCTTGATGTGCTTGCCCAAGAGGTTCAAGACATTGAGAACCATCATATTTAGAGGAGGATTGACGGGTGTATCTCCCAATGAGGTACTTGGAGATGTCATGACCGAAGATCAATATGATGACAATGATGATGATGAGGTCATGAAGAAGGATGATGATGACAAGAAGAAGAAGAGTGTAGCATTCAAAGCTAGCTCTTCATCCAAGAGCAAGAACAAGGGCAAGGCCAAGAAAGAAGAATCAAGTGATGATGAGTGCTCCAATGATGATAGTGATGATGAAGCACTAGCACTCTTTGTCCGCAAATTTGGCAAGATGATGAAGAAGAAAGGCTATCACACAAGAAAGAGAAGAGATCACTTCAAGAACAAAGAGCATGTGAGGTTATGCTATAAGTGCAAGAGCCCCGATCACATTGTGGCGGATTGTCCTTGCAATAGTGACAATGATGAGCATGACAAGAAGAACAAGAAGGAGAAGAAAGAAAAGAAAGAGAAGAAGATGGTCTTCAAGAAGAAGAAGAAGGGTGGATCCTATGTTGTGACATGGGATAGTGATGCTTCTTCGGATGATGATTCTAGTGATGATGATAAGACATCCAAGAAGAAGGCACTTGCAAGCATTGCTATCAACAACAAGCCATCACTCTTCGACACTCCTTCATGCTTCATGGCCAAGGGCCACAAGGTACAATATGATGAGAGTGAGAGTGAAAGTGAACATGAACATGATAGTGATAGTGATGATGAAAATGAATTCACCAATGAACAACTCATGGACATGCTAGAACAAGCCGATTCTCTCATTCAATCTAAAAACAAGAAGTGTCACTTGTGATACCTCACTAAAGGTTGAGAATGAGACTCTCAAGAGAGAGGTGGATGAGCTCACACATGCCCTAGGCAAGGCCTATGGTGGTGAGGCCCGCTTGCTAAAGTGCTTGGGTAGCCAAAGGTTTTCTCTCAACAAAGAGGGATTAGGCTATACCCCCAAGAAGGGCAAGAAAGCCTTTGCAACTCACAAGCCTAGCTTTGTGAAGAGCAATGGTCGGTATTGCAACAAATGCAAGCAAGTTGGGCACTTAGAGCTTAATTGCAATAAAATGAACAAGAACAAGAAAAATGCTAATATATCTTACATTCCATTTGATTCTTGTTATGTACTTACCAAGGGTGAGAAGGGTGTGCATGCTAAGTTTGTTGGTACACCAATTGTGGGTCCAAAGAAGAAGGCCATTTGGGTACCAAAAAGCTTAGTCACTAACCTCCAAGGACCCAAACAAGTATGGGTACCTAAGAAACATTGATTTGTTTTGTAGGTAAACTATAAAGCCGGAGGAAGGCATTGGGTGCTTGATAGTGGGTGCACACAACACATGACCGGTGATTCAAGAATGTTCAATTCAATCAATCCAAATGATGACAATGGTGTTGATAGTATCACATTTGGTGACAATGGCAAAGGCAAGGTCAAGGGGCTTGGTAAAATTGCTATATCCAATGACTTGAGCATTTCCAATGTGCTACTAGTAGAGAGCTTGAATTTCAACTTGCTATCCATAGCTCAACTTTGTGATCTTGGTTTCAAATGCATATTTGGAGTTGATGATGTAGAGATCATAAGTGTAGATGGCTCTAACTTGACATTCAAAGGCTTTAGATATGAGAATCTATACTTGGTTCATTTCAATGCTAGTGAAGCTCAATTATCAACATGCTTGCTCACTAAATCTAGCATGGGTTGGTTATGGCATAGAAGGCTTGGTCATGTTGGTATGAAACAATTGAACAAGCTAGTCAAGTATGATCTTGTTAGAGGCTTGAAAGATGTCACATTTGAGAAAGACAAGCTTTGTAGTGCATGTCAAGTCGAAAAACAAGTAGGTAACACTCATCCAAAGAAGAGCATCATGAGTACATGCAAGGCATTTGAGTTGTTGCACATGGACTTGTTTGGACCAACCACATACACAAGCATTGGTGGAAATAAATATGGATTTATGATAGTGGATGATTTCACAAGATATACATGGGTATTCTTTCTTAGTGACAAGAGTGATGCTTTTGCAACCTTCAAATCATTTGTCAAGAGAATACACAATGAGTTTGAAACAACCATCAAGAAAGTAAGAAGTGACAATGGAAGTGAATTCAAGAATACAAGAGTTGATGAGCTTTGTGATGAATTTGGCATTAGGCATCAATTCTCGACCAAGTACACTCCACAATCAAATGGTCTTGTTGAGAGGAAGAATAGAACCTTGATTGACATGGCAAGATCAATGTTGAGTGAATTCAATGTGAGTCATTCTTTTTGGGCCGAAGCAATCAACACGGCTTGCTACTATAGCAACCGACTCTATTGTCACCCAATGATGGAGAAGACTCCATATGAGCTCTTGAATGGAAGAAAGCCCAACATTGCATACTTTCGGGTTTTTGGTTGCAAATGCTACATATTGAAGAATGGCACTAGATTGAGTAAATTTGAAAAGAAATGTGATGAAGGTTTCTTGCTTGGTTACTCAACTACTAGCAAAGCTTATAGAGTTTGGAATTTGGCTAGTGGTACTCTTGAGGAGGTGCATGATGTTGAGTTTGATGAAACCAATGGCTCTCAAGAGGAAGATGAAAATCTAGATGATGTGAGAGGCACTCAATTGGACGATGCAATGAAGAATATGGACATTGGTGATTTAAGGCCTAGAGAGGTGATTGATGTTGAAGATGACAAAGATCAAGTGTTTCCTACCTCCAATGTGCAAGCTAGTGGCTCTCATGATCAAAATCAAGCTAATACAAGTGGTACTCAAGTGCAAGATCAACAAGCTAGTACATCATCTCATGATCAACCAAGTGCAAGCAATCAAGTGCAAATACTCCAACCAACCAACATAGCAAGAGATCATCCATTGGATCACATCATAGGTGACATTCAAAGAGGAGTGCAAACTAGATCAAGATTAGCATCATTTTGTGAGCATTTCTCCTTTGTGTCTCACATTGAGCCAAAGAAGATTGATGAAGCATTGAGAGATGTTGATTGGGTTAATGCTATGCATGAAGAGCTTAACAAAATTTCAAGAGAAATCAAGTATGGGAATTAGTTGAGAGGCCTAGTGATCACAATGTCATTGGTACTAGATGGGTCTTTCGCAACAAACAAGATCAAGATGGGATAGTTGTAAGAAACAAAGCAAGATTGGTAGCACAAGGTTATACTCAAGTTGAAGGACTTGACTTTGGTGAAACATATGCCCCGGTTGCAAGATTGGAAGCAATTAGGATCTTGCTAGCCTATGCTTGTGCTCATAATATCAAGCTATACCAAATGGATGTGAAAAGTGCATTTCTCAATGGCTATATCAATGAAGAAGTCTATGTTGAGCAACCTCCCGGTTTTGAAGATGACAAGAAACCCAACCATATCTACAAGCTAAGAAAGGCATTGTATGGTTTGAAGCAAGCACCAAGAGCATGGTATGAGAGATTGAGAGATTTCTTACTCTCTAAAGGATTCAAGATGGGAAAGGTTGACACCACTCTCTTCACCAAGAAGATTGACAAGGACTTGTTTGTGTTGCAAATCTATGTTGATGATATCTATTTGGATCAACCAATCAAGAATTTTGTGAGGAGTTTGGGAACATGATGGCTAATGAGTTTGATATGTCAATGATTGGAGAGCTTAGTTACTTCCTTGGTCTTCAAATTAAGCAATTAAAGAATGGCACATTTGTGAGTCAAGGCAAGTACATAAAAGACATGCTCAAAAAATTTGGTATGGATGATGCAAAGGCAATTAGCACTCCAATGGGAACAAATGGAAGTCTAGATAGTGACACAAGTGGAAATATGGTGGATCAAAAGTTATATCGGTCTATGATTGGAAGCCTACTCTATGTGACCGCATCAAGACCGGATGTCATGTTTAGTGTATGCATGTGTGCAAGATTCCAAGCCTCACCAAGAGAAAGTCATTTGAAAGCAACAAAGAGAATATTGAGGTACTTGAAGCATACACAAAATGTTGGTTTGTGGTATCCCAAAGGTGCAAAGTTTGAACTTGTTGGATATTCCGACTCGGACTATGCGGGATGCAAAGTTGAGAGAAGAAGCACATCGGGCACATGTCAACTATTAGGAAGATCACTTGTCTCATGGTCATCCAAGAAGCAAAATAGTGTGGCACTATCAACCGCCGAAGCGGAGTACATTGCGGCCAGTAGTTGTTGTGCACAAATCCTATGGATGAAGGCAACTTTGAAGGACTTTGGAATCAACTTCAAGCAAGTGCCATTGCTATGTGACAATGAAAGTGCCGTGAAGCTCACCAACAATCTGGTTCAACACTCAAGAACAAAGCATATAGATGTCCGCCATCACTTCATTAGAGATCACCAACAAAAAGGGGACATTTGCATTGAGAGTATAGGCACCGATGATCAACTTGCCGATATATTCACCAAGCCACTTGATGAGAAAAGGTTTTGCAAGCTAAGGAATGAATTGAACATACTTGACTTCTCAAATATGTGTTCATGCACCCCCACTATATGACATGCTTCTCCTTCGAGCAAAGCAAAGTGAAATTGATTGACATGTCATCCATCTTTGCTAAGGACTTGCTTAGTGCATCTAGTCATTCCTTACATGTCTTAGGATCATTCATGAAAATCAAATGAATTTGATACTTGTATGGTACCACTATTGCTTCTATGCTTGACTTGATCTAGTGGTAGCATATGACATGTTTGTGGGCTTACAATCCTAGTGTTTGATCTAGAATATGAGCTATAAGTGTTTAACTCAACATGGTACAAGATAACCCTTATTTGAGGTGTGAAGAAGCTTGTCCTTGGATCAAACCGAGTTAAATATCTTAGGCAAGTAATCTAGATTGGACCAATTTGGGAAAATGATCTCACTTCACATGGTTTCACACTAACCTATCTAAAATTTGAGCTCACCTTTTGTGGTCATTGATGACAAAGGGGGAGAGAATTTCCCAAAGATTTAAGATAGGGAAGTAACATAATAAAAGAAGGGGATCAATTAAAATTTGAAGCACACAAGTAGGGGGAGCAAGCTCACAAACTTGTATGTTGCATTTGAATGTGCTTCACATATGTATGCTTGCATTTGCATTAGCTTTAGAAGCTTTCTCTCCAATGCCTTGCTTGTGTGGTGTATGCTAGTTGTAGGCTTGATTGATGAAATGAAAAACTAGCATGCATAGGTAGTGTAACTAGACCTTTAGTTGTTTCACAAGTGGTACTAGAACCTTGTTTATTATGTTGATCTCACGAGGTGTTCTAGTTTTGTGAATGGCTAGTTACTAATGGTGCTAAGGATGGTGTATATTGGCAACTCCGATTGGTATCACGCTTCAAAGGTCCATTCTTTACACCTTAGCATCATTTGGTAGAAATTGACACCTATATTTCCTACTCAAGCATATGTGCAAGCTTTCAATCCAAACTCTTAGCACATATGTAGGGGGAGCAATTGCTACCAATTTGGGTTTATGAAACTTGTCCATAATATTTGCACATGGTAAAATGCTTGGGCAAGCAACATGAATCCAAGAAAATTTTATTGAAAATCTTTGTAAAAAGGGTTGTCATCAATTACCAAAAAAGGGGAGATTGAAAGCCCTAGTTTGGTTTTGGATAATTGATGAAACCCTAGTACTAACCTCTATGCTAAGTGTGTGTAGACTTAATGAGGTTGGTACATGCCAAGTGATGGAGCAAGTGATGATCATGGTGATGATGGTGATGACCACAAGATGATCAAGTGCTCAACTTGGAAAAGAAGAAAGAGAAAAACAAAACCCTATGGAGATCAAGGCAAAGGTATTGCTTAGGGTTTTGGTTTTGGTGATCAAGACACCATAGAGGGTGTGATCACATTTAGGATAGATAGCCGTACTATAAAGAGGGGAATTCTTTGGCTAAGCGGTTATCAAGTGCCACTAGGTGTCATTGTTCTTGTGCATGCATTTAGAACCTAGTGAGCTAACTTAACTCCTTCGAAGAAAATGATTGTGAAAATGCTAACACACGTGCACATGTTGGTTTACACTTTGTGGTGTTGGCACACTTTGAGAAGGGAGTTGGAGTTTGAAGGGTAGAGAGAGGATGGGTTCCTCTCTCCCTCCCACCGAGCTTGCGAGGCGGGATTCGGCGCTTTTCGAGAAAATAAAGTGCCTATTTTCTATTGCGCCGGTGGGAAATTTAGAGAAGTCGCGGGAGTGTTCCTCGTAGAGAAACACTCACCGGACGCTGGCCGTTGAGGCACCGGATGCAGAGGCTGTGCGTCCGGTGTGCTGTGGTGCTAGGGTTAAGCACCGGACGGTGAACACCGGACGCTGGGGAGCTCCTGTTCATGCGTCCGGTGCTTTCTGACTTCGGTCGGAGTGTTTGACTGGAAGCACCGGACGCTCAAGGAGCGTCCAGTGGTTAGCGTCCGGTGTGCGGGCGTTCTTGCGACCCTCTCTGCGCATGGGTCCGGTGAGCACCGGACGCTACCGGTGCTTAGCGTCCGGTGACCCGCAGGTTTGCGGAACTCTCTGCGCATGAGTCCGGTGTGCACCGGACGCGTCCGGTGCTAACTTGCTCAGCGTCCGGTGCTCTTCAGGTTACCGTTAGACTCTGACACGCGGCTGACGTTGGAGCACCGGACGCAGGAGTTGAGCGTCCGGTGCCCCTTTAAGAGCGTCCGGTGACCCCGTGTTTTGCCCAGTGAAAGAGCCAACGGCTCTATTTGTTTGAGGGGCTATATATACGTGTTTGGCCGGCTTGGGGCTCACTCTCTTGGCATTCTAACATACTTGACATCCTTGTGAGCCTAAGCAAACACCTCCCACTCATCTCCTTCATAGATTAAACATCTTTGTGAGATTGGGAGTGATTCCAAGTGCATTTGCTTGAGTGATTGCATCTAGTGGCACTTGGGGATCGATTTGGCTATGGTTTTCTTGTTACTCTTGGTGGTTGCCGCCACCTAGACGGCTTGGAGCAGCGGAGGAGCATTGGCACGAGTTGGTGATTGTTCGTGGCCATCTTCCGGTGATTGTGAGGGGTCTTGTACCTTCCCCGGCGGAGAGCCGAAAGGTAACTCTAGTAAAGTGCTTGTGTCATTGAGTTACCTCACTTGTGGGTAGGTTCTTGTGGTGTCCTAGTGAGGACGAGGTTCGTGCTACACCTCTTAGCCACCGAACCACCAAGTGTTGGTCGACACAACGCGGACGTAGCGTGCCGGCAAGCACGTGAACCTCGGGAGAAAATCGTGTGTATCCATTGTGATTGTACTTTGGATTTCTCCCGGTGATTGGACTTCATTTTATTGATTGGTTCATCCCCTCTACGCGTTGGTATAAAGATCAAACCATCTCTCTTACTTTCTTGCAAACTAGAGTAGCTTACATACTTGTATAGAAACTTTAGGTAGCTCTCTAGTGTAAGTAGAGACATAGCTCTTGTGTGCCTAGTGATCATATCAACTAGAATTGTTGGATAGGTGGCTTGCAAACACCTCTTTAGAGCTAGAGCAAAAAGCTTTGCTTTGTTATTTACTAACCTCTTGCTCTAGTGATTTTGTAGAATTTTTAAATAGGCTATTCACCCCCCTCTAGCCATATTAGGACCTTTCACTTGCCTCGCCTTACCACCTTGAAAACATTGTCTAAGTTAACAACTCCATGTCTTGAAATCCAAGACCGTACCACCCATATACTTTGACATAGTCATATCTTCTCAAGCAACCTAACGTGTCCGACATTTCCCATCTTGACTTCCCCACCAAAAACTGGGCATCAAGCTGACCATATGGGCCTCTTCATAGTTTAAAGCGAGACATTAAATAGGTTGGAATAGCCTATACCATGGACTTAATAAGCACCTCTTTTCCTCTTGCCGGCAGACACTTCTCCATCTAACCTTTAATCTTGTTCGGGATCCTATCTTTTCGATATTTGAATGTCCCATTGCTAAGATACCCACATCCATTGGCATCCCCTGATACTTGTCACTTAGTGCTTCAGAGTGTATACAACATCACTTTAATCTCCTCCCTCACCTAGGCAGTACACCCCTTCGCGAAGTGGATAGATGATTTCTCCATGTTTACCATGTGCCCGGAAGCTTGACAATAAAGGCAAAGAGCATCCTTCACCTCCTCTTATTCTTACTATTTGCCCTAAAAAATAGTAGGTTATCATCCACAAACAAATAGGTGACTTACCATCGGGGTTGACAATGCCACCCTAATGCCACTTAAGTTCGATGACTGAATTCTTGAATTTAACAGGCACAAAAGGCCCTTTGCTATTAGGAAGAAAAGATCAGGAGGGAGAATTTGGATCTCCTTGACAAATCCCCCGTGAACGTGATGGTCTGAAACTTTCTAGTCTTTCACCATTAAACACCAAAAGAGTGATCGCCTTCAATAGCCTCATAACCATGTGCACCCATGAGCTAGAAAAAAGTGATGCGGTCATGACTGTGATACGAGAGAGAGAGAGAGAGAGAGAGAGAGAGAGTCAATGGCAAGAGGAAAAAGGAGCCAACAACTTTGGGTTGTGGTCCAAGAAAAGAAGGTGAGAGGAAAAAAATTGAGCTAGGCCACTAATGGGTTGTGGCTAGGAAGGAGAGGAAGGGAGGCCTATAGATATGAACCGAAAGGAGAATGGGAGATGAGCCACATAGGAAATCAGCCCATGGTAGAAAACAAAGGGGGGAAAGGTTGGTATTTGATTTCATCTGTGATTCAACCATAAGTCATAACTGAAACATCATATCTTGAAGGAAAAAGTTCACTTTAGGTTGCTTAACTTTTGCAAAAGTCTACTTTTCATCCCTAGACTCTAAAACCAAGCAAAATACATCTCTCGATTTTTAAAACCGTGCACATTACATCCCTAACATGGTTTTGAAAGCGGTTTTGTCCTTTTCTTTTTATTTATTTTGGCTGAATTTTAAAAAAATCATAGTAAATTACATAAAAATCATAAAATAGAAACTTTAATTTTGTTGGACTTTAGATGAGTAGATCTACACATTGATATATAATATGGTATGCTTGAGTACAAAATTTTCAATGTAGCTTTAGATCTATGCTTTTCTATAATTAATTAGAAATAATTATAGCTACAGTTTTTGTGGTTCAATTGTGATGAAATTTATATGGTGGGCTAATTATTTTATGCTTGAGTTACAGTAAAAATTTCATACTCATTGGATCATGTATTACTTAGTTATTGATTTATTTAGGTTTATGCTTATTAAATCTTAATAAATCTAAGTTATACATGATCTAATAAGTATAAAATTTTTACCGTAGTTTAAACATGCAATAATTAGTCTAACATAAAAAATTTTACCATAATTGAACCATAGAAACTATAGCATATTCTAATTAATTACAGAAAAACACAGATCTAAAGCTAAAAAAACTTTATACTAAAGCATACCATATTATATGTTCATCGTGTAGATCTACTTATCTGGAGTTCAACAAAATTAGATTTACTATTTTATAAATTTTATGTGATTTACTATGATTTTACAAAGATTTAGCCAAAATAAATAAAAAAAACAAAGACAAAACTGCCTTCAAAACCGCTCGTAACCATGTCAGAGGCGTAATATACACGATTTCAAAAGTTAAGTGATGCATTTTGTCCGGTTTTAAAGTTCAAAAATAAAAATAGACTTTTACTAAAGTTGTGGGACATAAAGTGGACAGTGAATCCACTATATTAGTACAAAATGAGAAATTGGGGAGAGTCATAGTCTGAAGAATTGATTAACTGCTAGTTTCAGCTACTTTAGCCAGTAAACACTTACCAAACATGCTTTAGACTTGGGCCTTGTTTAGATGTGAAAAATTTTTGGATTCCGCTACTATAGCACTTTCGTTTGTTTGTATTGAATATTGTCTAATCATAGACTAACTAGGGTCAAAAGATTCGTCTCGTGATTTATAGTCAAACTGTGTGATTAGTTTTTGTTTTCATCTATATTTAATGCTTCATGCATGTGCCGCAAGATTTGATGTGACAGAAAATCTTGAAAATTTTTTGGATTTCGGGGTAAAGTAAACAAGGCCTTGGACCCGTTTGCTAGAGCTCCGGTTTAGGCTTCTTTGGTACTGTAGCGACAAACCATTTTTATGTCTCCTATCGAAATGAATTAGGAGGTAGTGAATCCACTATTTTTGCTTCATTGTCTTATCCATCGAAGCCTGAAGGTGTCTATAGAGATAATAATATATAATTCACAAGGATAAATTTATTGTCGCCGGATGCTAAAAATTATGAAAACACTTGAATCAATATCATTTTTCGTAACTGTAGAAACATGAGCCTACAAAAACACTTCGGACTGAACTAAAAATCAGCCTATAAAAACACTTTGGACTGAACTAATATTTCATCACAAAAATAATACACTTCCCATCTGAAATCATTACTTTTATTAGTTAATAAAAAAGCGTTTTTAGAGCATCTCCAACACATGTGGTAAAATAAATAGCCAAATTGCATAGTTTAACTCTTTTGTAAAATATAGAAGTCTTCAAAAAAGAAGAGTTTTCCAATAGACTTGCTATTTCTCATCTTGTATATTAAAAAAATTGCCAAGTCAGCAACTACCACGGACCTATTCCACCTGCCGCTTGAAACTTTCCGTGACCTATCCCTTTGGAGTCGTATCTCGTCATGTTCTAGGCTCCTGGCGGCCCACATCGTTGCAGTTGAGCTCACAGTTGAGCTCAGCTCAGCTCTGTTATGCTATGAGCTATGCTATGCGTGCTTTACACTTTGTGTGTAGATAAACTGTGTCACTCTGTGTGTAGACAAACTATGGCCAATTTATTTGCAAGCAACCAGGAGGTCCCAACTATGAAAATTTAGTTTTTATGGCTTCACCCAACGACCAAGCTGTTGAGTGCCAATATGCTGCCAGAGTGTCAGTTGACATCCAAAGAGCAAGGTATGAATTGCAGAAAAATAAGTGAAACTCATCTATGATACAGGCAACTAAAATGTTTGATCTTAGTTGGTTCCCTTGCTGTTTTCAACTAAACTAACCCTTTTATACATCCATTTGTCAAGATCTATTACAATGAAGTGAAGAAAATCGAGTGCCCATGACTGAACATTGTGAAGTCAACTCACTGCAATTTTCAAAGGTAGGCCACAAAGAAATATTTAGGCTATAAAGCACTATTATGCAGTAGATCCGTAGTTGAGGATAACTGCATATCACCAATCATATGAAGATGCTGATGACCTCCCTGCCAACTATTGGCCAGGAGTGTAAACACGAAACCATGAAGCATGCACCTCCTCACCTGAGCACACATCGACGTATGGATTCGATGTAGTAGCAGCAGCACTGTTGGGTGGAAAGACTCGTCGTTGCTGGCCTCCTTGCGCTGCATTCTCCAACCATGACAGCGCCGGTGAGTCTTGCTCCCATCCCCCCGATGCCGAAATAATGGGGAGCGACAACGAGTTGAAATCTCCCCCACGCAGTTGGGATCTCCCATCCACCTGCTGCTCCCATCCCAACTGCTGTCGATCCACCTGATGTTGCTCCCATCCGCCTGCTGCTGACATCCGTCTAATGTCGGGATAATAGGGCGGCGCAATTGGGATCTCACCGGCACTCGGCAGAGGCTGTCCATGACGAGGATGATCCGGCCGTGCGGCAGAGCAGTGATTCAGAGGAAGCCGCCTCTCCATGGGGAAGCGCCTCCGCTAGAGCAGCAGGGAGCGGCTCACAACGAAGACAAAAACGACGACTCAATGGGGCTCCGGCGCTGAAGTGGTTCACGACGAAGAGGAAAATGGCGACTCCAGAGCGGCTCATATGGATACAACGAGATGGGGAATTGTGGAATCGAGCGGGTCGTGCTAGATAGCCATGAGGGAAACTTCAGCGCACGCGGGAACGCCGTCTCTGCGCGCGGGAAGGATCGCGCGCACGCGCGGGCAAGTGACGTGGCGAGCGATTTCGGGAGATGGCGAGCGGCGCAGGCTTGCTTTCTTTGCCTAGCGAAATCCATGGGATAGCCAACTTGGTATTTACCAAACAAGATAGCATATCTCTTGGAGCTTAATTTTTGATTAAAAAAGCTAAATATAGCCTACATAATAAAGATAGCACATCTGTTGGAGTTGCTCTTAGAAAAAGATGATACTAAGGGCCTGTTTGGTACAACTCACAACACCTTCATGAGCTGTTGTAAGCTGATTTTTTGGCCAAACACTTATTTCTAAAACAGCTTCATGGGTAAAGCTATTTTTCTTCTCCTCTCACAAAAACATGAGTTGGGATGAAGCTGAAAAAATAGCTTATGACTGTTTTCTCCCTCATTTCTCTCTCTTATCTATGTATGAAGTAGTTGGTGAAGCTATTTTACCAAACATTTTTTTCAAAACAGCTCAGTTTCACCTAGAAAGCTGCTTATGAAACTATTTTCTAAAAAAACAGCTTTACTAGTGAAGTTGAGTGGTGCCAAACAAGCCCTAAATATATTTATGCGTAAAGGAAAAAGTCTATATAACCCCCAAACTATCTAGGGTGGACTACTTTATTCCCCAAACTATAAAACCAGATATTCTACCCCTGAACTTTTCAAAACTGGTCAAATAACCCCCTTGAGCGGTTTTGGAGGATGGTTTTGTCTTTTTCTTTTTTATTTATTTTCGTTGAATCTTTAAAAAATCATAATAAATCACAGAAAAAATATAAAATGAAAAAACTAATCTTGTTGGACTCCACATGTGTAGATCTACATAGTAAACATATAATATGATATGATTTAGTACAAAGTTTTTGCTATAACTTTAAATCTTTGTTTTTCTGTAATTAATTAGAATAATTCATATATATTGTTTCTATGGTCCAATTATGGTGAATTTTTTTTGATGAGCTAATTATTGTATGGTTAAAGTATAGTAAAAATTTTGTACCCATTGGATCAAGTATAACTTAGTTATAGATTTATTTAGCTTTATTCTTGTTAAATCTATGCTTTATTTGTAACTAAGTTATACGTGATCTAATGAGTATGAAATTTTTACTATAATTCAAGCATACAATAATAAGCCCACTATAAAAATTTCACCACAATTGGACCTTAGAAACTACATATATAAATTATTCTAACTAATTACGGAAAAACATAGATTTAAAGCTATAGCAAAAACTTTGTACTAAAGTATACTATATTATATATTCACTATGTAGATCTACTCATCGGGTGTCCAACAAAATTGGATTTTTCATTTTATATGTTTTCTATGATTTATTATGATTTTCCAAATATTCAGCGAAAATAAATAATAAAGAAAAAGACAAAACCACTTAAGGGGGTTATTTGACCCGTTTTGAAATTTCAGGGGATAGAATCTCCGGTTTTATAGTTCCGAGGATCAAGTAGACAGGTTATGTAGACTTTTTCTATCCGTAAAATGTGAAATTTTCACTTTGAGAAGCTCAAAAGGTTAAAAAAAAAGGTGAAAGAATGAAGGTTGCAAAGTGGGGAAGTGGGCGTTGTGCTGCCATTCGGCCCCGCTCTTCCCCAGACGCAGTCGCGCGTCCAGCCCACGCCCCACGGGCACCACCGCCGCACCAGGCTTTTACGAGCTCCCGACGCGTCGCCGCCGACCACAGCACGGCTGGCGTGTCGATCCCTCCCGCTCTCCTCGCCGGATCCCCACCCGCCGCGCCCCGCCCCTCTCTGAGCCCAGTCCAGTGGGGGCAGAGATCCGTTAGCGCGAGGACTGGTCCCTTCTTGGGTTGGTAAGCAACTATCGCTCACTTTCTTGGATGCATTCCTTCCAATCAAACCCAGATTCTACTCCCTGTCCATTCGGTGTTAGCTCTGGGTATGCGTGCTGCTAACCCGATCTGTCCATTCATGACTCGATTTGGGTCTTCTTCTCCAGCTAGCGAGATCGACACTGGTTGTAGCGCTTCGTGGCGCCTGATTGGGTCGCGGGTGCGGTTAGCCCTCCACGAATTCGGGGTTTGGTTCAGCTGAACCCCCATGACCCAAGCCAAGTCCGCTCCTGGGAGGAGGGAGATGGGCCGGGGACGATCGCCGGAGCCACTCGATTTCTTCATATGGACTGTCGAGGTTGCTCATCTGTGTCCCCTCTCTTTTACTTTGCTGCTGCAAATGCTATTTTTTGTGGAAACTTGTGGTCTTTATCTTGTGCATTGCTGCTACATAGCCTTTAGTTTGGGAGGATTTTAGCTAGGAGACTTGGAAATCCGTGGAACAGTGTTCTCCCTCTGACCATCCTTGACTTGTTGTCAGGCTCCATGGGGAAGGAATATGCTGTCGCATAACATAGTAAATCTAAATGTGTACCCAGTTGAGTTTCAACCATTTTGGAGGGGATTTGGTGATATTGTAAGCCTAGCTTTTAAGTTGTCACTTTGTTAGGCATGTGGGAAATCAGTAGTGTGATTTCTTAAAGGAAAGGAGTCTTAGGAACTTGATATATTTTATATGCTGTTGTCCCTTTCATTGTAATGTACTATTAGTTCTTTTTTTTGTGACCATGTACTTAGTTCTAGTCACCACTGAGTATTGATGTTTCAGTTATTCAGTTGTTCTATGTCTTTTCCTACGTGTTATTCATTAGATCTTTTTTTTGACACCTTTTATTGTCCCTGGATTCTTTCATTTGATGGCTTTGGAACTTGCACATTACAGAGGCTATCGAACTCAGTGTTATCCTAAATGCTAAACCGTAAATAGTTGGTCAACCACTCAACCGTAGTTTACCGTTTAGTTGGTGTTTAAGTGCAGTTAAATGGTCTAAACAGTTTTGTATAGTACCAATAAATATACATATTTATGTAAAATTTAAATATACAAGAAAGTATACACATTTATGTATATAAAAATATTTAAATATGTATTCTAGCAAATATTTTTTTGGGAAAGAACCTAAATCCCACTCCACCTTATATATTTACAACATTGATTAGGTGAGTACTGATGTGGTAGTTGTAATCCTTGTATTGACTAAACAGTGAATTAAATAGCAATTTAGTCCATTTAATCATACTTAGCTCTACCTGTTTATGTTGTTTGGACCATTTTAGAGGGTTTAAACGGTCCAACCGTTTAGGGCCTAAACGACACGATTGGCCTTTGTTTAGGTTTAGGGCGTACAGTGATCATCACTGGCGGATACAGTGGGTATTCCTGGTATTCCCAGGAATACCCAACTTTTTTATACACTATATATATATATATATATATATATATATATATATATATATATATATATATATATATATATATATATATATATATATATAATACATTAGCATTCCTATATTTAGCAAATAAAATTTTTCTCTCATTTTTTAGTGTATCTTTGTATTCCTTTTTCCACATAAGTTCTATGTTAGCTCGATTGCCAAAATTATTCTATTTTGTTGTTTCTACAAATGAAAACCTAATTATTTATCTCCGGACCACATGCACATGCCACCAAATATTAGTACAAATCATATCTTATTTCCAAACTTATTTCGGAATATGCGCATGACAACATGTATAACAAACTATTCTTTTCGTGTGAGTGAACAAGGCACGAGTGGGAGGCAATTCCATAATCCTCATTCTTAAATCTCTAACCCTAGCCGACCAGACATGACGTAGTAGCGACATTGCTAGTTCCCATTGTCCTAAACTCCTAGTGGCGCGGGGCGTGCAGCGCGGGCGCGGCCTCTGTCTCTATGCTACGCCTACATGACGACCGGTGAGGGCGCACGTCGCTTATGATGTTAGAGGCAACAACTGAGTGGTGGCCCACCAGACATCAGCAAGGGAATACCCAAGATCTAAATCCTGGCTCCGCCACTGGTGATCATACTATATATCCTTCATTGTATCTTATAAGCCAATTGGGTGCTTATCCTTATCCTGATTTTTTTATTAAAAAAAACTACCTATAGAATTATAAATGAGCCATTTTGAGTTTTTGACTTAGATTGTGAATTTCAACCTTACACTAAGCTCAGTTTAAGGCCTGCTAAAATATTGTTCCACATCCTACCCAACCGCTTTGCGACTCTTGGCCCAGTCAAAGCTTACCCTGGCCAAAGAATGACCCAAGTCCAACAAGCCCAACCTGCTCTAGCTTCATAAGACCAAATTGTAGTCCAACCTGGAGTGTTTGCTGTTAGCCTGTTACTTGAATGGGCAGATTATTATTGCTTAGTCACTCAAACTTTTTTGTTTTATTTTTCCTGATGATGTTGATGTGGCAGACAATCAAACTTTAGATAACAGATTAATATTCTGCAGCAGGCAACTCCACTTCTTAAAGATATTTGGGTTCTACTTCTTTATCTATCATATATATTGTTCATCTGAACTTTAGTCCAAATTGGACTTCATTGTTATGTCAGATTATTAAATTATCAGCATTAGTTTGGTACTTCAATTGTTCAGTTAATACTCATATTGCCCTTGAAGTATTCTTATATATTTTCTGAGCTAGACTATACTCCATGATCAAACAGAAAGTGGTTTGGGCTGTGATTAGTCCTTGTACATGCTAAAGCTAGGTTGGGCCTAGAAGTTCAGGGGTGGTGCTTGGGCTGTGTTAAATTAGGCTGCCCATGGACTGGGGTCCAGATTAGAGTAGACCAAGGTTGAGCTGATTGTTAGGGATTGTATTGCTACAGCATATATTACAATATATATGTTTTGTTTCGTTTTCTCTCATTTCTTGCCACAGCAATAGTTTTATTATTTAGTTCTTTTGAGTTTTGATACACACACTCAATCACTTTGTAACTGGCTTGGTCTTTGAAATTTTTTGTCATTGCAGAACGTATCACTTATTATTCCCCAATTGCTTATATATCGAAATGCCAAACTAGCTGTGTCATAAATGCATTGGTTTTTCTATTAGAAGTCTTGTGTTGATCCTTTCTTCTATGCCTTTAAGAGGCCTATGTTATGCTCTCGTTTCAGTTTCCTAAGTTGAGTGATCTGAAGCTCAAAATTCTCTGGCTTGTTTGCTTATTTGTTTATTGTACGACAGCATCCTTTGCCCAAGTACAAAAAGCTTGACATAGTTGGATAGGTCATGTGCAAGACAGATTGTAGTGTCATTTAATGACCTGGCATCCATATCACTGTTATTTTTTCTCCTCCTTCCCTTGGTATGTTTCTTGATTTTCATTCAGCATATCTGGTTGCAGTTTAGTACAATTTCATCTTTGAATTTCAGGACTTTTTTATCTAGAATCTTGTCGTATGTTAAGCTTTTATAGTTTAGACCAATATTTGGGCCACCATAGTACTTTTAGTTTATTATGACTTCAATTTGTAGGTTCAATGAAAGAGTTCAAGGCTATATTTTCACCTCAAGATATTTGACTATTTACCTAATAAGGTAACTATTTTCTTTCAGGATGTTGGATTATGGCTGGAAGAAATAAATCTTGGTGGCTACAGACAAGTATTTGAAGAAAATGGTGTCAATGGAGAATATCTAGAAAGCTTGTCCATGTTTACTACTGAACAGATTCTGCGCTTTATTAGGCGGTGCCATATGAAATGGGGAGACTTTATCACACTGTGCAAAGAGTTGAGGCGCATTAAAGGTTTGTATAATTATTGTTCTTGTTTAGCCTTTCACATCAAGGACTCTATCTATAACCCGTTTCTTCTATGTTCTACCTTATAATAGTTGTGCTGCTCCATATGACCATATGTACTCATTTTCTCATTTGGTTCCACTTGACTTTATAACAATGTGCGAAGTAGTCTGTTAAAAATAATTTTTTGTTTCCTCTCACTGATGCATTTTTTTGGGCATTTACAAAAGCAACCAAAATACTAGTGTTTGAAGTGGTAAAAGCTCATTGCTCGGTTGCTCAGTTATGTGAATTGGCTTAGCTAACTCTTTTGCTGAAGCTTTGTGCATATAAAGTGTCATTGCCAAGTTACCGGCAGCAGTTTTAGACTTGAGTTAATCATGACTCCATTACAATGTATGTGGTACTACATGTGGTCTAAAATAGATATTTTAACTTCTTGCCATCAAACCTTGGAAGTTTTAACCGCTATTGTACATAAAATACATGTGAAATGGGAAAAAATGATGTTAAGAGCTGCCACAAACAATATCGGGTATAGTTAGAAAAAGAATTCTTTAGTGGTCCATTTGACAGTTTACACAATATGAACACCACAAGTCAGACCAGGTGGGGTATTGTTCGAAGGTCAGCTATGAACTTAGGCGGTTAGGCCTCAGTATCACTCACTTCATCGAATGCTTGACTCATTGATAATGATAACATTGATGCAACAGCACTTTGAGAATAGTAGGGAGAGACTGTAAGCAATGTTGTGTGATTGAAGCTACTATTTATTTCTTTCTGTTTTGGATAGTTTCCCTATGTGAATCAAATATGTTTAGCATAGTGACTAGTGAGGTTTTAGTAAGTTCAATATATGCTGCCTGAATATTGGATATCTTTGCCATGAACGCTAAAGCACCCTTAAGTGTGTACTTGAGTTGTTTTGTTTGTAATGTTGAGATATCATGCTTTTGTCTATATGTAATTCTTTGAAAGTCCCTGCTTGAACTCTGAAGTTTGGTGTAACTAATGCTGATTGTAAAATCCAGTCGCCTGCCTCAAAGGGGAGCAAGAAGTCCGCAGGCCATGGTGGGCACCGGCATGCCTCTCCATAGTGTTCGTGAGGGCAGCCAAGCAGAACAGGAAGTCCCGTGTTGTCTCCTTGAAGCTGGAACCATGATGCTTGTCAAGCACTTCGAATCGTCGCCTGTGCTCCTAAGTCCTCCAGCTCTATTGGAGGCAGCCTGTGCGCACACTGTGGTGCGCTAGTCCAAAGTGGCATGAAAGCTGGTTTCGCTCTGGGTGCATCATGCTCTACTATGTACAACTGGTCTCTCTTATCCCTTGTTAGTTGTTCTTCATATATAGGCTTGGAACAGTAATCTGCTGTAGACAAAGAAAGAGAAACATATATAATGTGCAGATGGTCTCTGGCTCCCTGCAAGTCTGCTCTCTGCTTCTTGCAAATCTTCCTGAGTCGTTATGGTGCATGCGATTTGCTAAAAGAATAAAGATTGGCCAAGACCTCACTGTCCCGTTCGCCTATTTCTCGACTCTGGTAGGACTTCACCCAGGAAGTCTAGCCTCGGCATACATGCCCGTATGCTCATTATATTTATTTAATGATGAATACACATAGCAGAAATAACATACTCCAAGTATTTATTTTATGAATGAACACTTTATGAAAATATATTTTATGGTATATCTAATCTAATCTAATGATACTAATTTAATATCATAAACTTTGATGTTTTTTCTTATAAATTCAGTCAAACTTAAATACTTTTTAACTTATTAAGACAACTCTTTTTTTTTCTCGAACAACGCAGGAGAGCTGCGTGTCATTTCATTAAGGTAGAAGAAAGGTCTTACAAGGGTCAAGAAAGACCCAGCTAACACACACTCACACACACACACACCAGACACAAACCCCTTGGGAACTAAGTTACAGACTTGACTTTCAAAAGCGATCAAGATCCTTCAAGCTTTATGTCTCAAAGGGCCGCGACCTGAGAACAAATTCCTGGAGCTTGGAGGCACCGGCTGAGCACCAAAGTTCCCCCTCCAAGCTAATAGCTCTAAAAACCTCCTGAATGTTCGGCCTCTTGTTATCAAACACACAAGAGTTGCGATGCTTCCATATCTCCCATGCCACCAAAATTATTAAAGAGTTGAGGCCTTTACGTATTTC
Organism: Sorghum bicolor; assembly: GCF_000003195.3. Classification (NCBI taxonomy): domain Eukaryota; kingdom Viridiplantae; phylum Streptophyta; class Magnoliopsida; order Poales; family Poaceae; genus Sorghum; species Sorghum bicolor. The sequence goes on along the minus strand of NC_012877.2, from coordinate 51,729,703 downwards.
TTTTGGGACAGCAGCAATTGATCTCTTCCACCACCTCGAGAAACGAGACACATTATGCTGTGGTGCCACAAGCAACAGACCTATTTGTTCCAAAACCAAGGTCCAAACTTGTCGAGCAAAAACACAGCCCACTAGCAGATGATTTATTGTTTCATCCACTTGATCACATAAGGGACAAGATTCTGGATGTGGCAGATTTCTTTTTGCTAGCCGGTCAGCTGTCCACACCCGATTATGAACCACTAACCAGATGAAAAACTTACAGCGTGGGGGAGCCCAAGTTTTCCAAATTCTTCTCCAGGGGCCGAACTTAATGGAGCCCTCAAAGAAGGCCGCATATGCAGACTTGCTACTGTAAGTGCCATCCTGCGTAAACTTCCACCTATATTGGTCTGGACTTTCTGGTTGCAGAACAAAGCCATCCACCATATCCCAGATGCGGAAATATTCGAGCAAGACTTCAACTGTACGAGGTCCCTTAATATCTTGAACCCAGCTTCTATTATGCAGTGCTTGAGCCACAGTCCTACTTTTGGCTATTCGTTTTGGGACATTTCTGAACAGGTTAGGCGCTATTTCAGACAAGGTATGCCCATCTAGCCATCTATCTGTCCAGAACAAGATTTCCTCCCCATTTCCAACTATGGCATCAACTGCAATATTGAAGAGAGCTCTGGCCTTAAGAGGAATAGAGATTGGAAGACCAGCCCAAGGCCTTTCAGCATTTGTCTTTTGAGCCCACAACCAACGAATCCTGAGTGCACAGCCCAAAAGTTCCAGATTATGAATCCCAAGGCCTCTAAGAGTTGATTTATTTAGGGATGGAGTAAGAGCATCTCCAACCATTATGCATTTGAAGTTATGCATTTTAAGCAAATTGCAAACCCCTAAATGAGAATGGCAAGGCTAAAATCGGGTGATCTCCAACCGTTATGCAAAATGCCAAGTCGATCCCGCGCCAAACTTCCCGCGGCACTCCTTCCACGCGCGGCCAAACAGCCCGCCGCCGGCGCACGTTCAGCTCGCCGCCGGTCTCCACGTTCAGCTCGCCGCCGTCGCCCTAAACCCTAAACGACCTAGGAGCCGCGGCCATGCTCCGATCCACGCTCAGCTACTCTATATATGATGAATATGCATGATTACCTGGCCGGCGTTGATGAGGAAGGCTTCGTCGCGAGCGAAGCTGTCGAAGAGGACGCGCGAAGCTTCTGTATCGCGCGAAGTTTGTGGCGGCGCGAAGCCAAACCGCGCGAAGGGAGGGGTTTTGCATAGCCGGACTCCTTTGGCATATATGCCAAGTTTCCCCCTCCAAATGCATAGCTATGTAAAATGCAAAGTCCAAATGCATAACGATTGGAGAGGTTTTTTTTGGAGTTTTATGCATTTTGGTAAATGCCAAGTCCATTTGCATAATGGTTGGAGTTGCTCTAAATAGATCTACTGGTTTAAATTTTATGAGACGTTCATAGGGTAGGATTAGGATGTGTATATTTGTATATGTTTGGAATAGAGGGGAGGCAATATTTGGAGATCTAAGAGCAACTTCACTTCACTTTCTAAATCTATATTTAGAGCATTCAACAAATATGAATATTCTATTTATATATCTCTCGTGTCTCAGCCAGACTCTTCACTTTATATTATTTTTTATTCTCTAAACTCTAATAGCTATCTCAAATTTGTTGTGTGAAAAAAAATTCATGAGAAAACTACCATATATTACATTTGGAGTATCTTCAAAAGTCTTTCTAAAACTTTTTAAAATTGTCATTTAGAGATTCATTTGAATAAAAATCTTTTTCTATGTCTCTCAGCTCTCTAATAACTTTTTCTATATCTTGTACGCATTTTAGACAATTAGCTTCACGCTTCTTAGTTAGTGAGAAATCTAGAACAAAAGATTACTATATTTGGATAACCAGTTAAAGATGTTGTTGAAGTTTTTTTTTTAAAAAAACTCTATTCCTAGAAAGAATAAAAAGTTTCTCTCTTATGATTTCTCTTAGGCCCTTTGGAACACAAGAATTTCACAGGATTCAGCTCATATTTTAGAGAAAAAGCACAAGAGTGGGAAAAATCTCTCTTTGCAAAAAAAAGGGAGACAGGGGGGCTTGCAGGGACAAGCCAAAGATGAAAAGTGAAAAATGCCTCTCTAGAGTGTCCACAAGATATAAAAGAGAGCTATTGGAGGATGAAAATATATATAGAGCAATTTTTATCAACTGACTCACTTTTGAGAGAGTACGAGTTTAAGAAAGTTTTAGAGAGTAAAAGTTTAACAAAAACACTTGAAGATCGCTCTAATTAAAAAAGAGGCTATCGAAGGAATTATTTTTATCAAATATTTATTCCTATCGAAGAATATAAAAAGCCTCTTGCAGTTGATCTAACTGAGCATCCAAGCGATCTAAACGGTGTCTAGAAACTTCTACGCCAAAGCGTGGCATCAACTCACACTCACTAGTTTCAAAAAAAAAAAAAAACTCACACTCACTGACAGCTTCGTAGCACATGGGGCCAACGGCCCATCGCCACACCCTGCGAACGGCGTTCCCATCCAGCGCCTTCTACAGGGACAAGACCCGCCAGGCCGCCACCAAGAGCATCGTCGAACCTCCTGGCGGACCCATATGTCAGTCCCTGCTACGCACAGCTGCTTGTGGTCGCAGCAGTTCTCCCACCCCGACGCTCCAGAACGTTCTCCGCAAACCGCTAAATCCACCACCAATTCAACCCCCCACTCCCCTACTCACCCACTGACAGCCCGACCCAATCAGTGGGTCCGAGCTGCCAGCGACAAACCCTCCTCCCATCTTCTTGCCCCGCAAGGCGCACGCCATTTATACGCCTTCCTCTCCCCTTCGCTCCCCAAAACCCTACCCCTCTCCAAAACCCTCGCGGCACCGTCACTCGTCGTCATCAATCTCCGCTCGCCGCCCCGCACGAGGCCCCTCGTGTTCCAGCAGCCTCGCCCCTTCGCGTGGTTGGTTGAAGAAGCGGAAGATGATCGGGGCCTCTAGGCGATCCCTCAGTGCCGCCGCCGCCGCCGCCGCCCGCAGCCGCGTGGCTGCCAGCGCTGCCTCCGCCGTCTCCGCCGACGCCGACGCCTCCTCAGTCCCGCCCCGCCCCGTAAGTGTGGCCATCCGTTTTGCTTTCTTTGTTTGGGGCGATTAGCTATGTTATCAGGTCCGTACACGCATCAATCTGGGCGGTGTACATGGATTTGGTCCTGCATTGATGCTTTGGGTTTATTTACCATTTGCCTCTATTGATTGCTTTTTTTACTAAATTGGGTTACTACTGTAGAAATTTACAAGTTATATTAGAGAAAACTGTGATTATTCTTCAAATTAACTGTGCAAATTGAGTTCCGCCACCTGTAAATGAGTTGTATATCTGTTATATATCGTGTGATCTCAGGTGAGCAATGGAGCGCCTGGGGTTCCTCAGCAGCAGAAGAGGCTCCTCTCAGTGCTTGCAGCACCCAAGGTTGCAGGAACAAGCAATGTTGTGTCCCTCAAGCTGATGGATGGTGCCCTTATTGGGAGACGCTATGAATCGAGTGCGGCAGCAGTTGACTCTACGGACCTGCCAGCTGAGAAGCATGAGTATCAGGCTGAGGTACCGATGGGGTGAATTGGTCTAACTTTATGCTATCTTCTTCTGAGGTTTGGTTAGGATGTTATGGTGTTTTCAAAACGTTCTATGCAGGTCAACAGGCTCATGGATTTGATCGTGCACAGCTTGTATAGTAACAAGGAAGTTTTCCTTCGAGAATTGGTCAGGTAGGTTGCAGTTATGTATACAATTCTTTTTCAGTTAATGTAACCTCTTTTTTGTAGAACCCAACCCCCTGTTCCTTGTCAAGGTTTCTGGTTGAAACTTGTTGTGAAAATGTTATGTAATCACTGCATCATGGACTTTTTTTTTGGGTTTTAATCCCTGACTTGTTTGTCGTTTCATTTCCCTTGGACCTTTGTTTTTCTGTTTTAATCCCTGACTTAGTTTGCCGTTTCATTTCCTTTTGTTTTTGCTTACAGCAATGCTAGTGATGCACTTGATAAGTTACGTTATCTGAGTGTCACGGATCCTGAGCTTCTGAAGGATGGTCCCCAACTTGACATTCGCATCCAAACAGACAAGGATAATGGAATAATAACAATTACGTAAGTATTAATTACTTGCAGTAGTCCATTTACTTGCCATACTTTTTAATGGAAAGTGATTTCATTCTCAAACCACATTTGCTTCTTCATCTTCAGTGATTCTGGGATTGGTATGACGAAACAAGAGCTCATTGATTCTCTTGGGACTATTGCAAGCAGTGGAACTGCCAAGTTCCTGAAGGCATTGAAGGTGTGATGTTGCTGAGGATGGTGTCCTCTGTTTTTAATGTCTATATCTGGAATCCTGCCATTTGCATTATTTAATGTCTATTTTACAACAGGAGAGTCAAGAAGCTGGCATGGACAGCAACTTGATTGGCCAATTTGGTGTTGGTTTCTATTCCGCATTTCTTGTTTCGGAGAAGGTAAACTGTAACGTGATTTATCTTTAAATTGGCTATTAATATTAATGAGCAAAAATTCTTTTGGTCATGTTCTCTTACTCTTATAAGTGTTTCGACTTTCCTGCTGTCCCATCCTATGAATCGCCAGAACTTTCCTTCCGTCTTACTCTTATACCTTCTCTTCTGTGCAATAGGTTGTTGTGTCAACTAAGAGCCCCAAATCTGACAAACAATATGTTTGGGAAGGACAAGCAGATTCTGGTTCTTATACCATTAGAGAGGAAAATGACCCGGAGAAGCTCATTCCTAGGGGAACGCGCCTTACTCTCTATCTCAAGGTATGTATGTGCTTATTCACTTGTGATCTAATTTCTTGTCATTTGCCCTATTTTAATTGTCATATTTGTTATTTCCAGCGTGATGATAAGGGCTTTGCTCATCCTGAGAGGATTCAAAAACTTCTAAAGAATTACTCTCAGTTTGTTTCCTTTCCCATTTACACGTTGCAAGAGAAAGGCTTCACAAAAGAGGTGAATAACCGTTTTCATTTCTGTTTATGTTGTGCCAATATATCACTTACGTGAGGCATGCAATGATCATTAAGGTGGAGGTTGACGAGGATCCAGCGGAAGCCCAAAAAGAAGGTGACGAGGTAAACTTATAAGCATCTGTAACTCTTTGTTTTGCACTGCTTTACTGTGGACAAAATTGTGTACCATGTTGTTACTGGTTGAGAGTTAATGTCTCTCTGTACACAGCCTAAGAAAAAGACCAAAACCGTCGTTGAGAAGTATTGGGATTGGGAGCTTGCAAATGAGACACAACCTATTTGGGTAAGATCAATTTCTGTTCGGTTTGCTGATATTATCATGGTTTTCTAAGCATGTATTTGAAAATGTCAATGTCTGAGGCTTATGTGGTGAGTTTGCGTGTGCGCGTGTGAGTGTCTTTAGCATCAATACTGTGTTTTGGAGAAAAAAAAGGGTTGAACCTTATGGTATCTTTTTGTGCTGTTTGCAGCTTCGGAACCCTAAAGAGGTTTCAACTGAGGAGTACAATGAATTTTACAAGAAAACCTTCAATGAGTACTTGGATCCTTTGGCCTCCTCACACTTCACTACAGAGGTATATGTCTTCGCATTTATATTGGTTGTCTGGTGTTTCTTTGTGGTGATTCAATGGTTATTACTGCGATGGCTGGTTTAGATCTCACAGTATATATGGCTCAAATGATTTGTACACTGCAAATTTGGTCATGGACATGTTTTCTTCCCTTGAGTTGGGCCTCTTTGGTAGAGCCTCTGCTCATTTTAGAGAATCACTTCACAAAATCAGCATAGAATCACTTCTCAGTAAAAAAACTGTTTGGCATAGCTCCTACTGGACTCAGCCCAGAAGCTGCTCTGGGAGCTCTGCTAAACTGGCCCATATCATAGAATCAGTATAGAATCACTTCTCAGTAAAAAAAAATGTTTGGCAGAGCTCCTACTAGATTCAGCCTGGAAGCTGCTGTAGGAGCTCTGCCGAACAGGCCCTTATACTCTGTAGCTTCTAACCAAAGTTCAATGTAACGGAGGATACAATCTCTGATGAGTACATCTAACATAACAAATATTCAAAACATAAGAATCTGAAAAAAAATACTGAAGGTTGTTTCTGTAGCATGGATTGATCCAGCATGCATTTTATATTCATTCTTGAAGATGGTACTGGCACTGTAACTCTGACACTCTAGTTTGTCAGTTTGTCTTGATCTGCTTTTTGAACACCAACAGACTTGATCTAGTTTTTTCTTAAACATCTGTTTTCAATAGTTAACAACCTTCACTGATTCATGATCTTTCAGTATTAAGATAAGATTAGCATAGTGGCCAGCTATCTAGATCTATATAAAGTGGCAACTATGATTTAGTCTTACATTGAATGAAATGTGCTAGAGTCCATTTATATGATCGCAGAGAACATATTCACACGCAAGTGATAATACTTGATCTATTTGGCACAGGGTGAGGTAGAATTCAGGTCAATTCTTTTTGTTCCTGCTACAAGGAAGGATGACATAACTGATAGTAGGAAGACCAAGAATATCAGACTGTATGTTAAGCGTGTATTCATATCAGATGACTTTGATGGAGAATTGGTATGTTCTTCACAATCAATCATTCTTCATGGTTTGTATCAGATTTAGTACCAAGTAAATCTGGTATCTGATAATTGAGAATTGTGATTCTGGCCAGTTCCCAAGATATTTGAGCTTTGTGAAGGGTGTTGTTGACTCAAATGACCTTCCATTGAATGTTTCTCGTGAGATTCTTCAAGAAAGTCGAATTGTAAGTTGCTTGACTTGCTCTCTTTGTCACTTTATTAGAATAATGATCTGATGAGTTTGTGCCACCCCTTTTGGCGATTTTCCATAGGTTCGTATAATGAGAAAGAGGCTGGTGCGGAAAGCCTTTGATATGATACTTGGCATTTCTTGCAGTGAAAACAGAGATGTAAGCTTCCACATTTCCTCCTGGGGGTCACTTCAATTAGCCACCCTTTTCTTTCAGTTTGCTTATCAAAAATTCATTGTAGGATTATGAAAGGTTCTGGGAGAACTATGGAAAATTCTTAAAGCTGGGTGCCATGGAAGATAAGGAAAACCACAAGAGAATTGCTCCTTTGTTGCGCTTCTTCTCTTCTCAAAGCAACGATGAATTAATTAGCTTGGATGAATATGTGGAAAACATGAAACCTGAGCAAAAGGACATTTACTTCATTGCTGCGGACAGTCTGAGCAGTGCCAAAAATGCTCCTTTCTTAGAGAGACTAACAGAAAAAGAGTATGAGGTGAGAAATAATGATACTAAGACTATTCTTTTGTTTAGATGGTTCAGTTATACACTTGAATGTTTTGTACTTCTATTATTATGGTATTGAATCCATACCATACCACTCATGCCAATTTGTCGAATGGCTGGAGTGGATTTTGGGACCTGAGCCACTGGGTCATGTTAATTTTCATGAGTTGGGACATCTTTGTTTTCAACCTTAGTTCACTTTGGGAACACATGGACAGAAGCCAGTGGAAAGGTAGCTGGGAGAAAGAAGGGATTCTGCAGAGGACATGGAATCTTGAAAATTTTCAATTATCTTACATTCATCTTTAAATGGACTGAGTATAATAACATGATCTGAAGAGATAATTATGACAAATGTAACTATTGAAATTGAATGGGCATCTAAGGACAAGTACTTGCCATCCTCTGGCCACTATGGACGTGCTGCTGCTGTGGCTGCATGATATTGCAACAAGGCTTTGTACCATGTTTTAGGCAATTTCTTATTTTTGCTTTGCTGTGTACATGTCTTTTTTTATGTTCTAGGATTAGGAAATTTATTATTTTTGCTTTGCAGTGTCCATGTCTTGCCTTTTCTTTTGTGTGTCCACTTGCCAGTGTTTAAGGTCTGCATGTCATTGGAAGAACCCTATAAAGAATACAAGTGTCCCTACTAGGGAATGAATCTTAACTGATGCTAGTTTTAGCTTTATAAGTTGTTTTACTTTTTTTTTTGGTAGGTTCTACTTTTCGTCGACCCTATGGATGAAGTGGCTATCCAGAATCTGGTCTCCTACAAGGATAAGAAATTTGTGGACATTAGCAAGGAAGATTTGGACTTAGGTATGCACAGAAATGTGTCATGAACCTCTTATTAACTACTAGTAGTACTTAGATGTAGCTGTCTTAATTCTGGCAAGGCTTTTCTGTTATTACCATACATATTGATCACCATGGTACATGTATAATGTGATCAATGATGGAAATTTCATTCTTGTGTGCATTACTTGTCTATATTTATTTGTAGGACGTATTGTTTCTTTGGACAACTAATCTTTTACCTTCATGATTTAATTTTCTTGTTTCTGATTGTTGTGATATCTAAATGTACCAGGTGATAACAATGAGGAAAGAGAGAAGGAGATAAAGCAGGAGTTCAGCCAAACCTGTGACTGGATAAAGAATCGCTTGGGTGACAAGGTTGCACGTGTTGACATATCTAACCGTCTCAGGTCATCGCCATGTGTACTCGTTGCAGCGAAGTTTGGTTGGTCAGCCAATATGGAAAGGTTAGTGTCTATTGTTAGTTATGAATCTTTGATGCTTTCTCTGACAGTTGCTACATAACTTTACAATCTTTGTTGTTTGTTACAGGCTGATGAGAGCACAGTCTATGGGTGATACATCCTCTTTGGATTTCATGCGCTCAAGGAAGGTTTTTGAAATAAACCCAGAGCATGAGATAATCAAGGCCTTGAATGTAAGTTCTCAACCTGCTGTTGTTTCACTTTCAAATATTTAGGCTGGTAGAAAAGGACTGTATGCTGGCAAACTATAGTCAAAGGGCCCGATCGGCTGTGGTTTTTGCTGTAGGCTGCTGCTGCTGCAAGGTAGTATCAGCTAGCTAGCACAATAGCAAAAGAGAAACTCCTGGTGATTATAACAGCAGCTGCTGCAGCTACAGCCAGAAGTAGCACTTTGATTAGAGGGAAAGTTTGTAGTGCTAAAAGTTGCTTTATATCTTGATATTTTTTTGTTTACGCATTGTGGTAGTTTTGTTATTTTTAGGCCACGAGCACTTTTTTGGTTCTAATGATTTTTTCCCCTTGGAATGCAGGTGGCATGCAGGAATAACCCTGATGATCCTGAAGCTCTAAAGGCTCTGGATGTTCTCTTCGAAACTGCTATGATTTCAAGTGGCTTTTCGGTGGGTACAGTTTCATGTTAACTTTCCATCTCATAGAGATTGTCAAGGATAACCATGTGGTCCATACTGAACCTTGCTTTTGCTATGTTTAATTTTGATTTTGAAATATAGAGACAGTAGAGCATAACCTGTTCATATAAAATGAAACCAAGATATATTTACGACCTTTTGATCTATCAGATAGGATGAGGCAAAAATAAATTATGCACGCCTAAAATTACCACTTCCCAGCCTTACAATATGGAGTGTTTTTCAAAAAAGAAATTTGAATGGGTTAAGTTTGCTTATTGCATTAGTGTTCTCTTGGGGGGTTTAGCTAGATAAGGACAGCTATGATAATCAATTATACCAGTGCTGGGCTGCTGGCAGTTGGCTTTATGTTTCTGTTACCAATTTTAGAGTACACATGTTTTTTTTTATTGACTAACAAGGTCGGTTGCTGCCCCAGCATGACACATGTCGTGTCGTCCGTTTGTTCTATCTGATTGTGGTTATTTCCTGGAAGCGATATGAGCAACTCATTAATCTCTCTAGTTTGTCTACACTAGTTGTGCAAGTTCTTAATACCTTGTTCTGAATGTGTCACTGCACGGCTATTTTACCTTGTGATTTGCAACATTCCACATCACCTCATTTCTGCCTTGATGTTTGCAGCCTGACAACCCGGCAGAGCTCAGTGGGAAGATCTACGAGATGATGACCTCTGCCATCGCCGGCAAATGGTCCTCACAGTCGGAGGCGCAACCTGCCAACCCAATCCCGCAGCACTCTGCACCCGTGATGTCAGATGAGCCGCTTGAAGCTGAAGTGGTTGAGTCAGAGCCCGCTGCTGATGCTGGTCAGCAGAAGTAGGGCAATCCCTTAGGCCTGCTCGTGCAAAACCTTTGTTTAGCTTTGAACCGTTGGGCACGTGGCAGAGAGTTTTGAGTTATTTGTTATGACGGCCTGTATCTTTATCATGAGCTGTGTCACTGGTAACGTTGACGTATCGGTTAGAATTTAGAAGATTATAGGAATAATTAGTGGTTGAATTACTAGAACCTGGCACTCGTTGTTCACTTGTTCCGTTACCAGGAGGGTTGTGGTTGGAACTACTACTTCATCCTTTCTGCACGGAGGTAGTAGTAATTTTGAAGGAACGTCATTACTTCGTTTTGAATTTTGATGGCAGTCGCGAGCTGTGCTGAGGCTTCATTTCCTCAGCTCTTGTCCCCGGTGTGAACTGTAGCTGTGACTGGCCTTGTTTAGTTTCTAAAAGTTTTGGAAAATCAACACTAGCATTTTTGTTTGTATTTAACAAATATTGTTCAATCATAGACTAAGTAGGTTTAAAAGATTTGTCTCGTCAATTTTGATCAAATTGTGTAATTGATTTTTATTTTTGCCTATATTTAATATTCTATGTATACGTCTAAAAATTCGATGTGAAATTTTGTAAATTTTTTTAGGAACTAAACAAGGTCTGAATAAGCCAGTTTTGTGCGATAGGTAGAGATAGAGATTATTATCACTTACTGCCTTACCGGCCATGGACTAAAATGCATGATATACACCGTCTCCTATATACACAAAATTATATAAGACAAGATGTATATTAAGAGGACACCTCCAACTTTAAAAATCTATCATGGTTAGCAATGTTGTTTCTTTATTTGTGTTTCCTCTGTTAGTTAATAATTTCAATCTCGATGTCAGTCTTAAATACTATACATGATTTTCATAACAGCATGTTAATAAAAAATCATCAATAGAAATCACCACACCTAATGGAGGTTTCTTCCCTTAATAAATGTTTTATTTTTTATTGCTTTCTCTCTCCTGAGTCCATCGTTTTTCTCTTGAGCATGGGCGACCAGAGAGCACGACCTCGCCATGGAGAGTGCTGTGGAGCCAACGGGCCAGGACCACGACCTCGCCACATAGAGCACCTCACGACCTGTGCCTCTGTGTGTCATGAGGTCAGCTTCCACCTTGCCATGGAGTGTCATGGAGGCAAAATGCTGATATATCGGTATAATACTGTAACACTTTCGTTTTTTTAGTAATTATTATCCAACCATGGACTAACTAGGCTCAAAAGATTCGTCTCGTAAATTTCGACTGCAATTAGTTTTTATTTTCGTCTATATTTAATACTTCATGTATGTGTCTAAAGATTCGATGTGACGGAAATCTTGAAAATTTTTTGACTTTAGGCCCTGTTTAGTTTCCCACCCAGAAAATTTTCATCCATCTCATCGAATCTTTGGACACATGCATGGAACATTAAATATAAATAAAAAAATAAACTAATTACACAGTTTGGTTGAGAATCGTAAGACGAATCTTTTAAGCCTAGTTAGTCCATGATTAGCCTTAAGTGCTACAGTAACCCACATGTGCTAATGACAGATTAATTATGCTATCCCATGTGAAAAACTTCTCCCGACATCCTTCCGACACATCCGACGTGACATCCAAAAAATTTTCGTCTCCACTCTAAACAGAGCCTTAGAACGAAAGTAAACAAGGCCTAAAATGATGGTTGCTGGTCTCCGGTCTCCACGAAGCTACAAATTCTACGGCTGCTATGATTGGCCTGTTCGGGGACATGCGGTACGCCGTAGGAGAGTTGGTTCGTATTTTTTTTATTAATAAACAGTGTTTTTTCATAATTAATAAATAGTATTTGTAGCCATCACTTTCCAGATCAGCTCTGATACACAGGCTCAGAGCACGCGAGCGGCGCAGGGAAACAAGACGAGACAGTACTTGTCGAATGTCGATCGACATGGTCGGCAAAAAAGGACAGTGCCGGTGTAGTAGACGCGTGTAGGACTAGCAGCTTGCAGCGTGTGCGTGGCACTCCCGCGAATGTGAAAGCGTTGAGGCCTTCTTCTTCTGTTTGAGCCTGAAGTCCTGTGACGAAGCAATGTGGAGGCGATGACCCACGTGACTATGGGCCCGTTTGGTTGCATCTTCTAAAGATTATCGTCTGTTGCATTAAATATTTAGACAAATACATAGAATACTAAATATTTTACAAAACTAAAAATACAGTTAGAGAATAATTTGTGAGATAAATCTCTTAAGCTTAATTAGTTTATGATTGGACACTAATTGTCAAATAAAATAAAAATACTATGATATTTATTAAACTTTAATAACTCCAATGCCTCCTGTCTCCTAGCTAGTACTCCCTCCATCCCAAATTATAAGTTATTCCAAAAATCTTGGAGAGTCAAAGTTTTTCAAGTTTGACCAAATTTATATAGCAAAATAATAATATTTTTTTGGTACCAACCAAGTATCATTAGATTCTTTTTTTTATATTTTCATAGTGTAACTATTTTATGACATAAATCTTTATATTTTTTTCTAGTTTTTGGTCAAACTTAAAAATGCTTTGACTTTCTAAGTTTATTGGAATGACTTATAATTTGGAACAGAGAGGGAGTAGTATGTCTTTTGGAAATGCGGGACGACTTTAACACACTACAGCACTACTACTGTGAAAATGTTCTGATGTGGACGATGTGACGTCACGTACGCGTCACCGTGATGATGGACAACGATCGATCTCCAGACTCTAGCGGAGCGGGGCTAGGTTAGCCGCCGGCCTGCAGACGGTTGCCCGGGCCGCCCGGTGTGCGGGGGCTAGCTACGACGACTGCAAGGCGGCATGCATGCGTCGTCGGTCGGTAGCAGAGGGAGACGTGTGACCAAGAATCCTCGATCGTTAGGCATTGTAGGAGTAAAGCAAGAAGCGAAGCTGGCCTCGTGACCGTCTCTCAAAAACCAATTTTTTTTTCAAGATTTTTCATCGCATCGAATCTTTAAACGCATGTATAAAGTATTAAATATAAACGAAAATAAAAACTAATTACACGTTTGGTCAGAATTTACAAGATGAATCATTTGAACCTAATGGTTGGACAATAATTACCATAAACAAACGAAAGTGCTACGGTATCGTGAAATTTTTTCCTTCAACAACTAAACACGCCCTTATTATGTCATCATCGTCCGGCTTCATTCGGAACTCGGAGCTCCAACGAATTGACTGTAAGGATTTGACAGGGTTTCTTCGGCGGCTTCAAAAGTCATTCGGAGTCATTTTCTATTAAACAAGGTGAAATAAAACAACTTTGTTAATGAAGTCATAAAAACATACTCTTACAAAAGTTTTGAGTGAAAAGAATCTAAAATAGTGGTTTAATCCGACTTCACCTTATCTTGTACAGCGTTTTGTTAAAGTATATTTTAAAGAACTCAGAGTTGTCTTACCAAACGATTTATCAAAACAGTTCTAGCTATAGTGATAAAGCTATTTATGAAGCTGAATCCTTAAAAAAACTATCTCTCCATCCCAAATTGTAAGTCATTCCAAGAATCTTGGAGAGTCAAAGCATTTTTATGTTTGACCAAACTTATAGAGAAAAATACTAAGATCTGTAACGTAAAGTGAGTATATTATGAAAATATAATTAAAGAAGAATCTAATGATATTTAGTTGGTATCATAATAATAATAATTATTTTATTATATAAATTTGGTCAAACTTAGAAAAGTTTGATTCTCCAAGATTTTTGGAATGACTTACAATTTGGAATGGAGGGAGAGTCGACCCGTACCAAATTAGGCCTAAGCAGCCGCTTGATCCACGTCTTTGTGTGAAACCCATTTCTCCTTTCCGTCGCAGGCCGTGGCGTACGTGATGTCCGATGTGTGAAACCGGTTTTTCTCTCTCCAACATTATCCTCTTTTTGGAAAGAGCTCCAGCCCGTAATAATGGCAATTATAACAGCCTGACGAAAACCTCCCGCCACCACCACAGCCCACACACACCCACACACACACGCAGAGGATCCATCATCGATCCATATTCCATACCCCACACTCTTGCACTAACGCCAAAGCGGTGTGGAAGAAGCTTTTAATTAGTTTTCGTTTCCATTTCCACTATAAAATGGCCATGGAACGATGGAATCACAAATCACTCCCAATCGAGTCCCGTGAGCCCTGACCCTCTTTATCTCTCACTCACTCTCTGCTAACCTCTGATTAGTTATCTCTATCACCAGTAGCTGCCGCCTTGCTCGCTCGCTGCCGATAGAGCTGCGGCAGCACGGCCGGCCACCAGCACCACCACCGCGTAACGAAACCCAACGCCGCCGGTCGCCGGCCGGCCGTCCATCCGCCGCACCGGCCATGGCCATGGCGCTGGCCCTGGGTGGTGGCCAAGACGCGGAGCGGAAGGTGAAGGTAGCGGAGGTGGCGCTGCGCGCGCTGCTGTGCGGGCTGGGCGCGCTGGCGGCGGCGCTGGTGGCGACGGACACCCAGACGCGGACCTTCTTCTCGCTGCAGAAGAAGGCCAGCTACACGGACATGAAGGCCATGGTGTTCCTGGTGGACGCCGCCGCCGTCGCCGCCGGCTACAGCCTGCTGCAGCTGGCTGCGCGCTGCTGCGGCGGCGGCGCCATGTCCAGCGGCCGCGGCGACGGCGGCGGACGCGGCCGGGCCCTGTCCTGGTGCGTGTTCTCGTGCGACCAGGCGCTGGCGTACGTGCTCCTGGCCGCCGTCGCCGCCGCGCTGCAGGCCTCCGTCGTCGCCAAGCGTGGCCAGCCCGAGTTGCAGTGGATGGGGATCTGCGCACTCTACGGCGCCTTCTGTAGGCAGGCCGGCGCCGGCCTCGCTACCGCCGTCGTGGCTGGGCTCGCCGCCGTCCTGCTCGCCTTCCTCTCCGCGTTCAACCTCTTCAGGCTCTACGGCAGCGGCGGCACCAAGAGCTAGTAGCTTTGTGATGAGCAGAGGCCGTTCTTCCATCTGACCACCATCTCTTGCAAACACCGTAGCGTAGGGCTTTGCTTGATTTGGTTGCTACTGGTAATTATATATAGGCTGGTTCATGCATGTGAAAGCAAGATCGAGTGGTGCTAATAAGATAGCCGTACGCACTGCTCAACGTCGAATTGAAACAACTTAAAGAATAAACATGAATGGGTCTATAGGATCGGAGTTGCAGCAAAGAATTTGTTGGATTCTTCAGTCTGACGAACAGGCAGAGTGACAATTTCAATGCTGCCCTGCTAAGGGCCTGTTAGATTTGAGATAAAATTTTTTTAGATGTCACATCGAATGTGACGGAAGGATGTCGGGAGAGGTTTTTAGAAACTAATAAAAAAAATTACATAGCTCGTCAGGAAACTGCAAGACAAATTTATTAAGCATAATTAATCTGTCATTAGCGTATGTGGGTTACTGTAGCACTTAGGCTAATCATGGAGTAACTAGGTTTAAAAGATTCGTCTCACGATTCTCAACTAAACTGTATAATTAGTTTATTTTTTTTATTTATATTTAATGTTCTATGTATGTGTCTAAAGATTCGATGGGATGGATGAAAAATTTTTACATGGAAAACTAAACAGGGCCTAAGAAACGCCCATCATGCAGCACCACGGAATCTGAAGCGAAGATCACGGGCGGCGAGGCAGCTGCTGCGCGGGCCACGCCACGCGTTGTGGTGCAAGTTCCTCGGCGTGCGGTGCGCTGGCCCGTTTTGTTCCCTTCTTTAAAGGTAGCGCGCACGCGT
Source organism: Sorghum bicolor (assembly GCF_000003195.3). Lineage (NCBI taxonomy): Eukaryota > Viridiplantae > Streptophyta > Magnoliopsida > Poales > Poaceae > Sorghum > Sorghum bicolor. The sequence continues at coordinate 51,713,870 of NC_012877.2, read as the reverse complement.
GCAAGCAACTCCACTACGGATCCGACGGACATCATCAGTTTGCTGCAATCAAACGCTTTTCTTCGACTGAGATTTGGAGAAAGAAAAGAGGTCATCCTAGAACAAGAGTAAAGTCCATCAGTGGTCCCTAAACTTGTTTAGATGTGTCATTCCGGTACTTAAACTCGCAAAATGACCGTTTAGTTACCTAAATTTGTTCGGTTGTGTCATCCTGGTCCCTAAACTTAAAAATCTCTCATATAGGTCCTCAAGCTTGTTCAGTTGTGTCATCCCGGTCCCTAAACTTGTTTTTAAGTCTTATCTGGGTCAAAACAGAACGAATCTAAAAACTCTATATTGAAAAATAATTCTGTTGATGCAAAACTGGTCTGCAAACACAAAGGGCTAATACCCAATTCAAACGTTAAGGCGTGCCAGCCGATTTGACCTTACTATCGGCAAAGGTGATAACTCGAATACTTTAGTCCTGACAACAGCGATGCGCCCAGATGTCACGGCTAAGAGGTATTCACGCGGAACTCGAGAACATGCCGAGCTTAAGTCGACGAATTCCTAAGAACTCGTAATAAAAGGAAAAAGTATGACGAAGTCGTCGAAAAAGTAGATGCTGGAATATGAATAAAAACATGTGTTTGATTGATTTCTTGATTGATTATTACAAGGTCCTAGGGTTTATATTTATACCCTGCTCAAAGAGCTACAACCAGACACGATTAGAATTCGAATTCCAAATTACACGGAATCCGTATACAAAACGATGCAAATAATTAAGGAAATAACAAAACTATCCTTTGTGACAAACCGAAACTCCTCCACATGACAACTGGCAGCTTCCGGACTCCTCCTTTGCATCATCGGCAATCCCTTTGCCACAGTCATCGGCAGACCTTTTTATCCAGCTATCGGCACCATATTACTGCCTGTGGACTTAGTCACATTCAACCTCTCCCTCATCGGCAACCATCCTCATCGGTAACCCGCATCGTACTGCCACCCTATCCTGCCATCCTAGACACGTGCCCAAAAACGGTGTCAACACATGCCCCCCAGTTTCGGAGTATAAAACTATTAATGCTCCGAAATTCTCTGCAGTAATGATGCCTTCTCCGCAATTAATGCTCCTAATCTGGTAACCGACAACCTCAATCTGGATAACTCTGATCCTAATCCTCCGCAGATTCCTCGAAATCCCCAACTTCCCAAACGGGCATTTTTCTCAGTCGTACATCGGTAACAATACCGTTACAAAGATCTGCCGATGCTCTGACCAGGATATTCGTAAAAACGGTTACTTCCCCCCTATCCGCCCATCGGCAAGATGATCGTTATAGAATATCGCCGATGGACCGACCAGGAGATCTCGCACAGTAAAATATCTTCAGATAATGACCGCTTCCCATCAAATCACCTGCACAATCCCTGGATTACCGTGCGAACAGTTACCATATCCACCTGAGTACCCTCGGGCTTCTCGGATGCGGCAAAGAGATAAGTCGAATTTGCCCTTGCCCATCTTGTCCTATAAATAGTTCCTTCTTGGGTACTCCTCCCCCATCACACCATTCTACTATCCAACTTTACTTTTCCAGCGGCGGCGCCATTTACAACCTTCAAGACCTCCGACAAGCACTCCTCTTCATCAACTCCGGTGCCCTCCAACGTCCTCTTCACGACAAGATGGCCATTGGCTTCGTCGTCCCTGAGGTCAGATTTCCATCTCATCTTCTGTGTATATTCCTATTCATCCACGATTCATCTTACTGAATATTCTCCTTTTCCTTTTTCTTTGTATTTTTATTCCCCCAAAATCACTAGGAGTTGTCCAATAAAATTGTCATCCCCACTGATCAACCACACCTTCAATGTCTCGGTCCTCTAGGGGATTCAGATCCAACCAATCTTATCAACGCAGAAACCAATAGAATCCCCTTTAGAGCTGAAAACTTTTCTGTAGATCTGTGGAAAGACACTTTTCGCTCTTGGCCCAGCCCTACCGTAGGGTGGAAAGACTGGTTCTTGAGGGTCAGCAATTCTTATGAAGTCCAGTGGGGTGAGAGGAAGCTAGCCCAATGCATTAGGCTATCCATTGCCGATATGCACAGGAACGAGTCACTGCTGATAGCTGCATCCTACTTTTGGTCAGACACTCTCAATGCTTTTGTTTTTGGCCACGACCCTGCTTCTCCTACCCTTGCCGATGTAGCCATGCTCACTGGGCTAGATATATCTTCTGCCGATAGCACCCACTTTTTTGATACTGCCCCCAGTGCCAAAGTGGAGACTCGCGCTATCGGCGGTTGGTCAGGGTACATTCAGAAGTACTGCGGGAGAGGGCCTGTCACCATAAAGGAGCAAACCACCTTTCTGAACATGTGGCTGGACAAGTTTGTATTCTGTGGTCGATCGGCAGGACCAACTTCCGTCTATCTATCGGCAGCAGAAAGACTGGCTAACGGTGGCCAATTTCCTCTCGGCCGATATTTGCTCAGCGCTGTTTACCACCTTCTTCATCAGGTAGCCCAGAAACTCCTGCTTGGCCAATCCATCGGCAACTTGGGAGGCCCATGGTGGTTTATCAATATGTGGCTCAATCTGCACCTGCATAAGCGCCTTGATTTCAACTTGTTCTCACAGCACTTCCCAAGAGATATAGCCGAAAATCATGTGTTGGGTGAAGAGGAATCGGCAACGCGTGCCCCCTTGAACTTTGGCGAAGCCGTTATAGTCCTACCCGGTTCAGGGAATAATCCGGATCAGATCGGCCGATTCTTCGAGACTCTGTATGAGGGTCTGGCCAGAGATGAACGACCATGGCTGGCTTATGATGACCCAGATAGCATGCTCCCTCTGACCTTCAATCCATTTGATGAAGCTCTCGACAGGGATAATGAGGCGATGATGGCAATTGTGACTCCCAGAGCCATTCCAGTGAATTTCTTCGGTAGCACGAAAACTTCTCCCCAGACTTACGAATTTTACAATCCATCGGCATTAGCTCGCCAGTTAGCTTTCGGCCAGTTGCCGATTGCACTTCCTTATGCCGATGTGATAAAACCCAGAGAAACCATCAACAACCTTCTTGAGTGGACTCGAGTAGCCCAACTACCACCAAACGCCGATGTAGATGTAGATCTGTCAGAATGGGTTCTTGCTGCTTTTATCACTCAGGCATACAAGTTATGGTGGGCAGAATGGAAAGAGCATCTATTCTGCAGATCGGCACTTTCATACCGCGGCATGATTGACCCCGAATACGAAGTTCCCGATGACACTGTAAGTAACTCAAACCAACGTTTCATTTTCTCACTATTACTTCCATCGGCAGCTTACCCTTGTATTCCTTTTGCAGGCTGACAATATTCCTCCATCGGTTAGCAGGAGTGGCAAGCCGATCGACTTGTTTCCATCAGGCCCGATTTCCTCAATCGGCCACAATGCTCCCACCCTGGCTTCCATCGTGCATCAGGGCGTGCGCCTCAGGAAAGTTACGACCAGGAGAACCCAGACATCACCAACGGTAGCTGCTCCCACTCTGGCGCGGGTTTTCAAGGCAATTTGTCAAATCTTTATCTTTTACGCTGACTATCTTTATATCGGCTTTATTTACACTTATAAACCCTTGTTCGTTATTGCAGCAAACCAGTGCATCGGCAAAGGTCACACGTCAAGGTGCCGATGCCACCCAGTCCAGCCAGCCAAAGAGGAAGAGTGTCAAGAGCACCAGGGCCGAAACGAAACGCCAAAAAGTGGCAACTCCCCCTCCTCCTCCGGTATCTCCAATCCCAGTAGAGTCTTCTCCTTCTTCTCCAGAAGTCCAGACACAGCAAGCGCCATTTCTCCAACCAATGCAGGATGCACCACAGATGGAAGAATCCCAGCAGGAAGAGTCTCAAACAGAAGGTATATCAGTTGATGTGGGTGAACAAACGACTGATCCGGTGGGTCCAATTATATCATCGGCGGCTCTCCCGATTCAGACAACCGTTGTTCCCCCTCCAGGTAACATACTTTAACAATACCGTTGCCGATGAACTCATTCTCATTTAGTCTCATAACCTTTCTTGTCTTCTTTCAATCGATATCGTCCCATCGGCAACTTTAGCCGATCAACCTGTAGTTCCATCGGCATCTTTGGCCGGTCAGTCCGCAGCTCCGTCAGCACCTCCCAGTCCAAGGCAAGAGATCGCCTTGAAGCAAGTAAGTCACCGTTTACCGCTAGCATCATTTGCCGATTCTCCGAATATGAGCTAACCTTGCTTTCCCTCCCAGGAACAAGATTCTCTTGATAGCCTGTTTTCTTTTGCTATTGATCTCTCCGAAGAAGAAGGCGAAGAAGCAAGCTCTTCTCAGACAGTTGGCATTACATCGGCAGGGATCAGGGCCAGGCTGGAAGAATTGTCAGCTCTCCTTCACCAGGATACAGCGCATTTGGTCGATGACTTCGACCCTACCAAGATCCTGTTCAGATCTCAGAGGCCAAATCCCGGCCGACGTCGAAGAAATCCTGTTCCAAGCCGCTCATCTGGAGAGTCGCCAGCTGCAGTACCAGAGAGCTTCTCGGCGTCTTGCCGATAGAGCTGCTCAGACTCAACTCGCCGATGAAATGAGGAAAGAGAAACTCCTGACCGATGAGAAGCACAAGAACATCGGTATCCTGAAATCTTCAGGAGATGCGCTGAAGCAGAAGATATCCGATCTATCGGCAAGAAGAGAATCTCTGTTGGCGGAACTCAAGGAAGTGGAGAACGCCTTATCCCAAGCCCAACAGGAAGAGAACCAATTGCCAGAGACCATCAGGCTTCTTGAGCACGAGCGAAATGTTCATGGTCGCAAGGCACTCCAACTGAAGAAGAAGCTGAAGCCGATAGAAGGGTCTGCCGATGATGATATCAAGGAGATAGAAGCAGCCAACCAAATTCGGCTACGTGCTATATCGGCTATCCAGACGCTGCTTAACACGTAGAGTTTCCATCGGCATTGTATCTGTGCTTTCCTACTTCCTCAGCTTTAAGTCTAGCCGATAGGACTGTTATCGGCGCCTAAACTTTTGAAACACCAAGTCTTGTTCCCAATCATTTGGCTCCAGCCGATAGGAGTGTTATCGGCACCTAAACTTCTATGCATCGACCCATATACTGGGGTAGTACTTCTTTAAATATTTGCCGTTTAATGCTCTGGGAAATTCAATTCCTTCGAGGGTTTCTAGGATGTAGGCATTACCAGGAGCCGATTGACTTATCCGATAAGGACCCTCCCAATTAGGAGACCACTTTCCAAACTTCGAGCTTTTGGTCCCAACTGGTAAAATTAATTTCCATACCAAATCCCCATCGGCAAACTCTTTAGCCTTTACTTTCTTATCATACCATCTAGCAACTCTTTTCTTATTTTCTTCTATACTCATTAAAGCTTTTAACCGATGCCCTGCTAGATCATCCAATTCATCGGTCATCAAAGTGGCATAATTGTCGGAAGTTAATTGATCTTGAAAAGATAATCGCCTAGATCCAGCCTTAATTTCCCAAGGCAACACGGCATCATGTCCATACACCAATTGATAGGGTGATACCTTGGTCGATCCATGACAAGCCATCCGATAAGACCACAATGCTTCATTTAATGATGTATGCCACCGCCTAGGATTTTCTTCAATCTTTCGTTTAATAAGCTTGATAATTCCTTTGTTAGACGCTTCGGCCTGCCCATTGGCTTGAGCATAATAAGGAGAAGAATTCAACACTTTAATTCCCATACCGATTGCGAATTCATCGAACTCCCCCGACGTGAACATGGTGCCCTGATCGGTAGTAATCGTCTGGGGAATCCCAAATCGGTAAATAATATGCTCCTTCACAAAATCAATCATATTGGCCGATGTGACTTTCTTCAAAGGAATAGCTTCGACCCACTTAGTGAAATAGTCAGTGGCAACTAGAATGAACTTATGCCCTTTGCTAGATGGTGGATAAATCTGGCCGATCAGATCGATGGCCCATCCCCGGAACGGCCAAGGTTTTATTATAGGATTCATAGCCGATGCGGGTGCTCTCTGGATATTACCGAACTTTTGACAACCTTGACATCCCTTGAAATATTTAAAACAATCTTCAAGTATGGTTGGCCAAAAATATCCATTCCTTCGGATCATCCACTTCATCTTAAAAGCTGACTGATGCGCTCCACACACTCCTTCATGGATTTCCCCCATCAAACTTCTGGCTTCATCATCACCCAAGCATCGGAGAAGAATTCCGTCGATAGTTCGATAATACAATTCATTTTCAAGGAGCACATACTTGGTTGCCTGAAATCGAACCCGTCTTTCAACTTTTTTGGATGGATCTTTTAGATAATCAATAATTTCTTTCCTCCAATCACCGGCACCGACTGCCGATGTCGCATTAATCATTGGCTGATATCCCGAGGCATGCTGAGCTAACCGATTAGCATCTTCATTATGCAATCGGGGAACATGCTCCAATCGGAAGTCCTTGAATTCCTTTAACAGTTGCATACTTCTCTCGAAATAGGTTATGAGAACTTCACTTCGGCATTCATAGCTCCCGGCCAATTGATTTATAACCAACATAGAATCCCCGAATATTTCAACAGCATCAGCACGAACTTCTCTTAACAACTCCAATCCCTTGATCAGAGCTTGATACTCAGCCTGATTATTTGTTGATGTAGCAACAATCGGCAAGGAAAACTCATACTTCTTCCCCTTAGGAGAAACTAATACAATGCCGATTCCTGCCCCCCGGTCACAGGTAGATCCATCAAAGAAGAGCGTCCAGGGTGCAATTTCCAAGGTTTCCACTAGACCGCAATGCTGAGTCACAAAATCGGCCATAATCTGCCCTTTGACTGCCTTAGCCGATTCGTAACGCAAATCGAACTCCGACAGCGCTAAAATCCATTTACCGATCCTACCACTCATAATCGGCATAGATAGTATGTATCGGACCACGTCATCTTTGCAAACAACAGTGCATTCGGCCGATAATAGGTAATGTCTCAGCTTGATACATGAAAAATATAAGCATAAGCATAGTTTCTCAATGGCCGAATACCTGGTTTCAGCATCAATCAACCTCCTACTCAAATAATAAATTACCCTCTCTTTCCCTTCAAATTCTTGAACTAAAGCTGAACCGATAACCGATCCATCGGTAGATAAATACAATTTGAAGGGCTTCCCTTGTTGAGGTGGAACTAAAACTGGAGGATTTACTAGATACTTCTTGATTTCATCCAGAGCCAACTGCTGTTCTTCTCCCCAAACAAACTCTTGATCGGCTTTCAATTTAAGAAGAGGACTGAAAGCACGAATCCTCCCAGATAATTTCGATATAAATCTTCTGATAAAATTTACCTTGCCGATCAAGGATTGGAGCTCGGTTTTATTGGTAGGGGCCACTATTTTATTGATGGCATCAATAGATCTTCGACTAATTTCAATACCCCTCTGATGTACCATGAAACCAAGAAACTGCCCTGCCGATACGCCAAATGCACACTTGTTGGGATTCATCTTCAATCCATGCTTCCTTGTGCACTCCAACACTTTTCGTAAATCGGCAAGATGCTTTGAGAAATCTCCAGACTTCACCACCACATCATCAATATAAATCTCTACGAGCTTGCCGATGAACTCATGAAATATAAAATTCATAGCCCTTTGATAAGTAGCACCAGCATTCTTTAACCCAAAAGTCATGACTATCCATTCAAATAGTCCAACATGACCAGGACACCTGAATGCGGTTTTTGGAATATCCTCCTCTGCCATGAATATTTGATTGTAACCTGCATTACCATCCATGAAGCTGATGACCCGATGGCCAGCCGCAGCATCAACCAGTAGATCGGCGACAGGCATTGGGTATCCATCCATCGGTGTAGCTTTATTGAGATTCCTGAAATCAATGCACACCCGAAGCTTCCCATTCTTCTTGTAAACCGGAACAACATTGGAAATCCATTCGGCATACCGACACTGCCGAATAAACTTAGCTTCAATAAGTTTAGTGATTTCGGCCTTAATATCAGGTAGAATGTTAGGATTACATCGGCGGGCTGGTTGCTGATGTGGCCGAAATCCAGACTTGATGGGTAACCGATGTTCAACAATTGATCGGTCTAAACCAGGCATCTCTGTATAATCCCAAGCAAAGCAATCTTTATATTCCTTTAACAAACTAGTCAATTGTCGCTTACACTCAGGATCTAATTTAGCACTAATAAAAGTAGGCCTAGGCTTATCACCACTACCTATATCTACTTCTACCAAATCATCGGCCGATGTGAATCCCTGGCCTAATTTTCCATCATCGGCGAATCTATCCATTAAAAACCGTCGTCAGAACCGACTGCTTGGATCGGTGGAATCTCATAATCGGCAACTTTGAGAAAATCTTTCTCCCAAACTTCTCCTGAAATGCACCTGGTCCTTTCGTAAGTATCCGCTTCTGCCGATGCGATAACATAAGAAGAATCTCCTGGGACGTTCTCAATCTTGTCACCTACCCACTGAACCAAGCACTGATGCATTGTAGATGGGACACAACAATTGGCATGAATCCAATCTCTCCCCAATAATAAATTGTAGGCACCTTTTCCGCTGATCACGAAAAAAGTTGTCGGCAAGGTTTTGCTGCCGATGGTCAACTCTGCACATATCGCCCCCTTGACTGGAGACACGTTTCCTTCAAAGTCTTTGAGCATCATATCGGTCTTGGTCAAATCTTGATCCCCTTTCCCAAGCTTCCGATATACTGCATACGGCATAATATTAATAGCAGCTCCACCATCAACTAGGATCTTGGTCATTGGCTGCCCATCAACCCTTCCTTTGAGGAACAAAGCTTTAAGATGCTGCCTCTCGTCATCGGCAGGTTTCTCAAAGATAGCCGTCATCGGATCCAGAGCCAACTGAGCTATCTGATCAGAAAATTCCAACTCATCGTCACTGGCTGGTGCAAGAAACTCCATCGGCAACATGAAGACCATGTTGACGCCTGCCGATGGACCTTCCCTCTTAGCGTCTGACGGCTGCCGACTTCCAGAGTTCTCTCCCTTGTTTAGCTCCTCTTGCCTTTCTCGTTGCAATCTCCTTTTCTGTGTCTTGGTTAATCCTCGAGGGCACCATGGAGGAAGTGGCCTTTGTCTTGCCGTCGGGCGTCGGTTCTCCCTTGACTCCATACGATGCGTGTTAGCATCCCTGCAAAATATGAATTCATCGGGAACCCGCGCGTCAGCCATTCCTTCGAGCTCCTCTTGGTTCCTGGGAAAATACTGGACACGGTCACTAAGTCTGTTGTGCCCACTGAATCTGCCCCCCAACCGGTCATGAACTGACACCCTTCCTCTGATTGGCCCATTAGCTCGCCGTTCATCATCATGATAATGCCGATCGATCCTATCGTACCGATCATAACCGTTGCATTCAGGGCAGTCTCTGACAGTAGGAAGCTTGATATTTTCCTCCCAACAATGGATGAAGAATGGACAATTCCAATGATCCCTGTGCCGATTCCACTCCTGTCGGCGTCTTTCTTCTTCCCGTTGATAATCTTCCTGCTGGCGCCGATACCGATCTTCCCGTTGTTGCCATTTTTCTCGAGGCCTTCTATGAGTTATGACGATACCAGATCGAGGAAGCCTTCCTGAGCTAGTTCCTTCCTGGACCAAGCCCTTACTTCTTGCATCGGCAGTAGTAACTTGATGCTGAGGATCTACCGATGCACTCTTCTCAGCTGTCTCCGACGTTAAGACCTTAGCCTTCCCCTTAGCATCCAACATGTTCGTCGGGAAAGGATGTTGGTCTATCTTCATCGGCTTCTGGGCTTTGGAACTATCAAACTTGATTCTCCCTGACTCTATAGCCGATTGCAGCTGCTGTCTGAATACTTTGCACTCGTTGGTGCCATGTGAAGTTGCATTATGCCACTTGCAATATCTCATCCTCTTCAACTCTTCTGCCGATGGGATCACATGGTTAGGTGACAGTTTGATTTGACCTTCCTGAAGTAGAAAGTCAAATATCCTATCGGCCTTGGCGGTGTCAAAGGCAAACTTCTCTGGTTCCTTCTGCCCAAAAGGACAAGACATCGGCTTCTTGTTTTTTACCCACTCTGCCAAACCGATTACTGGTTCCTCATCGGAATCTGAGCTTGTTGCTTCATCAACAAATGACACTTTCTTATTCCATGCCCTCTTAGGCTCGAAAGGCTTGATGTCTTGATCAGATATCCTCTGCACCAAATGACTTAAACTTTCGAACTCCTGAGAGGCATACTTATCCCTGATATGTGGCAACAAACCTTGGAAAGCCAAATCGGCTAGCTGCCGATCATCCAGAACCAGGCTATAGCATTTATTCTTGACCTCTCGTATCCTCTGCACAAATCCCTCGACTGACTCATCATTACGTTGCCTCAACTTGACCAAGTCGGTGATCTTTTTCTCATGAACCCCCGAGAAGAAGTATTTGTGGAATTGCTTCTCTAGATCGGCCCAAGTAATTACTGAGTTGGGAGGTAATGATATGAACCAAGTAAAGGCCGATCCAGACAATGATGATGAAAATAGACGAACCCTCAATTCGTCCCTGTTACCAGCCTCTCCACATTGAATAATGAACCTGTTGACATGCTCCATGGTTGACGTGTCGTCCTGTCCGGAAAACTTTGTAAAATCCGGTACCTTGTACCGATGTGGGAGCGGGATCAAATCATACGCTGGAGGATACGGTGTCCGATAAGAATAAGTGTTGACTTTGGGTTTTATCCCAAATTGTTCCCTCATTACTTCAGCAATCTTATCGGCCCAATACGCATCGGCATCTTGCCGATGAGGCGGCTGCGGATCTGGCACTTGGTGGCGAACCTCCATGTGTCTGTTCGGGACGTGATCTGCATGGAACATTGTATTGGTCACCTGTCTTTCAATCTGCGGACCACCAAACTGCTGTCCACCGATTGGCTGTCCTCCGAGTTGCTGTCCAAAATTCATTGGCTGGTTGGGAATCCCCTGACCTTGGAACCCGGGATAGACCTGCCCTTGCTGGAACCCTGTAGTCTGATAACCCTGCTGGGGTGATTGTGGAAAGGCTTGCTGTCCAAGCCATCCATTATTAGCGTTCATCGGCATAGGTGCTGCTGATGATTGGTAATTGGGTACCGTCGTTGAATTGACATACCCCGACTGGGCCATAGGCCTCTGTTGCATCAGCATTGACTCTGCCGATGCGTTGGGCATCTGGAACATTGAATCTTGAGGATTCCCAGCGTGAGGCCTTGCAGTAGTAGTTGTGGTATACCGAGGACTCTGGTTCACCGGCGCATTGGGAGGTGCCGATGTCATAGGAGTTTTGCCCCTCATGTCAGTTATTTGTGATGTTCCCGGCGTCAACTCTGGAGGCATACCATAACCCCACCAGTTGGGAGGAAGAGTCAACCCTGACATTGCCGATGCCAACATATCTGTTGTCAGTTTATGCTGCCCAACTGACATTTGTGGGTTGGTTGCCATCGGCATAGATAGTGCACCGGTAGTCCCCAATGTACTTGGAGGGACGGCAGACTGTGCACTTGCATTCGTCAAGGCAGCCGATGGAGCCGTGACCTCTGGTGCCGTTGGCTGATGATGGGAGGGCCCCACATAATCCGGCGGGATTTGTCCTTCCTTCAAAGTTCTTGCCACGGCGTTGAAAACCGTATTAGACAGTACACCAGCTTGGTTAATCAACGCTCGATTGATGGCATTGTCAACCATATCTTGAAGCTTGCCAGGATTGGCGTCAAAGGTGACCTGCCGTGGTGCCGGCAGTGCATCTTTCTGGACCACTTCGCCGCTCCTGTTTATGCTGAAAGACCTCAGGCATTGCTGCTTGAACTCTTCCATGGCTTGGGCAATAGCTTGCTTCTGCTCATCCTTGAGGTTGACCTCCGTCACGGGGATGACGTTCTCTTGATCGAGGTCAGAGATCGACATGTTGATCTTGATCTTGAATCGGTCCCACTGGGCGTGCCAAAAGATGTGTTGATGCAAAACTGGTCTGCAAACACAAAGGGTTAATACCCAATTCAAACGTTAAGGCGTGCCAGCCGATTTGACCTTACTATCGGCAAAGGTGATAACTCGAATACTTTAGTCCTGACAACAGCGATGCGCCCAGATGTCACGGCTAAGAGGTATTCACGCGGAACTCGAGAACACGCCGAGGTTAAGTCGACGAATTCCTAAGAACTCGTAATAAAAGGAAAAAGTATGACGAAGTCGTCGAAAAAGTAGATGCTGGAATATGAATAAAAACGTGTGTTTGATTGATTTCTTGATTGATTATTACAAGGTCCTAGGGTTTATATTTATACCCTGCTCAAAGAGCTACAACCAGACACGATTAGAATTCGAATTCCAAATTACACGGAATCCGTATACAAAATGATGCAAATAATTAAGGAAATAACAAAACTATCCTTTGTGACAAACCGAAACTCCTCCACATGACAACTGGCAGCTTCCGGACTCCTCCTTTGCATCATCGGCAATCCCTTTGCCATAGTCATCGGCAGACCTTTTTATCCAGCTATCGGCACCATATTACTGCCTGTGGACTTAGTCACATTCAACCTCTCCCTCATCGGCAACCATCCTCATCGGTAACCCGCATCGTACTGCCACCCTATCCTGCCATCCTAGACACGTGCCCAAAAACGGTGTCAACAAATTCATAACTTTTTCATATGAACTCAAATGAAGATAAACTTTATATCAAAATTGTAGGCAGCAACATGATCTACAACTTTGCAGTTGAAAAGTTTTTAAATTAAAATCGTTTAGGTTCCCAAAATATTTTTTATAAGTTTATAGATTTTAAAATTTAAAATTTAAAATTAAATTTATAACACTAAACGACTTCAAATAAAAAACTTTTCAACTACAAAGTTGTAGATTGTGCTGAGGACTATAACTTTGGTATAAAATTTGTCTTCATTTGAGTTCATACAAAAAAGTTATGAATTATTTTTTGATATAGAGTTGTTAGATCGCTTTGTTTTGACCCAGATGAGATTCAAAACCAAGCTTAGGGACCGAGATGACACAACTGAACAAATTTGAGGATCTAAACGGATCATTTCTAAGTTTAGGGACCGGGATGACACAATTGAACAAGTTTAGGGATCGAGATGACACAGATGAACAAGTTTGAGGACCTAAACAATCGATTTGTGAGTTTAGGGACCGGGATGACACGACAGCACAAGTTTAGGGACCGGTAGTGGACTTTACTCCTAGAACTACTTTGGCATAGCTTATAACAACTTTATAAATATATTAATATGTTATAAGCTGTTTCTTTTGTTAAATATTTTTTTAAAACAATTTTATGAGTAAAACTATTTTATTTTCTATCTGTTACAAAGACGTAAGTTGAGATAAAACTAGCTTATTTTATGGGTGAAGAATTTGGATTCTTCAGTCTGACAAACATGCCCTAATAAAGTTGGTTTGGGATTTTACTACGATTTCAGACCAACACGTACTGTTGATAGGATTCCTAGTCCTACCAGGAACGTCGCGAAGGGAGTATGGGTGAGAAGGAGGGGGCGCTGGCTTATGGCCTCGCTGCCGGCGGCTGGACGCCGTCGCGAGGGGCACGATCTCGAGGGAGAAGAGACAGTCGGCTGCTAGGGCAAATCCCGGCTCCCAAGGGAAGCCGGAAACAATATAATTGTTTCTGCTTAATTCCCAAATAATCCCTATTACAAATATTTATAGTCTGAAAATCTTCCCTTTTGCTAAATAACCCTCACAGTAAATATAAAATACTCAAATAGATAATTAAGGCCCAATTAGCCACTAGATGGCCGGCTGCGCCTTGAGTACTTGACGCCAGTCATAACATCTCTCCCCGCCTCCTCAAACAGCTCGTCCTCGAGCTGCACCTCAGGGTACTGCTCCTTGAACGCAGCCAGGGGCTCCCAGGTAGCGTCTGCTGCAGATAAGCCCTGCCACTGGACCAAGACGTGCCAGTTGCCGCGGCGGAGCTGAGCACGAAGCACCTGATCGGGTGCTGGTAGTAAACGGCCATGTTGGACGGGTGGCAGAGCAACCGGAGTTGCCGGTGGCGTCCCGTTGTACTCCTTCAGCTGGCTAACATGGAAAACGTCGTGTAGACGAGCGTCGGGCGGAAGCTGCAGACGGTACGCCACGGGGCCAATACGCTCCAGGACGAGGAACGGACCAGCATATCGCGGACGCAGCTTTCCCTTGGGCTGGGCCACGAGCACCTGCGTTGGGCGGTGGAGAAGACGCAGGAGCACCCATGCGCCCACCTCAAAGGACACATCGCGGTGGTGATCGTCGTAGTGGCGCTTGGCGTACTGCTGGGCTTGAAGAAGGCGCTCCCGGACCTCCGCCAAGAAGGCGTCCCGGTCCCGAAGCATGGCCTCGGCCGCCTCGGTCTTGGCTGCGCCATGCTGAAGTGGCAGTAGAGGTGGAGGTGAGCGGCCGTAGACCACCTCAAATGGCGTAGCGCGGAGAGCAGTCTAGAAGGATGTGTTGTAGCAATACTCCGCCCAGGACAGCCAGTCGACCCACGAGCGGGGGCGATCCCCCGTGATGCAGCGAAGATACATCACGATGATCCGGTTGACCACCTCCGATTGGCCATCCGTTTGTGGGTGAAAGGCCGTACTCATACGCTGCTTGACACCTGCAAGCTTAAAAAGGTCACGCCAGAGGTTGCTGGTGAAGACGGGGTCGCGGTCGCTGACGATGGATGTGGGAAAGCCGTGGAGGCGCACGATACCCTCGAATAAAGCACGCGCCACGGACGCAGCCGTGTAGGGGTGGCTGAGGGCGATGAAGTGCGCGTACTTGGAGAAGCGATCAACCACCGTCAAGATGACCAACTTGCCATGCACCTTGGGAAGGCCATCGACGAAGTCCATGGAGATGTCGGCCCACACCTGCGAGGGAACGTCAAGGGGATATAGAAGCCCGGCTGGGTGCGTGGTCGGAGTTTTGTTCCGCTGGCACGTGTCACACGAGCGGACAAAATCCTGCACCACGGCGCGGTCACCCGGTAAGTAGAAGTCCTGGCGAAGGCGGACGAGGGTCTTCTGAACGCCCTCGTGGCCGGCCGTGTGTGCCAGCGCCACCACCTGAGGACGAAGGTCGGCGTGGTCGGGAACGAACACCCGCTTGCCGTGAAGCAGCAAGCCCTCAGCCAGGCGCCAGGGTGCCTCCAGGGACCCGGCGGCCAGCCGCTGGACGAGGTTGCCGGCCTCCGGATTCACCACCATGGCAGCCCGGATGTCGTCGTAGAGGCCGAAGGACGGTCCCGACACAGCCAATGCTGTGGGTATGTCCTCGTCGCGGCGGGAGGGAGCATCGGCTGCCACGTTTAAGCGACCCGGCCGGTACTCGACGGTGAAATCGAACCCGAACAGCTTACTGAGCCACTGATGCTGGGGAACAGTGGACAACCGCTGGTCTAGGAGGAACTTCAAGCTGTAGTGGTCAGTGCGGACGAGGAAACGGCGGCCCCAGAGGTACGGCCGCCAATGCCGCACGGCCTGGACCAGCCCGATGAGCTCACGCTCATATGCCGCCAACTTGACGTGGCGCGCAGCAAGGGGCCGACTGAAGAAAGCCAGGGGACCCGCCCCCTGGTGGAGGACCGCGCCGAAGCCGGTACCGGAGGCGTCGCAGTCGACGACGAAGAGCCGCTCAAAGTCCGGCATCTGCAACACCGGTGCCGAGGATAGAGCGCGCTTTAGGTTGGAGAAGGCCTCGTCCGCCGCCGCGTCCCACGCAAACGCCTCCTTGCGCAGAAGGCGTGTCAGAGGCGCGGCGATGGTGCCGAAATCTTTGATGAACTTCCTGTAGTACCCAGCCAGCCCCAGGAACCCACGCACGCCGCGGGGAGAGCGGGGGACCGGCCAGGCTGTGACAGCGTCCACCTTGTCGCTGTCCATGGCGACGCCGTTCTCGGAGATGACGTGACCAAGGTAGGCCACAGAAGAGGTGCCGAAAGAGCATTTGGACTGCTTGAGGAAGAGGCCATGCGCCCTGAGAGCGCTGAGGACCAGCCCAACGTGCTGAAGGTGCTCCGCCCACGAGGTGCTGTAGATGAGGATATCATCAAAGAAAACCAGCACAAACCTGCGGAGGAAGGGCCGAAGAACATCGTTCATCAGCGCCTGAAAGGTGGCCGGCGCATTGCACAGACCAAAGGGCATGACCAGGAACTCGAAGTGCCCGTGGTGCGTGCGGAATGCCGTCTTGTCGATGTCCTCGGGGTGCATGCGGACCTGGTGGTAGCCCGAGCGAAGGTCCAGCTTGGAGAAGTACTTGGCGCCGTGGAGTTCATCGAGTAGCTCGTCGACCACCGGGATGGGGAACTTGTCCTTGGATGTCTTCTCGTTCAGCGCACGGTAGTCGATGCAGAAGCGCCAGGAGCTGTCCGCCTTCCGGACCAGTAGGACCGGCGCCGAGAACGGGGACGTGGAGGGTCGAATGATGCCCTGATCGAGCATAGCGGCGCACTGCCGCTCGAGCTCGTCCTTCTGAAGTTGGGGGGTACCGGTAGGGGCGAACCGCCACAGGAGCCGTACCGGGTAGCAGATGGATCCGATGGTCGTATGGCCGCGCGGGTGGCAACCCCTGCGGCTCCTCAAAGATCGCCCCATGCTGCTGGAGCAGTCTGTCCAGCAGGGGCCGGGGCTGGGCACTTGTAGCAATGGCCAGCAAGTGCTGAGGTGCAGGTGGTGGTGTAGAGCCCTCGCACTGCCAGGTGACGCGTCCAGCCCCCTGCTGGAAGGACACTGTGTGGGTGTCGAAGTCCCAGGTAAGGGGCCCCAAGGTGCGTAGGAAGTCGACGCCGAGGATGAAGTCGAAGCAGCCCAGTGCGATCCCGACACATGTGACGGGGTAGGAGACGCCCTCGATGATGAGGGGGGCGTCACGGGCCACCCCCTCACACGAGAGGCGTTCCCCGCTGGCGACGGTGACGCGGAGGTGGTCGGCGCCGGTGGACGAGAGTCCGAGGCGGCGCATCACATGGCCCTGCAGGAACGTATGGGTGGAACCTGTGTCCAACAAGGCGAGAAGACGCTCGCCCTTCAACGTCACGGGCAGCAACATCGTGTTATCCGTGCGGATCCCTGCCAAAGCATGCATGGAGACAACAAGGGCATTAGCTGTGGCCTCCTCGGTCGGGGACGACGCGTCCTCCGTGTGGACAGCCTGGTCGTCGTCGCCAGCCGCGTACTCCGGCTCGTCAACAGTCTCCAGGTAGAAGAGGCGCTTGCACACGTGGCCCCGCGTGTACTGCTCGTCGCAGTTGAAGCATAGGCCTTGGCGGCGCCGCTCTGTCTGCTCCGCCGGCGTGAGGCGACGAAAGCGCGGCTGACCCGCCGTCGCCGGTGTAGAGGACGCCTGTGGTGTAGGGGCCGCTGCGCCCGCCGGTGTGGCGGCAGGGAACGGCCGCGGCGGGGGTCGCCCGCCACGCTGCTGCGTGGGCGGCGTCGGCATGTACGCCACCGCACGGCGTTCGAACGCCCGCGCGAGGTACATCGCAGTCTGTAGATCAGGGGGATGGTGCATCTCAACGTCGACCTTGATGTGCTCGGGCAGACCTCCCATGAAGAGCTCGGCCTTCTGCCGCGGGTTCAGGTCGCGCGCATGGCAAAGGACGGCGTTGAAGCGGGTGGAGTAGTCTTGGACGGAAGAGGTGAACGGCAGACGCGCCAACTCAGCCAGCCGTGTGCCCTGCGTCGGCGGCCCAAAACGGAGCTGGCACAAGGCGCGGAAGCGATCCCACGCAGGCATGCCTTCATCCTGTTCCAGCGCATAGTACCACGTCTGGGCGTCCGCGCGGAGGTGGTACGAGGCGAGCCAGGTGCGGTCCGAGGCCAGGGTGCGCTGCCCGCGGAAAAACTGCTCGCACTGGTTCAACCAATTGAGGGGATCGGCGCCACCGTCGAACGTCGGAAACTCCAGTTTGTAGAAGCGTGGGGGGGCATGTGCGCCGTGACCAGCAGCAGCGTCTGGAACGCCACCCTCCAATGGAGCAGCCATTGTGGCGTCGCCCCCGGAGGGAAACGCAGCAGCGGCCGCTGGGGCGCCCCCGTAGAAGAGGTTGCCTGCACTGTCGCCGTAGAAGATGCCGGAACTAAGGGGCAGGGCCATGCCCCCACCCCCAGGCGCGCTGGGCGGTGCTGTCGTCGCAGGTGAGGTTGCCATGGTGTAGACCGGAGCGGCTGCAGAGCCCGCCATTGCCCAGGATGGGATCGGTGAAGGCGAGGTCGACCACGGAAGCAGATGTAGGGGAAGGCCGGTGCTTGGGGGCACCGACAGGCCCGCCGAGGGCGCGGCCGCCGACGCAGCTGGGAACGCTGCGGAGATAGCGGGCAGCGCTGGATGCGGCGGGGGCGGGGAAGGCAGCGACGCCGGCTGCGGCGGTGGCTGCGTGAAGCCCGTCCACGCGGCTTGCATCATCCCAATGCTCCGACTCATCTGTGCCATGTTCTGGGACATCTCAGCAACCACGGCGGCGAGGGATTCCAGTGTCAGGGGCTGGCCACCCGATGCGGCCGAGGGCGCGGCCGCTGAGGACATCGCAGCGGAAAGCGGGGCGGTGGAAGAAGGCGGCGGCAGCAAAGCAGTGGAGGGGGAGCTGGTCGTCGGCAGCGGAGGGATTGGAGGAGAGCCTGACATCCCTGATACCAGGTTGATAGGATTCCTAGTCCTACCAGGAACGTCGCGAAGGGAGTATGGGTGAGAAGGAGGGGGCTCTGGCTTAGGGCCTCGCTGCCGGCGGCTGGACGCCGTCGCGAGGGGCACGATCTCGAGGGAGAAGAGACAGTCGGCTGCTAGGGCAAATCCCGGCTCCCAAGGGAAGCCGGAAACAATATAATTGTTTCTGCTTAATTCCCAAATAATCCCTATTACAAATATTTATAGTCTGAAAATCTTCCCTTTTGCTAAATAACCCTCACAGTAAATATAAAATACTCAAATAGATAATTAAGGCCCAATTAGCCACTAGATGGCCGGCTGCGCCTTGAGTACTTGACGCCAGTCATAACAACTGTGCATTTGGCTCTTCCTTTGCTCATCTCTCACATGGGCAGAGTAATAAAAAAACTCAAAACTTCGTTTCATTACTCCGTCGTATGGGAACAGAAATTTCGATTCCCAAGAACCTAAACCTTCACTAATTTAAATAAATCCGTAGAAAATACTATCAATTTTTGTGTTAATATTTTTTGTATAATTTTATAATGAATTCAGTGATATTTACAAGCCCAAGAAGGAAGGAGGCCTAGGAAAAATAAGCTTGAGCTTGCTGTAACAGAGGTATGTTGATCAACACGGCCTGACGTTTGGTTCATGATCAATATCCTCTGTTGTGAAGGTAATCAAATCCCCATTATTATTTCCACACTTCTTTTTATGGACTGCTGCCACTTACATTCCCAAACCATGGAGTTGCATTCTTAGCGTTAGTCATCATCTTAAAATGTCACCATCCAATCCATGTATGGCGCGCACACTAGTACATGGGCACACTATACAGGCGGTTGGTAACATATTTCTACATGTGTTTTCCAGATCCGCCTGCGCTGGAGGCCAGTAGAAATCGTCCATTTCCACAGGCAGTTGCTTGAGAGCCGCCAGTAGAAACTATTTACACAGGCGGCTCTTTTAGGGAACCGCCTGTGTAAATGAACATTTACATAGGCGGTTTCCTAAGAGAGCCGCCTGTGTAAACCTATTAAAATATGTATTATTTATTTTTTTTTATTTTTTTTTATTTTTTTATTGTTATTATTTAAATATATTGATATTGGTTGGTCTTCTAACATAGCAACATGTAATTTAAATACTTCATCTCATACATACATTTGTATACATCAAAGTTTGGTACTCAAAGACATAAAGTTAATTACAAGAGTATATCCATCATCACACATCAAATATATATACATCAAAGTTTGTTTCTGTCCTCTAATAACCCTCTTTAGTAAGTTTGAGCTTACTAATCTCTATTAGCACTCGGAACTGTGGCCTGGATAATTGGCTTTCATCATCATAATATTTGCCTTCACGTGGAATGACATGCTTCATGATGAACGAGCAGATGTCCTCAACTATGTTGTCTAAAGCACGTTCGTCCATGCGCTCCGCCGTCCCTTGCTTATATACCTACAAAGAAAGTTTATAAACATTATATATTTTATGACTTCCAACTTTAATAGACTATTACTTATATTACCTTGTCAGGGTTCCTTGCATATCGTCTGTTTTCTCTCATGTTCTCGCACACGTAGTAGCCACAGAGGACAAATAACAGTGGTTGCTTCATGCACTGTATAACAGGAGAGTGGTTATTTAATTATAGTTGCAACTGTGGTCCTATGTGTATGATTTGTATTCATAATAGTAATTTTTATACGTACCGGCCAGTTATGTATAACCTCCAATGGTTGCCCTGGTCTCTTGGACTCACACTTTCCATATTTTATCTTATAGAACCTGTATGCCCTATGATCTCAAATAGAATCACCATGTTATTGTCAAATTCTCACTATGCTTAAGTATGCATGCATAGCTTGACTTACAGCTCTAGCAGTTTGATGAATGTAGCATAGCTTTCTTTCGGGTAATCTGCAGAGTCTAGTACCAACACCCTTCCCTCCTTGGGATAAATGATGAAGCATATCCAGTGCCTCCTGCTCGAATTAAATCCATGATGCATTTATGCATTGGAATAATTTAGATAGATATTTGTAAACTCACACTTACCCAAAGTGGTATGGGGCCACCACCGCTTTCCTGTCTTGAAACTTTATTAGTGAATGTCCAATGTAGAAGGCGTATTTGGCTTCAAAATCAAGTTTCAACTTTCGAAGTTTCTCACCCCGTTCTACACCTTCCAAACCCTGTACCTCTGTGCTGTCATTCCCGATCTGGAATGTGTGCCGATCTTCGGCTATATCTATTGGGCAGAGATAGGCATTCTTTTCTTCGGCACAATAATTAAGGTCCGAACCAAAATACAAATCTTGTCGATCATATAACATTCTGCAACATAGAAGCATGTCAGATATTGAAAATTGATGCAACTACAATGTGTGTAACTATGTAACACTTACAATGCAAATGTCGTTACGATCTGTACATCTAGCATCACGTGGTTCATCAGTGCCCACATGTCATCAAATGTAAGCATGCATTTGTCAGTACTCTGGCTGAGAAATGCTATTTGTGGTATGCGCATGCTTATGGTGTTGATGCCAACAGAAGAGGCTCTCATGTACCAGTCATGAAACCTTTTTATACCACTTGGTTTCTTCATAAGTTTGGTCCAACTGAGTAGAGGCTTTCCCCACACGTACTTTTTTGGGGATATTCTTGTAGTCTTCTGCAGTAGGCACCTTGAAATTGACAGGAGTTATGACCTTAGGCGCCGGCACCTCTGACTTTGCTAGCTCAGAAATCTCATGCTCTTGTATTGTGCGTTTCGAAGCAATGCCTGACAAAAATCTCACTTGCCCAGCTGATTTTTTTTCTTTGGCTCGTATGGTGAAATCAACTTAGGTATCAGAAATACTTTCTTCTTTGGCACGTTTGGTGGCTCACTTCTTGGTTCTGGATCTTTGAGTTGTGGGGAAGGGGTGGAATTGAATGGTGGTGGAGATTGTGTTGACCGTGGGGTAGAAAGATCATGGAGAGGAGATGGTTGATGGACAGGAAAAACATGGAGAGGTGATTCTGGTGGGTCAGGAAGAGACTGGGGAGGTGAAGGTGGTGGGTTAGGAAGAGGATCGACATGAGCTGACGACTCCTGGGTTAGCGGCATCTCTTGAGAGGGTGGTGGTGACTCCCTTAGTTGCACGTCCCTCCGAGGCCAAAGGATGAAATTGTTTATCGCCTGTCCTAGTTTCATAATGTCCTTGGGACCAGGGATGTCTAGAATCTCGTCCTCATATCCTTGGGGACCACGGTTGATACCTCTACTCTGCAGTAGTCTTTAGGAATGTCAGCACCATGGTATTTAGGTCCTCCTGGGATCGCTTTGCCCGTGGCTACTTCCCTTGTACGATGATTGTTAATCCCATATCTTATGACAAGGGAGCAAGGTGTAGAAGTAACAATGTCGTCAACTGGATAGTGATCCTTGTTTGCCGTAGATGCGACACTGCTTGGAATAATTGTTTCACTCGATGCCACCAACGGTTGCGACACCACTAGGACTAGCTGCATTTGGGGAGCTTAAGTGCTCATTTGGGTAGCTGCATTTGACATGCACTCGCTAGTTTCTGCATCAACTTAGGAGGAGGATTTTCTAGCAAGTTCCCCATCATCTCTTGGAAGTCTTTCTTAGCCTCTTCCTGAAAATAATTTGCCATTTGTTCCTTGTACCGATCACGTTTCTTATACTCATTTTTCCATTGCGGGCTGAATCCATCCTTCCATCCTTCTTTGGATGAGATGCCTCGAACACGGCCAGGATGCTCGGGGTTACCGAGGCCAACACTAAGGATGTCCGTCTCCCTTCATGGCGTAAACTTGCCTTCCTGCTGCATGCCTGCCACTGCAAAGATGCTCTTCATTGCTTCATCAAGCATTGGGTCTTCAAAGGACACACCCGTCTCGGTTTCCTTTGGTTTCCGAGCACGGATCCAATTCGCGGACCTTTCACCGACTTGCTCGGACAGCACTGGCAACCCTACTGCCTTCTTCGCAGCCTCTTCTTGCCTCCATTTATTAACTTGGTGCCAATAACCACCTGTGCCTAGATGGTGGTGGTACTTGTTCCTCTTTGCGAGCTGGGAGTTGGCTTCGCTCCGAGCTAAGAAGTTAGGGTCATTCCTCTGCTCTAGAAAAACAACCCACTGCCCTTTAGTAATATTGTATTTGGATGTCGGATCCATCCCTGTCTTTGCATACTTGACATTCATCTCCGACCTACAATTTCGGAAACTAACCGCACATTGCTTCATTGCATATGCCTTCACTAAATCTTCTCGCACATTCCTAGGAAACTAGAACCTTGTCTTAATCTTATCGCAAATTTTGATCTTGTGATTATTCGACACACCGGACCAGTTCTTAACTGTGATATCAAGAAAGTCCTTCACACAGAAACTGTCGACGAAAGCTAGTCGGCAGTCTACCTTGGGGTATATCCATGGTAGTAGTTTATCGGTAGACGGTGCGCAAGCTACGAACTTGATGGTGACGCAAGACACGGACAAGGTTTTTATCCAGGTTCAGCCGCTGTGTGGGCGTAATACCTACGTCCTGCGTCTGATTGTATTGCTGTGGATTGTGTTGAGTTGAGATGATGTGTCCTAGGGGCGTCCCTTGCCTCTCCTTATATAGTCCAGAGGGCAGGGTTACAGATCTGGAAACTAATCCTAGTAGGTTACAATTGCCATAGATAGTACGATATCTATTCCTATTCTAACCGACTAGAATCCTGCTTGATCTCTATGTCTTGTTTCCTTGCGCGAGACTCCGAGCAGTTGGATCAAGCCTCGAACTGTCTCGTGATGGGCCAAGCCTCCTGGCCCAAGTCTAGCCGTAAGGGTATAGAGGTTTATACCCCCACAGCTAGTCCCCGAGCACCATGTATTGTGATGTAACACGCCGTCTTGAGCTTCTTCGACCAGTGAGGCTTGACATCTTCGATAATCAGGAAAGTCGCCCGAACAGTTGCAACGGTATTTTAACGAACTTAAAAGATAGTTGACCAACATTGACATCGAAGAAGCAGGTTGTTCGAAGAATGCATGGTGCTCTTAATCAAAAAATATTTTTTTCCTGATGAAGTGTGCCCACTTTACTTTTCTGAAAAGTATAGTCTTTCAAAAAGCAAGCATATTCACCGCAAGGTGAAGTGTGCCCACTTAGTCCCTGAGCCTGGTAGTAGGTGACGTAGGCACGTGGTGCCAGGGTCTAAAAGGAAAAAACCACATAGAAAATCTGATACTGAAATGCATCGCCAGATGCATCGTACCGATGTAGTCCCCGAGCTTGCTGGAAGGCGAAGTATGAGCCTTGTAGCAAGGTCTAAAAAATTAAAATTATCCAGTCCAATTCATATGTAATTGAGAAAATCAGTCCCCAAGCTGTGGTTGGAGAGTAATCGAAGCAAATCCCGAGCACAGTGCAGGGAGTGATTGATGAGTCCTCGAGCAAGGTCGGTAGTCAGCACATTCCCCGAGCATGCCATAGAGCATGATCGACCAGTTCCCGAGCATGGTTGGGAATCAAAACGTGCTTGGTACAGTCCCCAGGCTTTCAAACGAGTGTAATGATTGGTCAGTCCCCGAGCGTACCACACTCGGTGGTCGGTACAAGCAATGTAGATGCTAGGAGAGCAGGCTAGTCGACCAGTTCCCGAGCTTTTGATGCTCGGTGGTCGATGCAGTCAATCGAGATGTCAAATGAACAGACCAGTCGACCAGTCCCTGAGCTTGTGATGCTCGGTGGTCAGTGCAGTCAGTCGAGATGTCAAATGAGCAGACTAGTCGACCAGTCCCCGAGCTTGTGATGCTCGGTGGTCGGTGCAGTCAGTCGAGTATGTCACGCTTGTTCCACCAACTACCCCACTTCTCTTTTTTTGAAAAGAACATATCGCCGTATTAATGTGTGATGTGACAGAGTGCCCTGGTACATTGTCAGGCTGTTGCGTAAAAAGGCGCGCCTGGTAATTGTGCAGCCACTCTTTGCGCAGCCCAAGAAAAGGGAACCATCAATTATGCGGAAAAGTCACCATATTAACTGTGATAAGTATTGAAAACTGAAGCGCCGTAGCCGCTGCAAGATCCGCCCACTTCCCCATAATGCGGGAAGTGGTAGAGGTGGAGCTGCTGTTATAAAAAGCTCAATGCAGCGTTCATATTCTTTACCCAGAACTTCCTTGTCTAGAACTTCCTTGTGCGTCAGGTGATGCCTTGCCAGAGGAGGATACACTCGGTGTATGAGTACGCAGGGAGCCAAGACCCGACCAGAATGTGTCCGGATGGTCTGGAGAAGGCAGAGGTCCAACAGCTGATGAACGAGTTATTCAATTTGTCTGATGATAACTTCGTTCGGAGTGGTGACCGGATGCACGCCTTCAAGCTAGGACGACCAGCTCCTAAGGTAAACAAGTTCCTTTTTTGATCTGTATTGTTACGTGAACACTGTAGTCTCTTTATTGATGACTTGTTGTACACTTTATTGTAGATAGGAGACGTGGACTGGTGCGCGGTGTATGTGTCACTGGCACCTGGGATGGAGAATCCTGCAGGGATGGACCCGTCGGAGGGGGATGCTGCTCGGTGTCCTCAATACACCAGCAGTGAGGAGGAACAAAATCACCCCGCGCCGACCACTGAAGATAGGGTAGCTGGGAAGAGGACAATGGCCGCAGAACCATCCCCTACGGAGGCATTGCCGGCGGAGACCAGCCAGGCTCCAAAGCGTCGCCGGCTCGTGAGGATCACCGACGACGACGATGATGAGGAGGAGGCTGCACCATCTTTGGTCCGGAGACTGCGCAGTCGGCCTGACCTCGCGCCGACCACTTCTGGCCCGATGACCAGTGACCCTCCTGCCCCACACGCCGAGCCAACGCGCCCTGGGAGGGCAGAAGCGGCAGCGGCGACCGGTAGGACCCGGAGAAGGTTCTTCGCAGCGATGCACAGGAGCTCCGACCTGTGAGTTTAACAACTTGCTTTTGTGCTTCCTTCCCCCTTCTTTTTTTTCTGCTTTGCATGTTGTGACGTCAGCATGATATCTTCTTTTGTCAGTGCGGCGTTAGATGTTGATCTGGGCAACGTCGCCGGCCAAAAAATGGCCGAGCCGGCGGTTGTCGTAGAAAACACCGCCCAGCAGACCACCCAGGAACAAACCGAGGAGCAGCCCACGGTAGTGACTGCGGCGGAGACTGCCGAGGAGGGCGCGGCTCGGGCGAGGACCGAAGCGAGCACCCCTGCAAAGGATGATGAGGCTGCGAGGATGCCTCCCCCGAGAAGTGGCGCGGAGGAGGGAGACAGAGCCCCGACTCCCCCCCCCGCTGAAGGAAGGAGGGCCCCAACTCCACCCCGAGAGGAGCCTTCTTCGCCAAAGGGCTCCCCTGGTCAGGGTAAGGGTCCTGTGATACCTGTTACCATTGCTGGGGGTAGCGCGGAGGGTGAAGAGGGCCAGGCGACCTCCGACGATGAGGTGGTGGAGATCCAGGGGCGCCCCCAGGATGGTCGCCAACACGTTTTCGTGTGGCGCCAACGTGGGGACCACTTCATCGGTCATGAAGAGCTTGCCGAGACAGAGGAGAGCGCGCTGCCAAGCGGCTCGTCGAAGAAGTCAAGGTAAGTGTTCTTGTGTTTTGCCCGAAATGTGTATGTACTGTTGTTTGCTTCTCAATACATGTAATTCCTGCAGGGCACAATGAAAACGGTGAAGTACCGAAAGAGGTGCTTGGACCAAATTGAAGGGGTCATGGCCAAGAATAAAGCCCTGACCGTGGAAGTGGACCGCTTTCGGATGGAAACCGACGAGAAGGCGGCCGAGAAGGCGGCTCAGGAGGAGCGCCTGCTCGGTCTTAACCGGCGACTAACCGACAAGGATCGGGAGAAGAAAGGTGAGTCATGCGTTTCGAGCAGCTGTAGGTTAACTGCGCGATTGGTTTTGTTGACCAGTGACTATTTCTGCAGATCTAGAGGAGGAGATTTTGCGCCTCCGAGAAGAAAGGGAGCGACTCGACCAGGAGCGTACCGGCGCGCTGGAGGCCGAGCGCTGGGCTGGCGAGGACCTGAAGAACAAGAGTCGAGAATGGGCTGGTAAGAGCTGTGTCACCCTTTGTTGACTACACAATGTTCCTCTTGTCGTGTTTGTAATGACTGCTTGCTTGGTTCTCTTTGAAAATTCTGTTACAGTGCTTAAAGTCAACACCAAGAAGCACCTCGATGAGCTGATCAAGGACCGGGACTCCTGGAAGACCAATTGTATCAAGATCTGGAAAGGAGTAGCCCTGGTGCTCGACTTGATCAGCCCCGAGCTCCCCGAAGACCAGCCCCGGGCTCCGAGGCTGACTCCGGCCGAGAAGGCACAACAAGCGTGGGGTTGGCTGCAGCAGTTCGTCAAGGACGCCAGAGAATTCGCTAGAGCGCACGTCCTCAGCATGGTACGTGCTCACTACCCCCTGGTTGACTTGTCCCGGCTAGAGAGGGGGTACCCCAAGGAGGTTGGGCCACAGGAGGCCGATGACCTTCGCGTCGGCCTGCTCGACCTGTCGTCGACAGTGATCGGCGACATAAACCATTGTGGGATGTCGACTCCCCTCAACCAACCTAGATCAGACAGGTCAGCCAGGGAGTTGTCGGGAGCGTCCATTGCAGGAGATGGGCGGTCGACGCCTGCGGTCTCGACCAGCCAGACGCCGGTGGCCCCGACCCCTTCGACTGAGCAGCAGAGCCGTGTGGGTGATCAGCCCGAGCAGTAGGCCTGTAAAATAGTCTGTAGGAGTAGACTAGATACCGCCCAGAGTGGTGTTTATTGTAAACTTTGTGTATAAAGTTTGTAATAAAGGTTGATTTATCATAACCATGGTTTGAGTGTTGTGAATTTGTTTGAGTGATGTATCACTGAGTTGAGTTGACGGCCTTTGAAGACCTGCAGCCTGTGGTGTAATTGCGGTACTTGTCGAGTGTTCTGCGTATGAAAAAGCATATAGCAAGAAAGACAAATTTTATTTTTACTCATCATAAAACTTTACAAATGAAATGTTCTGGAACTTAGGGATAGAAACGGCGCAGTTTGTCTATGTGCCAGGAGTTGGGCAAGCGTGTTCCGTCTGGGTACGCCATTCTGTAAGATGTAGGTCGA
Source organism: Sorghum bicolor (assembly GCF_000003195.3). Classification (NCBI taxonomy): domain Eukaryota; kingdom Viridiplantae; phylum Streptophyta; class Magnoliopsida; order Poales; family Poaceae; genus Sorghum; species Sorghum bicolor. Next base: position 51,685,973 of record NC_012877.2, on the reverse strand, counting down.
GGGACTTCGGCGATCACAAAGGGTCCTTGCCAAGGTGTAGATAACTTGTGCATTCCTTCCTGGCCTGTTTTCCACTTGAGTACCAGATCACCGACCACGAAGGAGCGGTCTTTGATGTTCCTGTTGTGGTAGCGCCTAATAGATTCGAGATACTTTGCTGTTCGAAGGCATGAGATTAAGTGCTTTTCTTCTGTGCAGTTGATTTCGAGTTCTCTGGTGAGGTCGACCGAAGGTTGGTCGAAATGTTCAACTCTTGGAGATCCAAAGACTATGTCCGAAGGAAGCATTGCTTCGGTTCTGTAAACCATGAAGTAGGGTGATGCACCCATGTTGCGACTAGTCTGTGTTCGGAGACCTCAGACCACAGTCGGTAACTCTTTCATCCATCGTCCTGGTGCTCTGTCATTTTCTGTGTACAACCTTTTCTTCAAAGCATCGATGATCATTCCGTTTGCTCGCTCCACCTGGCTGTTTGCCCGCGGGTGGGCTACCGACACGTACTTTATGACTATGCTTCTATCATCGCAGAAGTCCCAGAATGTAGGGCCGGTGAACTGAGTGCCCAGGTCGGTAATTATGCTGTTAGGAACCCCGAATCTGTGTATGATTTGATTTAGGAACTCCACAGCCTTCTCGGAATTTGCTTTGACCAATGACATGTACTTGATCTATTTTGAGAATTTGTCAATTAGCACGAACACGAATTTGAAGTTGCCGGGGGCCGGATTGAATGGCCCGATCATGTCCAGGCCCCAACAGGCGAACGGCCAAGATGACAAAATTGTCTAGATCTCGTGAGCAGGTACGTAGGTCCGCTTGGCGAAGAACTGGCATCCTTCACAATGTCAGACCAGTTTTTCGGCGTCGGCGACTGCAGTTGGCCAGTAAAAGCCTGCCTGGAAAGCCTTTCTGACCAGTGTCCTGGAGGCGGCGTGGTTGTTACAGGACCCGGCGTATATGTCATCCAGTAGCTTGATGCCATCATCTTGGGATATGCATTTCAGCAGTACCTCTGAGCTTGCGTTCTTACGCATAAGTTTGCCGTCGACTAGCATATATTTTTTAGATCGCGGATAAGGCGCTCGTTCTCCGTTTTATCTTGAAATCCCGAGCCGTCCGATAAGTACTTGATGAAGGGAGTGCGCCAGTCTATGAGCATTGCCTCATTGGGTGGCTTGTCGACCAGTTCTGTGCTGACGCTCGGCGTGTGAATATCTTGGACGAAAACGCCTTGCGGGATCTGAGCCCGGGATGATCCTATCTTTGACAACGCATCTGCTGCCTGATTCTTATCCTGGACCACGTGGATGTATTCTATGCCATAAAATTGGATTCCCATTTTCGGATTTCTTTGCAGTAGAGGTCCATCCTCTCGTGAGTTGTGTCCCATTTCTTATTTAACTGGTTGATGACCAGGGCAGAGTCACCGTGGACGTAAAGATGTTTGACTTCGAGTTCGACAGCCAGTCGGATGCCATGCAAGCATGCTTCGTATTCGGTGACGTTGTTAGATGCCGGGAATAGAATCCTAAGGACATAGCGGAGTTTGTCTTTGTTTGGTGAAACAAAAAGTATCCCGGCGTCGGCACCATTGATGTATAGGGACCCATCGAAGAACATTGACCAGTGGTCGGAGATATCCGAAGGGGGGGCTCATTGAGGTCCGTCCATTCTGCGATGAAGTCGACCAGGGCCTGGGACTTGACGGTAGTGCGACTCTGGAAATCCAAGGAGAATGGGCATAACTCCATTGGACATTTTACGATTCTGTAGTTGGTGTCCTTGTTGCGCAAAATGTCCCCCAGAGGAAAACTGGTAGTTACTAAGACCCGATGGCCGTCGAAGTAATGCTTCAGCTTCCTTAAGGTCATTAGGATGGCGTAGATTAACTTTTGTATCTGAGGATACCTAGTCTTAGATTCGTTTAGGACTTCGCTTATGAAGTATACAGGCCTCTGGACTTTGTAGACGTGGCCTGGTTCGTCCCGCTCGACCACCATTGCCGTGGAGACAACCCGATCAGTTGCTGCTATGTAAAGGAGCAGGTCCTCGTTAGGTTGAGGTGCTGTGAGGACAGGTGGTGAGGTGAGGAAAGTTTTGAGCTGGGTGAACGCAGCGTTAGCTTCCTCTATCCAGGAGAATTTTTTCGACGCCTTTAGAAGTTTGAAGAAAGGAAGGCCTTTTTCTCCCAGCCTAGAAATAAACCGGCTGAGAGCAGCCATACATCCGGTGAGCTTTTGAATATCCTTGACATTCTTGGGTGGTCGCATATCAAGCACCGCTTTAACATTTGAAGGATTCGGCCGTATGCCGTCGCGGCTGACGACGTTGCCGAGTAGTAGACCAGAGGAACCCCAAAGATACACTTTTTGGATTTAAGCTTCCACTTGTATTTATTTAGTGCCTTAAAAGTTTGGTCTAGGTTGTCGATCAGAGTGCTCGCATGCCTTGTTTTGAATACAACATCATCGACGTAAGCCTCGATGAGGTCGTCGCGACTCTCGTCGTGGAGGCATTGCTGAATGGCTCGTTGATAAGTGGCTCCAGCATTTTTGAGTCCGAAGGACATGGTGGTGTAGCAATATGCACCGAAAGGAGTAATAAAGGATGTTTTGATCTGGTCGTCTTCCTTTAGTGAAATCTGGTGGTAACCAGAGTAACAGTCTAGAAAAGAGAGGAGTTTGCATTCGGCCGTTGAGTCCACCACCTCGTCGATACGAGGGAGACCAAAAGGATCTTTAGGACAGTGTTTATTGAGATCAGTGTAATCAACGCACATTCTCCATTCATTATTCTTTTTCCTTACAAGAACCGGATTGGCGAGCCAATCGGGATGATACACTTCTTTGCTGAATCTGGCTGCTAAAAGCCGTGTTATTTCTGTCCTAATAGCCTCCTTTTTGTCACGAGCGAACCGTCGTGGTTTCTGCTTGATAGGTCTTGCGGTCTTCGAGACGTTTAAGGAGTGCTCGATCAGGCTTCGTGGGACGCCGGGCATGTCTGCGGGTTTCCATGCGAAAACGCTTACGTTGTCCCTTAGAAACCTGACGAGCGTGTCTTCCTATTTAGGGTCCAGGTTGGCTCCGATGAGAGCCGTCTTCTAGGGGCTGCCATCGACCAGCTGTACCTCCTTGTGCTCTTTGGACTTTGAGTTTTTCCTCAGAGTCTCCTGCTCGGGTAGTCGGAGCTGGTCGGTTTCTGCCATGCGAATCGAGAGATCGATTGCCTCAGTGATCTTGAAACTTTCCTCCTTGCAAGTGTATGCGGTGTAGACGTTGCCTCTGACAGTTAGGACGCCCTTTTCTGTTGGCATCTTGAGGACCAGGTATGAGTAGTGTGGAACTGCCATGAACTTGGTCAGCGATGGTTGGCCTAGAATTGCGTGATAGGTACCGTCGAAGTCGGCGACTACAAAGTTGACGAACTCTGTGCGGAAGTGGTCCGACATTCCAAACTGGACGGGCAGCGTTATCTACCCGAGGGGTACTGAACTTTGGCCTGGTAGGACGCTCCAAAACTGAGCATCATATGACTTTAGTTGCGCTAGGGTTAGCCTGAGGGCAGGCAAGCTGTTGCGGAAAAAGGATGTCAATGGAGCTGCCCCCGTCAACGAGCACTCGCTCGAATCTGACGCTGTTGATGCAAGGGTCCAGGATCAGAGGGAAGCGTCTTGGTTCTGGGATGGCGGCCCATTGGTCCTTCCTGTTGAAGGAGATCTCCCTGTGCGACCAGGAAGGAAACTTTGGGTCGGCGACCAGGCCGTCTGCGCTGTCCACATTGAGGCAGGCTCTCTTCAGGAGCTTTCTCTCTCGTTTAGACTCGATGGAAACTTTGCCTCCGAAGATGGAGTGCACCACATCGGTGGGACTGACATACTGGTGTCGTGGGTCCCTATCCTGGTCGTCGTCTTCGTCTTCGTGACCATGTCTGTCCTGTTTCCCATTTTTCTTGGCGGGATCCCCTTGAGCAGCCTGTTGTGTGTAGATGCTTTTGAGGACGCGACATTCTTCCATCGTGTGATTGGACTTAGGATGGAGTTAGCATGGCCCTTTCAGCGTCTTGTCATAGTCTTCCTGGTAGTCTCATCGCCCATTGGGGCGCTTGACTATGTTCACCTCGTGGTCGTGGTCACAAGGTCGCTTGCCCTTGAAATCGTCGCGGTTGTCACGTCGCCTGTCTCAACCTTCTCGGTGGTCGCGGTTGCCACCGCGGTGAGGGTTCCGGTTGTCGAAGCGTCCACGACTGTTGTCTTGTCGAGGAGGCTGGTCAGCGCCTCTCGCATCTTCTCTGATGAGCTTTTCTGCGTCATCGGCGTCAGCATAGTTTTTTGCCGTGGCGAGGTGCTTGGCAACCGTGGTCAGCCTTTTGTGCTGTAGCTTATTCCTTAGTGCTTCGTGGAATTGTAGACCCTTGAAGAAAGCTTATATGGCCTCGTCGTGAGAAATTTTTGGAATCTTAAGGCGCATATCTGAGAACCGTCGGATGTAATCGCGCAAGGGCTCGTTCTTCCTGTCCCTTATTCTCTTGAGATCGTACTTGTTCCCAGGCTGTTCACAGGTAGCGATGAAATTGTCAATAAACGCCTAACGGAGCTCTTCCCAGGAGTCGAAGGAGTCCTCGGTCAAGCCGAGGAGCCACTGATGGCCAGCCTAGTCAAGGACGACTGGGAAGTAATTTGCCATGACGTGCTCGTCTCCTGCTGCTGACCGGACTGCGATCTCGTACAGAGTAATCCAATTTTTAGGGTTTTCCTTGCCGTCATATTTTTTAAGCTTCTCGAGCTTAAAATTACGGGGCCATACGACTTGGCGAAGGTGTGAAGATAACTGTCTTAGGCCGGGGGGCCGTGTGCTGCATCATACTCAATGCGTCGCAGATTTTCGTGTATCGCTCTTTTCGTAGCGCGCCTGTTGATGCGGTCGCGGGCATTCTTGAGAGGGATGTTGTAGTGCAGATCCCAGTCCTGGTTTACTTCTTGACCATGCCCGCGCCTCTGCTCGCGGTAACCGCACGTGTCCTGACCTCGGTTGTCGCGTCCAGCGACCTTCTTGCGACCGTCGGGGGAGCGGCTATGATGGCGCCCACTGGGTCGTGGTGAAGTCCGACTGCGATGAGTCTGGTCGGAAGAAACCTCCGTGTAGAAGACGGCTTGGACCCTTTTGAGCAAGGTGGCTGTCTATCCCATCGCGGCGATCAGATGTGCTCGTATGCTGGATCGGACGCCCTGGTACTCCGGGGTATCAGGGAGCCGGTCCAGGTTTGCCATGGCAACAGCCACGTTAGTGCTTGGCGTCTTGTAGACTGGCTGATCTCCGACCATGTCGAAAGCATCACTGAGGTTGTGTGGCGCAAGTTGCCATTCCTCATCCATGCGCCGCCAAGCACGATCGGCATTCCCCTGCTCGCGGAGTTGCTTCTGCTCGTTTGTTTCGCCGTCGACGACTGGTTCGTCATTGCTGACGTTAAAGATAAAATCTCCTCGCCAAGGTGGAAAGACTGAGAAAGGAGAAAAACCCGGAGGATATGGTGGTAAATCCAGGTCGTAATTTTCATCCTCGGAGTGTAAAACCTCGGTAGGGACAGACCCTGTGCTGGAGTTCGTACTGGTAGCCTTGTCGTCCGGCAGGACTCGGATGGATACCATGTTGACATAATGGCGAGCTGCTTGGCTGCTCTGTCCCAGCGACAAGCCTGTCCTGCTGAAAAGAGATTGGGTGTGCCGCGAATAGTGGTCGGCTGAGTTGTTTAGACCATAAGGGCAATTCTGGTCTTGAGCTGTCCTGAGCTTGACGGACCGTCCCGTGGGAGTCGACGTTATCATTAGGGACGTCTCCAGCGGTTCGTGCGTGGTGACACAAGTTGGCCGGCAGGAATCGAAAAAGTTTATTGAAGCCACCTGATCGGGTTTGCGCGAGATGGCATCTACCAAGTTAGAGGCTTCGAGGAGCCTGAGGTCGCCGCGATCAAGGGCTTAGAGAAGATCCGAGTTGTCGACCCTCTTTGCCTCGTAACGAGGGAGTGGGGGTTGGGTGCTCGGAATCGGCGTGATCGGAGTCGATGCCTCTGTTGCCCCAGATTGAATCTGGGTTTCCTCCGAAGTTGTGGTCGCGAGGCCGCCGCCACGAGTCGTCCACGTGATCTGGCCGACGGTAAACATGAGGCCTTCAGCCACGGCCGCGGAAGCTAGAACGATGACCATCTTGTTTGCCGGGAGAGCTGTACGCACAGCCCCTACCTTGCGCGCCACTGTCGACGAAAGCTAGTCGGCAGTCTACCTTGGGGTATACCCACGGTAGTAGTTTATCGGTAGACGGTGCGCAAGCTACGAACTTGATGGTAACGCAAGACACGGACAAGGTTTTTATCCAGGTTCGGCCGCCATGTGGGCGTAATACCTACGTCCTACGTCTGATTGTATTGTTGTGAATTGTGTTGAGTTGAGATGATGTGTCCTAGGGGGGTCCCTTGCCTCTCCTTATATAGTCCAGAGGGCAGGGTTACCGATCTGGAAACTAATCCTAGTCGGTTACAATTGCCATAGATAGTACGATATCTATTCCTATTCTAACCGACTAGAATCCTGCTTGATCTCTACGTCTTGTTTCCTTGTGCGAGACTCCGAGCAGTTGGATCAAGCCTCAAACTGTCTCGTGATGGGCCAAGCCTCCTGGCCCAAGTCTAGCCGTAAGGGTATAGGGGTTTATACCCCCACAGAAACCAATTGCGTTCCTGTATTTGGGTAGGGCCTCCTCTGGAGCTTGGAGCTGTCCGTTAGGGCTCACATCTGTGATGGCATATGTGTCATCTGGAAATTGGTTCAACCCTCTCTTGCATCGTTTCAAACCTAGCCGCTTCCTTTTCCTAGACTGACATGGCCTCTGAGGGCTCGTCGTTGCGGTCGTCGGTTCTGGTGCGTCTTCGTGTGCCACTTTCTCATGAGACATCATCTCTCTAAACTGAGACATTGCCTCCTGAGTATAGACATGTGAATTATGGGTGTGTTTATATGTAGAAACTATGAATAGAAATCATTTAATTACATGAAATCGTGAATGTCTCTAATTTACCTCATCGGCTTCTGGATTGTAATCGGGGTCACGTGCCAATTCACGACGAGTCTTGCTCACTTCTAGAGGCTCCATGTCATCGCTAGCTTCTTGTTCATAGGACGATCATGATGCTTTGCCCGTTTCTACTTGTTTCGTGACCTCACGATCTTGTTCCATAGGGTCGGATGACCCTTCTACTTGCTCCGTGGGTTGGAACTGCAGTGCTTCGTCCTTGTGCGGAGAACACATCGCAGAAATCTATGTAATTTATGCATAAAATTAAATTTATGTATCCTAGGGTATGAAATACATATATAAAGAGAAATACATACACTAATACATATACAAAGAGAAATAATAACAAGTATTTATAAAAGGATAGACACAAATAATACATACATATATTTCCTCAACATAATCACATATGAAATAATAATTATAAATAATACATACATATATTTCTATACAACATAATCACATATAAAATAATAAGTATTTAACATATGAAATAACAAGTATTTAACATAATCACATATGAAATAATAATTAAATAATACATACATATATTTCTATAATACATACATATATTTCTATACAACATAATCACATATGAAATAATTATTATAAATAAAATTACATGTAAATTACATAATAATATTCTCTAAATTTTTATTATTTTTTATGGTTTTACTCAATTTTACTAAACAAATAAATTACTAAAGTAAAAAAAAGAGAAAATCTCCCCTCCCTCCCCTTCCCGGCCCAGCCCGTGACTCCCTCTCCCCTCCTCTCTCTCTCCGGCAGGTGGGCCCCACGTGTCGGGGTCACCCCTAACCTCTGCGTCTCCGTCGACCACACGCCGCCGCGCACCGCTTCCATCGGCCGGACCCGTCCGCGCAGCCAGCACCGCGCCCGCCCGCGCACCACCACTACCGTCCGCGCAGCCACCACCGCGCGCGCCCTTTCTCGGACCGGCCCCACCACTGCCGCTGCCGCCCTGCCGTCGCGCGCAGACGTGCAGAGAGAGAGAGAGAGAGAGAGAGAGAGAGAGAGAGAAAGAGAGAGAGGAGGAGAAGCTCACCACCGGACGGCTACGGCGTCGAGGGCGGAGGGTCCAGCTTCGACGTCGACGGCGGAGGGCTCCGGCTACGGCGGCTATGGCGAGGCGGCTACGGCGGCGTGGATTTTCGGCAGCCTGTCGACGTAGTTTGAATGAACAGGGCACCAGACTTAGAAAATTTTTGGACGGAGAAGACCGAGGGTTATATAGTTTGGCATTAGTACAGGCGGTTGTCTTAGCCAACCGCCTTCTACAGGCGGTTGGCTTAGTCAACCGCCAGTACTAATGCATTAGTACTGGCGGTTGACTAAGACAACCGCCAGTACTAATGCATTTGTACTGGCGGTTGGCTTAGTCAACCGCCTGTACTAATGTATTTTCAGTTTATTTAAAGTTTTCCTTATATATATTTTTAGAAATTATTTAAATGATTCAAAAAATCATATCTTTAAAAATATTTGTCCTAAATTAGTGAATTTTTTTTGTTGTGTTTCTCTTGACCAGATACACATGTTAAAAATATGAAATTTCATATTTGAGGTACTTTTGCTTGCAGCTTTATTTAAAATGATTTAAATTGAATATGTGCCTCATATCTTGTTTAATACATAAATAACTCTAGGAATACTAGAAAAATGTAAATCCAATTTTGTTAGCTTTATTGTAGTGTGTAAATGCTATGAAAAATATATTCCTTTGTGCCATTTATCGTTGACAATATAAATATGAGGAACCCATATATTTGAGTGTAGTTCGGTGGAATGACTCTTATACGTTTGTGAAGCATGTATGTTATGCCTATCTCCAAATGTCTTAAAATTTTTTTGGCAAGCTTCTACATTCAAATGATAACCCCACACAAGATCTTAGGATTTTCTGGTCATGCAAGCTATTATTACATTTTTCTTTGTGCTAAATGAGATGAAAAATGGTGGACTACACCTAGATCCCACTAGGTTTTTCCACCAACCACAAGGAAGTTTTATTTCCTATGGTATATAAGACCCTGTGGAGAAGTTTGGCACCATTTGGAGTCATTTCAGGGGTAGACTTAGTTCAAGCGCTAATTAGTGGGTGACGTCGCACGGAAATTCAATTAAACCGGATAAAGTAACAAACCACATTAGAATAATCCCAAACTTGGTGGATTGAATATCAATGGCACTAGTAATCCTTAGTAAAAGTTTGAGACCAATACGATATCAAAGTGTTATGACATGGTAAGTCTTAGATGTAGAAATAAGTATAGGGTCTTACATGTAGAAATAGAGAAGGGCACATAGCATAAGGTACACATTTTATCATAAATAGATTACGTGGCAAATAACAAATAAAATCTAAGCAGCTACTGTTCTTCCTTGTCCATCGTGACGCACCCAGAGCAACGAGCTCTGCGGAATGCTTCGCTCAACATTCCTTATGTTTACTGGATGGTCGTCTACAAAGAGAGACATGTCACTGAACTGGTTAAATTCATCCAAGTCAGATACACCATCAACTCCGATGGCTTGTTGCTTTCCAGGGAAAACTATGTGCTTTGGATGGTCCGTAATTTTGTTCTTATCATTAGAAGAGAGGACATGCTCAGCATAGAAGACCTGTGCAGCACGGTTAGCCATTATCCATGGATCATCTTTGTAGCCTACCTTGCTTAGATCTAGAACTCTAATCCCATAGTTGTCCACTGTGACATGTTTGTCTTCAACCCATTGACACCGAAATACAGGGATCTGAAATGTACCATAGTCTAGTTCCCATATGTCCTCAACAAAGCCAAAGTAAGTTGTTTCCTCACCAGTTTTAGAGTCTAAGGCGTCGCATCGAACACCACTATTTTGAGCCATGCTCTTTTGGTCCTTGGACTTGGTACAGAACGTGAAGCCACTAATGTCATAGGTTTGCCAAGTCGTGACCTGGCGTGATGGCCCAGATGCCAAGACCTTGATGGTGCGATCCTCGAGTGTTTCCCCATATGGAATGTCCTGCTCCCTTAGCCATGAGGTGAACTGATTCTTATGTTCCTTCATTATCCATTCATTTGTGTGCCCATGATTATGTTTTTGAAGCTCTTCAATGTGTAGATTGATCAAAGGCTCCATTATCGAGAGTTGATGCAGGACGCTGTGATGTGCTTCGAGGACTGAACTGTAATCTTTTGGGACGTATGATTTCTTTCCCATCCTACCTCTTCCATTCAGCCTACCCTCGTGTCGTGACGGAGGCAAACCTATTGCAACCTGGTCTTTTAGGACCCTATTGCAGAATGGACCTCCGGACTCAATGGCCTCTTCGGTTAAGTACCCCTCTACCATAGACGCCTCTGGACGAGCACGAGTTGATACATAGCCATTTAGTATTGACATGAAATGTTCATACGTCCACATCTCATGCAAATACATGACACCCAATGCCTTTGTGAAACCAAGTGCACCACAAGGTGAACCATCACATCGAAGAATGTTGGGGGGAAACACATCTCAAACTGTGAAACTGTCTCCACTGCGAGTTCCTTAAGAGACGCCAACTCATCACGTTCAATCACCTTCTGTGAGATCCTGTTGAAGAAGTAGCACAACCGTGTAACTGCAACCTTTATCCACATTGGGTTTGTAGCCCTAATGGCAATAGGGAGAAAAGTAGTCAATATGACATGACAATCATGTGAGTTGTAGTTGGTGAGTGTAAGGTCTTTCATTGACACAATACTCCGTGAGCTAGAATGAGCAAATTGAGGCAATAGGGACATAAACTAACCTCTTTTAGCAACCTCCTTCCTAGAAATGAAGATCAAAACCTCCCCCCTTGTATTTTGAGAAATCTGGAACTCCAAAATCGCCCCCAATGGAAGGTGGGTGCGAGATACTGTTCTGGTCGGGGAGAAAGAAGAGGTATTTATACAGAGATAACATAGGCGGTTGCTTAAGTCAACTGCCTGTGTTAAATTGTTTCCACAGGCTGTTGACTTAAGCCAACCGCCAGTGTAAATGCTCCATTTCCGCCTGTGGAAACAGTTTATCATAGGCGGTTGACTTAAGCCAACCGCCAGTGTAAATGGAGCATTTACACTGGCGGTTGGCTTAAGTCAACGCCTGTGATAAACGTTTCCACAGGCGGCCGAAAATCTCTGACACCGCCCTTTTTATACCACAGGCGCGTCGTAACTAGAACCGCCTGCGGTATAAAAAGGGGGCGCCAGCTATGAGCCTGATTCTACTAGTGGCACCTCTATATGGAACCAACTTTGGAGTTCACTTTTGGAGGTAAATACATGAAATATTAAATCTTGAGAAAAGACTTTACCAAATACCTTATAAAGATTTGAGGAGGCCTAATACAAAAACTTGGGATGCTAAAAAATTGTAACCTTATTTGGGCAACATTCTTGGGACATCCTTTTGCATACCTCTATCATTGCAAACACAACACCATGTATTTTGTGCTAGAAGCTAACTTTTAATGGACAATGTACTTCTAAAGTTGCTTGCAAGATGCTAACAATCGAGGAGAGGACAAGGAATTCACCACCCACTAATATTCCTATATATGCACATTGTGCAGATCCTTTGTCGAGTATGGGTTTAGGGTTTAGAGACTTCTTAGTCTAGCTCTAGGAACAACAAGCATGATTCATGGATAAAAATTCCGAACATTAATGAAACTTGCAATACGCTTAAACAAAGGATCTCCTTAGGCTGCATGAATATTGTGCCTTTAGAAATCCAGAATTGGTCACAAGTCGAACAACATTCATTGGTTGCATGAGTGCTCCATGAAGCCAAAGTCATAGATATGGCTTAATTATGGCTTACAACCTAGCAATAGAAGAAAGGCTGCCTCCCACCAATCTTGTAAGACGACCTAACCAACAATAACTTCGCAAGGCATCCTGTTCACTTGGTGAGAAGAGGCAGATGACTCGAGGGGCCCTGCCGCCGGCACCCCGCGGCCACCCGTTGCCCCTTCGTCGGCCACCGCCGCTGCCTGCCTGTGCACGACGGTGGCGGCCACCCATCGTTGCCTCTCTCCCTTTCCCCTACTTCCCCTCTCCTTTGCCTCCCTCCCCTCCACCAAGCTCCCCGGCGAGCCGACCGTCTGGCGTGGAGTTTCGAGCCTTTCTGGCTAGATCTACCCTCCCTAGACATGGATCCGCTGTTGCCTCTAGCTGGGTCAGGCGCATAGTGAGTCACTGGGTTCTGGCCCCCCAGGTTGGCTGGCTAGTGCTCCTAGGTCCAGATCCAGCCACCGCGGCTATGTAGGGTCGAGATGGTGGACTAGAGGGGGGTGAATAGTCATTTCTAAAACTTATTACGCCAGCTAACTGAAATAAATGCGGAATTAAAACTATCGGTCTAGCCAAAACTACACCCCTCTATCTAAGTTCTCTAGCACCTTGTAAAAGATACTAAACAAGCAAATAAGGTGCTACCTTAGCCAATGTTTTCCTAAACGCTAAACGGTAAACAGTCGGTCATCTACCGTTTAGCCATTATTCGGGCTAAACAGTCCATTAAACGGGCTAAACGGTCAATTAAACGGACTAAACAGATGATTAAACGGAAACGGTGTACCATTGTGTAGCGTTTACACGGCGTTTAAACGGTCTAAACGGCCATTTAGGCGAACAGTGACCTTAGCAAGAGCTCACCTAATCAATTCTAGGAGCAAGGTCACACAAACCTATGCCACTAGTACTTTGCAAAACGGGGAGCTTCCACACAACTAACTAGTAAGCAAAAGCACAAAGCTCCTAAGCTCACTAGCAATGCTCAATAACAAGGCAACCAATGCTAAATTAGAGAGCGCAAATTACTTAGCTACACAAACTAAGCAATGTGACTAACAAGGTTACACAAACCAAATTAGTCACGCAAGGGGAACTACTTCTAGCTACACAAGCAAGAAGGTAATTAGCAAGCTACACAAGCTAACTAATTACAAGACCAACTACACAAGCACAAGTGTATGAAAGTAAGTATAAGCTTTGTGTTAAGGACTTGCAAACCAACGGGAAGAATAATGTTGACACGATGATTTTCTCCCAAGCTTAACTTGGTTGCTACCAAGCTACGTCCCCGTTGTGTCGACCAATACTTGGTGGTTCGGTGGCTAAGAGGTGCATCGCGAACCTCATCCTCACTAGGACACCGCAAGAACCTACCAACAAGTAAGGTAGCTCAATGACACACACAATCCAATAGAGTTGCTCTTCGCGATCACCGTGGGGTGAGCACCGTACCCCTCACAATCTCTTCTTCGGAGCACCGCACAATCTTCTTGCATGCTTCGATGGAGTCATGAGCCACCAAGCCATCTAGGAGGTGACAATCTCCAAGAGTAACAAGCACCACCGGCTTGCAACACGAACACCTAGTGCCACTCGATGCAATCTCTCAATGCAACACACCAGAATCGCTCACTCACACAATCGGATGATTACTATCAAGCATATATGAGTTAGAGGCTTCACTAGCACTCCCCAAGCGTGGATACTAAGTCCCAAGGGTGCTCAGCATCAGCCAAGGCCAGCCACCACTTCTATTTATAGCCCCGAAGGCTAAAATAGTTGTTGCCCCTTCACTGGGCAAAAGTCGTGGGCATCGGACGCACTGTAGGGAGCCACCGGACGCTCAAACCTAGCGTTCGGTGGTCAGACGACAGCCACGTGACACTAGTCGTTTGAACTCAACCGTTGCTGCCAATGGCTAACTCGCACTCGCGCCTGAAGTAGTAACACCAGATGCTCTACTGGTCCACACCGGACGTGTCCGGTGCACACCGGACCCGTACATAGAGAGGGTATTTTTCACGTAGGGTCATCGAACACGTACCACCGGACGTACCCCTTAGCACCGGACCCTACAAACACGTAGGGGCATCGGACGCTAGAACAGTCTCCTGTTCGCGTCTGATGCGAGCATCCGATGCACACTCTATGCCCACACCAAAAACTGACAGCACACTGGATGCTCGGGCCAGCATCTGATGCTGCCAACACCAGCGTCCGATGAGTGTTTCTCAGAAAAAACACTCCCGCGACTTCTCCAAACTTCCCACCGGTGCAATAGAAAATATACACTTAGTTTTCTCAAAAGCGCCTAATCCCGCCTCGCAAGCTCAGTAGGAGGGAGAGAGGAACCCTAAACCCCTCTCTACCCTTGGAACTCCTCCTCCTTTGCAAATGTGCTAACACCATCAAGTGTACACCACCAAGTGCAAGTGTGTTAGCATTTTCACAAAAAATTCTTTGAAAGAGTTAGCCTCTCAACTTGCCACGCCACTCGATCGTAACACGTATGCAAAGTTAGATCGCTCAGGTGGCACTTAGATGACCGATATGCAAACAAGTTTGCTCCTCTTGATACTATGGCCATCTATCCTAAATCTGGTCATAAAACTTCTCTACACACTTATGATCGATGAAATGGAAATGCCCTAGGTTATACCTCTGCCTTGCGCTTTCCATTCCATCTCCTCTAATGTTTATGCTACACATGCACCAACCAATCACCAAATTATATGATCCACTTTCATATCATCACGTGACCGTATTGGTTCATCGATCTTGACCTCACTTGCTCTTCACCGTTGCCTTGGTCCATCGGCACCAAGTCTTGCTCAAGCTTCATCATCACACACGGTCCCTCGCTTCAAAGCCTTTGACTTGCCCTTCACTCTTGCAACCGGTCCATCGAGCCAAGCCTCATCTTGATCTTCTCCACCTTGGTCACATGACTCCATGTCATGTCTCATATGCAATGAGCTCCTTCATCATCACATAATCACCTGTGGACTAATCTCCTGTGTATCTCACATAAACACTATTAGTCCACCTAAGTTGTCACTCCATTACCAAAACCAAACAAGGACCTTTCAGGCTGGTGGTGGCGCCTCCCCCTGCTGTGGCGTGGCGGCCTCCCCCATCTCTACGTGGCTGCTCCTTCACGGGTGGGTTGGCGGGGTTGGATCCACCCTTTCTAGGTCTAGATCTGGCCCCCACAGTGGGGGGCGGCCTTCTCACCTTGCAGCGATGGTTGTCCTTGGGCTTTGTCGCACATGAGGCTAGCTGTTGGGACGCTGTGACGCCGAGCTGCGCCCGGTGGTGGTTCCGCGGCCTGGGTCTTGCGCCCGTTGGATCCTGCGGCTTGGAGTTGCGTGGACCGCTAGCCTCGTAGCCTCTAGCTGGGGAGCCGACGACCTCTTGCTGGCTCAGCTCGGTGCATGACCTAGGACGGTGGGCAGATTGGTGTCCAGTGTGGTGGTTGGCATGGAGTTATGGGCGAAAGCCTAGCCCGACAGTGGCCAGGCGGACGACAGTGACATCTCGATGCCACATACCTTCCTTGAGGTGTCGTTCTTGGAGCCCCATGCCCCTATGCCACCACGACCGTATTATAGGCGAAAGCCCTACCTTAGATGCCTCTAAGGCCAGTGACGACACGTCCATAGTCGCTTCTATGGGCGTTCTCCCCTTCCTGAAGGCGTCATTAAAGAATTGGCCTTCCTGCCGTCGCTCCTCGGGGTGTCCCTCTATCACTGTGTCTCTTGTGCTTCATTTCCACTCGCATTGGTCTGTCCTGCAACGCTTGACCTTGTCCACTTGGTCGTCGTTGGTTATCGTAGTGGATGCTTGGCCACTACTGCTCTCTCCTGGTGGATGCTTTCCCGCTGTTTGGTTCGTTGGCGGATGCTTTGCCGTCGTGTCGTAAGCCTCCTCTTGGATAGTCTTTGCTGTCTAGAGTGACCTGGCTCTTTCACCGCTACCGATGCTTCGCCGTAGTGGGTATCTTCGCTTCTACCTCGGTGTTGACGGTGGATATACCATAGAAATCCACATACAAAACACCGTCAACATGCCTCGGTTGCAAGGGGAAATGACATGACATGAACATATTTTATCCATAACTAGTTCCACTTGTACTCTTAGCTTGTTTATGCAGGAACAACAAATTCAAGACATTATTTGACAAAGCCAACATCAGAATCATCAAGAGGAGATCGAGGGGACAACAGGTGACACCCTGGGCCCACAGGGAGGGGGTCGCCCGACCCCTCTTTGGTGGGACCCAGGTGTGCCACCTACTCCACCGACATAAGGGACCATTGTGGACACTGCTGGTGGGCCCAGGTGGTCAGGAGTGGGGTCGCCCGACCCCACATGTAAGGCGGTTTCAGGGTCGGTGGCCTCCCACCGACCTTCCCCACATGTCTCACGTGTTGGTTTGCCCCTGCCGTTGATCAAATGGCGGTTGTGAAGTCGGTTTGATCCAAGGGTGGAGAGGCATGATCACACGGATCGATGACGTGGCGGTGGAGTAGCCCCTACTCCACCTCTCCCTATAAATAGAGGCTGATTTCACCCTTCCAAGGCATGATGAATTCAAGGTTCAAGAATCCAAGCTAGATACAAGTGAGTAGTAGTAGTAGTAGTAGTCTAGTGTGGGAGTTAGAGTTGAGTCGAGCGAAGCTCGGGGTCTCTGGAGTCGTCTTCTGGAGAGTCTGGTATAGCTCTTGTATCTTTTCTCCTGTAAGACTTGTTTTCTTAATATATTCTCTTTCTACTTTTCTAAGTATTACTTTGTGCAATATTATTCTTGCAATAGTATTGTAGTGTTCTATCTTGTCCTTTAGTAGTTACATATTAGATTGTGATCCTGTAACAAGCTCGTGGCTGTTTCCCATCGCCTTTAGCAAGGTGCTATAGTTGTTTGATCACAGCTAGAGTAGTGAGAGTTAGCGTAAGCGCGGTGCTTAGGCTAGGTCTTGCCTTTGGGTGTCGCTGGCTCGGACGGAAAGTAGGGGCGCACTCCCTAGGAGGTGACAGATCGTGGGCGGCATTAGGTTCTCCTCACGTACGAGCTAGTTCTTAAAAGATAAGGCGTCCATAAGCCCAATAGTCGCTTTCGGTAAGGGGTTAGGTGAAAAACCTTTTAAGCGTCTTACCAGCTCGGCTATCCCTGGCAGCCATTAGTAAGGTATCAATCTAGTGTGTCTCTGCTATTTGATTAAGATTAGTTCACGAGAGTAGAATTAGATATCCTAGGAACCTGTACTCACTCGTTGTCCTCCCACCTAGCTACTCTACTCTAGTTATCTTGTAGTTATCCTTTTTGATTATCTCTGGATCATCATCATCCCTTCCTTCACCTTTCGTTACCACCTCTCTGCACTAGTTGTAACTAAGTTGAGATAGGATCTCTTTTCTTACAAGCATTTCTAGCTATTGCTTTCCCTTGGGAAAATATAAATTACGATACCTTGGAATACTCCCAGGTGAAGTGCTACAGCGGTACCTTCTGTGCGCTTGCGGAATTATCCAATAGTTAATAGAGTTACCACACCAAGCATTTCTGGCGCCATCACCGACATCCGGTGGTTGCGTTAAGAAGTGCCAACACTCGGCGGATGCTTGGCCGCCTGTTGGTTCGTTGGTGGATGCTTTGCTGCTGTTTGGTTCGTTGGTGGATGCTTTGCCGTCATTGCTGCTGGACGGTCTTCTGTGTTGACGACCATTGCGATGTTCTTTTGCAAGCACAGTTGTAGGTCCTTGGTGTTGAGGGTAGTCGCTCTCTCTTATGTACCTTTTTTGGTTCCTTTGTTTATTCCAGTTTACTCATTACTATCTTAGTGGTTTGTAATCTGAGCTATGAGGGCTCTCTTATAGCTGACTTGTAATTCACTCCTCTTAATAAAAAACGGACTATATCCCCCGATCGCGGAAAAAAGAAAAAAAAATCCTGTTCACTTAGCTGAAAGTATTGTTAGCTGATTTATTATGAGAAAAAAAATACTACGAAATGGCTAACAGATTCGACAGATAAGCTTAAGGTAACAAACTATTCTATAAACTATTCCACTATGGGTACATGAGGACCCAAGTGTGCTCTAATGATGCCTCTATGTGTGTACAATAACCACTAAAATCCTACCCAATGTGGCATAGGAATATTCATCCTCATTACACCCTATAGTGTCTCATTCAAGTTTTTTAGTCTACTACTCCATGCATCCTACAATCGTTGGAAGCTAGTTGTAGCAAAACCTAGCGGTGAAGTTTCTCACTGACAACAAAGTATTATCTGATGAATAAAAGATCATCGCTCAATGACCCTGATCATTGGTTGTTGCCACCAATTCTCGCTAAATTTATCGAAAACACTAGATGAATGTGTCACTTACTCGTCATCAAATCAAGATTAGAACAGACACAAACAAGATAGATATCAGATAGGATCAGGCCAGACATACAACAATTCCAAACTCCGATCTTTAACTTAGCGTACTATGTACTTCCTCTGTCTCAAAAAGATAGATGTTATTGACTTTGAGATATCATATTTCACTGCTCGTCTTATTCAAATTTTTTGTGCCAATTATATAATAAATAGATCTTATTAGTATCTCTAATAATCGAATAAGTCATATCAAAATGGACAATATTTAACAAAAAATTTAAATAAGACGGATGTTCAAATAAGATGTCTTAAAGTCAACAACAATAGTTTTTTTAGACGAAGGATGTATTAGGGCACTCACAATGCAAGATTTTATCATAGAGTCCAAGACAATTAACTACATATTATTTATGATATTTTGCTGATGTGACAACATATTTATTGAAGAAAGAGGTAGATAAAATAAGACTTCAAGTCTTATTTAGACTCTAAGTCCATATTATTCAAAGTAATAAATAATTTTAGACTCTATAATAAAGTCTACATTGTGAGGCAAGACGGGGCATTCCAAGCACGAATCTCGACCGAAAAACGAACGGTCCCTGTCCCGATTTCCGAGCGGACGAGTCGGGTATGCCACCCAATAGCATCCCGCCAGGTCAGCCCGACCACGTCCTAAAGCAGCATGTTACTGTTAGAAGAGGGAACCTTGCATAAAACCCCTCGCGTTAGCCCCCATATCGCGCACATCTTCTCCCCTGCTCCTCGTTCCTCTCCTCTCCGACCCGACCCGCTCGCGCCGCGCCGCGCCGCGCCTCGCCTCGCGCAGTCGAAAACACCGCCTCCGCCCCCGTCTCCGGCGAGATCACCTCCGGCGGCACGCGGATATGGTAAGAGGGATCGGAACTTCACCTGTCTTCCCTCGGGGGATCTTAGATTCTGCGCACAACTTATGATTTCTCTTTCCCTTTTGTGATTTTGGAATGTTGTGTGTGTGTACATATAACGTATGCGTATGCGTATGATGGTTCCGTTGCTGTCCGATTTGGGTTCGCGCGGGCCTGATTTGGTGGAGTCTCCTCTGATTTGCGTCTCTATTTTGGGGATTTTGAATGGCAATTTGGTGGATCGGTGCGGATCCCTGCTTAATTCGACTGCGGGTGTGGCTGTGTGGATATAGGATTATATGTTTAGTGTCTCTCCGTTGGCCTTGGCTGTCCACACTGGGGAAGATATCAATCCATAGGAATGGCGATCCAGGGGTTGGGTTGATTCTCTTCCAATCCACCCTGGGGCCTGGGGATGAATCAATGTCACTGGCTCACTGCTAACCCCATTTTTTGTGTGGAGGAGATCTTATAAATGATATGGATGTGCCATAATTGATACTGGAAATTTGTTCCTCTAACACTTTATAATGCTCTGCTGCTGGTTCTTACCTGTGAACTTTACAAAACTTGAAAACGAGAATATCATATATTTCCCCCCTGTCGCAAATAGTGAAATGATTATGCAACTGGGCATAAATTTTAAATATGATTATTTGACTTATATATAGACAGTTAAACTCAGGGAATAAGAAATACTAATTTGGATTCCGTGCGCGCTGTGGCATTTCAGTTGCAGGTTTTCAATTCTATGACTAGCATGTCTGCCTCTTTAAGCCTTTGAAAATTTTCATGCAATACCATTTAGTGTAATTATCAGATACCTTACAATGGAGTTAGAAGCTTGGAGTTATTCTGCACTGTTTTAAGACTTGTTCACAAGAACAAATATTAGTTCTTATTAATTTTATAAGTACGGTTCTAGAAAATCTCTCAGTATATAAGTAGGTTATTTTCCTGTTTGGTCTCCATGGTTAGTCACAGTGATCTAGGCTGATAGCAAATCATTATCCTCCTCCATGGTGTTTGTTATTGTCTGTTTAGAATTGTGGCTACTGTTTCTGGCTATTGAAATTCCATAATTTCAGTTTGATTGTTTTGTTTGTACAGATAGCCTTTTAGGTATTGACAGGTGAAGTTGGCCATTCTGTAAGGGTAGAGAGAATTAATATTGTTCATTTTGTTCTGGTGTCTGGTACCAAATGCACATGTTGGGACCCTGAAAGTGAATATAGTAAACAGATTTTACATGATTTAAGTGTTCCCTTTCCTCTTAACTGGTTAACTCTTAAGTGGGTCAGAATGTCACTCTATTTATTTTATAGCAGAATAGGCTTAAAATCTATTTTTATAGCAGAATATGTTTAAAATCTTCTATTTTGATAACAAAGAATAAAAAAGTTAAGATGTAGATGTAGTATCTGCTTGTGTTACAGGAAACTGTTATGTTTGATTCTTCATGCTAAACTAATTCCATTTACATTCTCCCAGACTACTTCAAGGCGTCTTGCTGACAGGAAGAGCGCCAAGTTCCAGAAGAACATCACAAAGAGGGGTTCTGTGCCTGAGACTACGGTGAAAAAGGGAAATGACTACCCTGTTGGACCGATAGTGCTTGGATTCTTCATTTTTGTGGTCATTGGATCATGTAAGCATCGCACCAAGCCTTTGCTAGCCTTGAAACTGTATCTCTTGCATTTTGGAGTTTTTTTAGTCTTTTCAGCTTATGGTTATTTAAACGTCAACACATCATAATGCATAACCCTTCAGCTTTTAGAACCATGTGACCGGCCATTGATAAATAATGTTTTCTTCATGAAGTGCACTGCATGCATAAATATAGCAAGTTTGACTCATTCCTGGAGTTATTTTAAGTGATTCTCTGTTTTGTTGTTCATGTAAGTCTTCTGGATGGATGTTGGTGCATGCCTGACCAGTTATCTAGCAATTATATTTGGATAGAGCATGTTGATTTTCATAACATTATTGCATGTTTGGATGGGCTATATGATTTTCTAAACATCCATGCATTGCCTGTTGAGAGTTTATCACCCAGACCAAAATGGGGTACTACAACCAGGTTTCTAGGCATGCTATTGAGGATATCAAAATTCTGGGCTGGTTTAACTACTATTCACTGCACTGTATGTTATAATAGTCAAGTAACCAAGTTGGTATTCAGATTTTGGAAATTTACTTGCCTAATGTATTATATGCTTCAAATGCAATGCATTATTGCTAGTGGCTGTAATATACTGTTTGACCCTTGTTAGTGTAAACTTTTGACATGGTGAAACTTTAAAGTATGATGCTGCTTCACATGTGAAACATGATTCTGTGCTAGTTTTACATCATATAACTGAAATTTATGTTTGTGTGTGTGTGGGTGTGAGTGCGTGCGTGCGTGTTGAGAATGCAGTGGTCTTAGATCTAACAAGAAGTCTGACTCCACATTCTCTTGGTCTATTTGCAGCATTGTTTCAGATAATCAGGACGGCGACCAGCGGTGGGTTGGCCTGAATTCACTGAGCTGAGATCAGAAAATTATCCGTTCAGGAGCTGGGAGGCAGTATCTATTTTCTGTAGCAAACTTGTTCCTGGATGATATCAGTATCATGTAGTGCGAGTATCACTGTTGTTTTGTTTGGAGTATCAAAAGAGTTTTAAACTGATGTTGGAACCATGCACATGCTGAAAGTTTCAAAGAGTATGAGAGGAACCTTAATCTGAAGAATAGTAGCGGCTCTGCAATTCCCGAGCTGGATGATTTCTCTTTTTCTGCGTAGCTATATATATGCTCATCGCGCGGCTTTGATGCCTGTGTCCCTGTGACTGCATCACCCCGTACGGCGATCTTCATGGGTCACCAAGATGCCCATCAGGCATCAGGTGGGTGATCTGGACCAGCTGGTGATTCCTAAAGCCCTGTTGTACGGCGAATCAACAACGATCACCGTAAGACTGACGATTAACGATCCCATGCATGTCCGAATCACGAGTTCACGACCTTCAAGAAATTACCTATCAATCAAATACAAAAGAAATGAGAAATTATTACCAGTGCTTTGGAATGCTGGCAATGAAATTTGGCAGCATCCATCGGTTGTCTAGGCGGGGCAGCAAATACTAGATATCTTCCTCTGATTTGTGGTCCGGTCCGGTCCGGCCAGATACATGCTGTTCAGCTGTTGCGTTCCCTCAAAATTGCAATCGCAAAAGGACTGACGGTCCCGTCACATTTGCAAGGTAGCGACGCGCTCGAAAATATCTATAGATTTGCTCCGACGTTGCCACTCATCCTTTGCGTGCTGTACGCACAGCAGGAAACGTGGAAAATGTGTGTACGCGACCAAGGAAATGTTACTTGGGCGTTCTTTTTTATGAAAGACTATGGGAAAAAGTCTCACATGCAAATCCTTTCGTTGTTTCGTACAACCAGGTTTGCAGTCAGGCAATAATCCGAGCCCACAGCACTTGGGTAACGGTTTCATCTACTTCAATTAACTCAAAGAAACCCTACTTACGCCGTGTTGGCCTCCTTTCTTTTCGACAAAAGGGAAAACAAAGGAATTTTGGAGGATTTGAATCATAGTGGAAATTTTCAGATAAGATCTTTAAAAGAAAATTTTGAGTTCTGAACAAACTGAGACGACAAAAAAAAAGCATTTTTGGTAGGGTTGTAAGCATACCAAACTTGTAAATAGACTTAATTTTTGCAGATTCTCGCAAAACCCGCAAAAATTCGTGGGAATTTTGAGTTCTCAATAAACTGAGACGACAGAAAAAAAAACATTTTTGGTGGGGATGTAAGCAAACCGAACATGTAAATGGACTTATTTTTTGCAGAATCTTGGGAAATCCGCAAAAATTCGTGGGCTCGTAGATAGGTCCACTTAAATTTTGAGTTCTGAACAAGATGACAGAAAAAAAAAATTTGGTAGAGATGTAAGCAAACCGAACCTGTAAATGGACTTAATTTTTGCAGATTCTCGCGAAACCCGCAAAAATATAGGTCCGCTTTGCATCATCTATTTTCTAGTAGTTGTATATATCATGGCTTATGCTAAAATAAATCTTATAAGAATGATTTGCTTTGTGTCACTCATTAAACTCTTGCATTTTTCTCATGCTTCATACAAACGACCTTTCGATTTTGTGTGTTTCATGGTTCCATACGATATTCAAGATGCTATTTTTACTTCATTAGGTTCCTTGTGTTGGAATTTTCTAAGACGAGTTCGAGTCTTTTGACTCGGTAGAGATGTTTTTAGATTCTTGTATAATTACTCTTCGAACAATAGACTCACATAGTAGTTTTACCAATCAGGAAAATTTTTCAGATTCCCCGTCATATCAAATCTTGCGGCACATGCATGGAGTATTAAATATAGATAAAAGAAATAACTAATTACACAGTTTACCTGTAATTTGCGAGACGAATATTTGAGCCTAGTTAGTCTATAATTGGACAATATTTTTTAAATACAAACGAAAGTGCTACAGTGTCTATTTTGCTATTTTTTTTTTGGAACTAAACAAGGCCTGTGTTCAGTCTCATGGAGGTGCTAACACTTGTGTGTATTTATACATATGACTCATGTATTTTGTAGAAAAAATGCATTGACATTTTATTTCTATATTTTTTCCTATTCATTTCTACAATCTGCATTCCAATCATATCTTTCAGTTAATGTTTGCCATTGCTATCAGCCGTCCTGTCACCAGAGATTAGTATGTATTTCCACATCGCTGGTATCCACAGTTAGTCATACACTGATGTATGCTTTTATATACTTCTAAAACATCGCTTACCGTTCGTCACATCGAATGTTTGGACACATGCATGAAATATTAAATATAAACTATTTATAAAACTAAAAACGCAGCTAGAGAGTAATTTACGAGACGAATCTTTTGAGCCTAATTAGTCTATGATTAGACACTAATTGTCAAATAAGATAAAAATACTACAGTAGCTATTAAACTTTAACAACCCAAACCAAACACTCCCTAAGTCTCGCAATCCGTTGAGTTGCTTTTCTGGCTGCTATAAAACTATGTCCACAACTGTGTGAACTT
Organism: Sorghum bicolor; assembly: GCF_000003195.3. Taxonomy (NCBI): domain Eukaryota; kingdom Viridiplantae; phylum Streptophyta; class Magnoliopsida; order Poales; family Poaceae; genus Sorghum; species Sorghum bicolor. The sequence continues at coordinate 51,661,726 of NC_012877.2, read as the reverse complement.
ACTTTATACCTCTCTAATATAATTTGACTCTAAACACGTCAGGGTACAGCTTCCCATTCCATCATCGTCCTTCTTTGAACGTGTTCGTTTTGTATACAACTTGTTTCTTTCTTTGTTTTTTCTTACGTCGTAGTAGATACAAGAGATATATCTACTGAATTTGTCAGCATTTTATCGTAGCTTAGGTTTTTCTTTTGTATAATCTATTTATTTGAATTTACCTATCGAATTTACCCGCCATCCAGCAATATTTTTTAATAAAAAAACAGTAAATAATATTTTATTGCGAATAAAACACAGCACACATGCATGTGTGCTTGAAATTTCAGTCAGACACGGCGTAAGACATCAGCGTCAGTGCCTCCGTGGTATGATTGATCTCCGCTGCATGTGCAATCCAACAGCACAGGTATCTTGAGGAGATCCAAAGTAGGTTTGGACTTTTGCATCCGGGATGCATGGGCAGGGCTGCATCAGCTGTAGAGATAATGAAAACGGCACCTTACGATGACTAGTTTCGAAAAGAAACCTAAAAAAGCTAAGCTATGCATAGCAGTACTTATAAGATTAATTCCAATAAATGCTTTATTCGTCATGAGCACTCACTCATCAAACAGACACAATACAGTGATTTGAGTTTTAATTAAATCTACTTATACAGTTATCTTAAATCAAATTATTTTTAAATTGACAAATTTTTTAGAAGAGGCACATCGATATTTATTACATCAAATTATATCAGTAGGTACGCCATAAAATATTTTTTTTATAATACACTTATTTGGTTTGTAAACATTATTATCCTTTTTAAGTTGGTCAAACTTGAGATGGTTTACTTAGAATCATTCTAGAAATCGATTTGTTTTTAGACAAATTATTATAGAAATTGCTCGCAAAAAAAATTATTATAGAAATTGATTTATTTTGAGATGTGAGAGAATACTAAAATTTAGATAAGTAATAGGTACCAAAATAAGTCTTCCTTTTTAATCCACTTTAATATTTGTTTAGATGCAATCGTATATTTATATGTTGAAATAGACTAGAGTATTAATCTGTTTGCTTGAGGTTATCTATTTTATCAACTAATCATTTAATATTTTTTTTCACAATAGTTATGACTTTTCAGCAAGGGAACAAGCCCGAATCAAACAGCTCAAGGGCACGCGCGCACCCACGCCCGCGTCACCTTCCACGGCACCTGCCGCGTGGCTCGTGCATTGCCACGTCATCCACCGGCATCCATATCTGCGTGCGCGACGACCTCCAGAGTCCAGACTCCAGTCGTCCCTACAATCTTCTTGCGAACACACACTCGGGTCACTCTGCAGCTTCAACCAGCAGCCATGGCGCACCGGCCGGACGCCGCGGCGCCGCTGCTCGCCAAGCCCGACGCCGACGCGACGCCTCCTCCGCCGCCGAAGCGCAACAAGTACCCCTTCTTCTGCGCCGTGCTCGCCTCCATGACCTCCGTGCTCATGGGCTACAGTATGTTCTCCCTCTCTACTAGTACTAGATTGGCAAACTCTGCAACTATGCTGACTCTTTGTGCTGATGCACGGCGGCAGACGTGGCGGTGACGAGCGGCGCGCAGATCTTCATGGCGGAGGACCTCGGGGTGAGCGACGCGCAGATCGAGGTGCTCTCGGGGGTCATCAACATCTACTCCCTCGTCGGCGCGCTGCTGGCCGGCTGGACCTCCGACCGCCTCGGCCGCCGCCTCACCATCGTGCTCGCCAACGCCTTCTTCCTCGTCGGCCCGCTCGCCATGGCGCTCGCCCGCGGCTACGCCTTGCTCATGGTCGGCCGCTTCGTCGCCGGCGTCGGCGTCGGCTACGCGCTCGTCATCGCCCCCGTCTACGCCGCCGAGATCGCGCCGCCGTCTTCCCGCGGCCTCCTCACCTCACTTCCTGAGGTGTAACCAACAAAAAAGATTTTTTTTTTTGGCAATTCATCAGATTTTGCAGCAACTGCGTGTGCTAATTTTCCGGCGGAAATGTTGCTTCTTTTTGAAGATTTTTATCAACACTGGGGTGATGCTGAGCTACGTGTCGAACCTCGCCTTCTCGGGGCTGCCGGTGCACCTGTCGTGGCGGGTGATGTTCGCGGCGGGCGTGGTGCCCACCGTGTTCCTGGCGGCCGGGGTGCTCACCATGCCGGAGTCGCCGCGGTGGCTGGCCATGAAGGGCCGCGTCGCCGAGGCGAAGGCCGTGCTCGACAGGACGTCGGACACGCCCGCCGAGGCCGAGCAGCGGCTGCTCGAGATCCAGGACGTCGTGACGAACAGCAGCAGCGGCGTCGGCGGCGGCGGCGCGTGGAAGGAGGTGGCGACGAAGGCCGGCGTCCGGCGCGTGCTGGCCATGGTGCTGACGCTGCAGTTCTTCCAGCAGGCGTCGGGGATCGACTCGGTGGTGCTGTACGGCCCGCGCGTGCTGGCCATGGCCGGCGTCACGTCCAACACCTTGCTCCTGAGCCTCAACGTCCTGTTCGGCGTCGCCAAGGCAGGCTCCATCCTCGTCGCCATGGCGCTGGCGGACCGCGTCGGGCGGCGCCCGCTGCTGCTGGTCAGCACGGGCGGCATGACGGCGGCGCTGCTCGTCCTGGGCTCCCTGTTCGCGGCGTTCGCGGGGGCCAAGGACGACGCCGCGGTGGCCGCGGTGAGCGTGGCGGCCGTCGTGGCGTTCGTGGTGGCGTTCTCCGTCGGGCTCGGCCCGCTGGCGTGGGTGTACAGCTCCGAGATCCTGCCGCTCCGGCTGCGTGGGCAGGGCGCCGGGCTCGGCACCGCCATGAACCGGATCATGAGCGGCGTCGTCACCATGACCTTCATCTCGCTCTACCAGGGCATCACCATGGCCGGCGCGTTCTACCTCTACGCCGCCATCGCCGCCGCGTCGTTCGTGTTCGTCTACGCCTGCCTGCCGGAGACCAGGGGGCGGAGCCTCGAGGACATGGAGGAGCTCTTCCACACCAAGTGATTTCATTTTCACATGCGCTGATCTGATCCAACCACGCCATTGGTTCAGTTCTGGATTCGGTGCCATTGCAGGTTTATTTGCCATTGTTGGAGCTGGTTTTGATCTTGGTAGTTAACATGATGACACATGCATATTGAAATCGATTGTTTGAGCGGGGTCTCGATGTTGGACATGGGAACACATTGTAAATTTTGTATTCTTTCTCCACAAGGGTAAGGAAATCAAAGGATTTTTCTTCAAAAGATTGTTCCCTTCAAGTGGTGGAGAGTGATGATATGTTTCAGGCGGTAAATATATATCTTGTTTTGGCCGGGCTCCGGCCACAGCAACACAGCTCCTCTCCATTCGCAGTTGTTGATAGTTAAAGTTTAACATTGCAAATCAAACAGGACAGGTTAAATGATGACACTAAAGTTGCTGTCAGAAACGTTATTAAAGAAAAAGAAACGGAGGTAGTACTACATTGCATATTGCAAAAGAACATAGTTGCAGGACAGCAGTTTGGTACCAAACTTCATGGCATCGATTTTATATTACAAACTCTATAAAATGATAAGTTATTTAAGTGTTGGTAGAATATCACGAACATTGAATCTTTTTTTTTGAGCCTATGAACATTGAATCTTAAAAGTGCGTGCACCTTACATTTTAAAATAACGATGAGTCCAATTTCTTCTTACTACTATGGCCCAAGACCTAAAGCCCAATAAACAAAGAAGAGGCCCAAACAAATCCAGCGCTCGTGGTTTCTGGCCCGACGGCTCGCTCTCGCGGTCTCGCCTGCTGTTCTCAGCGCCTCCCGCCTCAGCCGCAGCCCCGTCCTCCGTCGTCCGCGCTGGCATCCAGCGTGTCCTTTTTGCCGGACTCCGCCCCTTCCACGCCACCCGTGCTAGGGTTTCGGATGCCGCAGTACACTGCGGCTGCCCGCCGCATCAATTTTCTCTATACTCGGTCTTTGGCCGCTGTGCATTCTCGTATCTGTCTTATTCCACGGTGAGCAGTGAGCACGGAGCTTTAAACCGAAATACTCCCTCCATCCAAAAACTGTAATACATTTGATTTTTTTGACTCTAAATTTAACCATTTATTTTATTCAAAAAATTTATGCAAATATAGTAAAATTTAAGTCATTCTCGAAGAACTTTTATTAATAAATCAAGTCACGATAAAAAAGGAATATTTTGTATAAATTTTTAAATAAAACGAGTAGTCAAATTTGGAATCAGATCCTCTCCAATCGCGCTGCTTGACTGTACTCTGCAGTCAGGTCATCTGCACCGTCTGTGGCTGATTCTGTGATATCTATAGCAAAATGACTAACAGGCTATACAAACTCAAGGCCCATCATAGCCCAGGTCCTGCCGAGAGATCCTTACGATGAAATCACCGATGCCGTCTTCCACTCTGCGGACCGTCATTGTGAGCACCGCGCCGTCACCATCTCCTCGTCGAGAGCCACACCGTCGCCATCTCTGCTCTGAATATCGTGTCGTCTCCATTCTCGCGCTTAGGGTCGTGCCGAGAGCCAAGCTGTCGCTGTCCCGGCACTGCCGACATGCATAGTTTCTACCTCACCCACCTCCTTCATGCCTTCCCCCTGTCTAGAGCTGAGCTCATCTAGCTTCAGACATGGCTATGTTGTGAAGGCTTCGAGCAGCAGAAACCATGCCAGGCAGTGCTAGGATTTGGCATATGATTGAGAATGTTGTATAGAAGAAACATTCTACTAAATGCGTGATTGAATGTTATAGAACATCACATATAGTACGTAAACAACACTAAATATATCATAGAACATCACATAGATAATAAGTGAACATTCCAGATACGCCACAGAACAACACTAAATACACTATAAAACATCGCATATATAATACGTGAACAACACTAAAAATATCATAGAATATCACATGTTTAATAGTAAATAAATATTCCTAGATAAATCATAAAACAGTACTTATATACTAAGTAAACATTCGTAGATACACCATAGAACAACATTAAATATATCTTAGAACATTACATATATAATACGTGAACAACACTAAACACATACTAGAACATCACATGCATACTAAGTAAACATCCCAAATATATGATAAAACAACACTAAGTATATATATATATATATATATATATATATATATATATATATACTATGTGAACACTAAATATATTTTAGAACATTACATGTGTACTAAAAATTTAGAATGCTCAATAATAAACACATAACACAGAAAAGAAATTATGCAAAAAAATAAAAAAAATTAATAACAAAAAAAGATTAATAAATAAAACATAAATTAAAGGAAACATAATTAAAAAAATAAAAGGGAAAATATCAAAAAAAAGGAGAAAAATAGAACAGCGAACATCAAAGAAAATAAAAAATATAAAAAATACAAAATAAAAGAATAATAGAAAACAAAAACAAAAAAGAAAATAAAAATGAATCACAAAAAAAACAGGAAAAGAAAAAAGGGAATATAAAACAAAACAGAGAAACTAACATATAGGAAATAAGATAAAAAGAAAAAGAAAAGAAAATATAGCAAGAAAAAGAAAAAAAAGAGAAGAAAACTAACAGCAAGACCGAAAGGTGAAAGAGCATCTAGGCCCCTAGTGATTTCGGTGATTAATGACATTATTGATTACTGTGACTAACGTGTGTTTTGCAGAGGCAAAGTCATAGGTAAGGTCATGGTATATAGGTACTCGATGGACAGGGACGTACATGCCTACTTAATAGTGGAAATCGTTTCGGTTTTCAAAGGATGGATGGACATCGTCAAGACTAGACTAGGTCTAAGTGCCACATGGTGAAGAAGGGCACTTAGAGTAGTTTAGGACCTTGTTTTTCTTTGACCGTACTATTAAGAGGGGCTTTGATCTAGTAGCTTGACTTAGGCAAGGCTTTAGGTTTAGGTGTGGTGCACACTTGGTAAACCTAGCACTAGGCAGCTCAGAGATAGTCCTTAGATCGAGAGGAACTAACTTCGTGTTGGAGCGATCGCGTTTCGACGAGGTTTGGGTGCCCAAAGGGGCACCGGACGCTCTGTGAGTGCGTCCGGTGAGGTCCTTAGCCGTTGGAGCTGTTTGGTGCTTAGGGTTAGGCACCGGACGCTGGCACCGGACGCACCGGGCAGCGTCCGGTCCCTTACCCAGGGAGCTTGCAAAGTTCCCCTGAGCACCGGACGCTAGCACCGGACGCGCCGGGTAGCGTCCGGTCCCATGCGCAGGGAACATGTAAAGTTTCCCCGAGCACCGGACGGTGCACCGGACGCTGCGAGTTAGCGTCCGGTGACCTGTCAGAGAAAAGCGCAGGTAGCCGTTATGTCACACCGGACGCTCGGTGCAGTGCGTCCGGTGCAACATAACGTGCGTCCGGTGACCCCGTTTTCAGTGGAAAACGGTTGGCCGACCTTTGGACTTCGTGGATAGTATTTATACTCCTCCACCTCGTCCATGAGAGCACTCTTGCCCATTTGAACATCAGAGAAACTTGTTGTGGAGCAAGAGAGTTGCAAAGAGCCTAGAGAGGATTGAGATTTGAGTGAATTCTTGAGAGAATCCTCCTCTAGTGAGTTCCAAGAGTCAAGTGTGCATCCACCACTCTCTAGTGCCTTGTTTGGGTCAAGTGAGAGTTCTTTGCTTGTTACTCTTGGTGATCGCCATCACCTAGACGGTTCGGTGGTGATTGGAGGCACGAAGATCACCCGGAGTTCTTGTGGGTGGCTCGTGTCAAGCTTGTAAGCGGTTTTGGGCGATTCACCGCGACGGAGTGTCGAAGAATCAGCCCATAGAGAGCACTTGGTCCTTGCGCGGACCAAGGGGGAGCAAGACCCTTGCGCGGGTGCTCCAACGAGGACTAGTGGAGAGTGGCGACTCTCCGATACCTCGGCAAAACATCGCCGAGCACTTTCTTCCACTACTCCTTTACTTTCTAGCATTTACTTTGTGTTTTTACATTCTTAGAATTGCCATGCTAGAATAGGATTGGAACTAGGTTGCAAAAATTTTTATCTGGTAGCTCTCTAAGTCACACTAGGCACAAGGGGTTGAATTGGAGCTTATAGGTTGCTTAAATTTTTAGAGAAGCCCAATTCACCCCCCCCTCTTGGGCATCTTGATCCTTTCAATTGGTATCAAAGCCTAGTGCTCATTATTTAGGCTTCACCGCCTAGAGAAAGATGTCTAACGGGGATGGACCGCCACCCATGTTCGATGGGGATGACTTCCCGTATTGGAAAATACGGATGGAGTCATACCTTGAGGCATGCGATGTAAAGTGCCTAAAAGCCGCGACCGAAGGGTTTGCCCCTCCGGAAAGAGCCACCGCTCTTACTCCACAAGAGCAAGAAAACGAGAAGTGGAATGCAAAGGCCAAAAACCACATCTTTAGAGGTCTTTGCAAAGAGGTGTTCAACCGTGTTCGGAGCCACAAAACCGCCAATGAACTTTGGAAGGAACTTTGTGCGCTCCATGAGGGAACTAAGAGTGAACGCGAGGAACGCAATCACCTAGTGATGAACAAGCTTAATACATTTGAAATGCTTCCTAAAGAAAATGCTAATGAAATGTATTCTCGCTTGAATGTCATTGTAGAGGAGCTAAATGGACTTGGGCTTACACAAATGAGTACGGCGAATGTTGCAAGGAAGATACTATGTGTGCTTCCCATTGAGAAATATGGGCACATAGTAACCGTGCTTCATCAAGGCGATCTTTCCACCGCTACACCAACCACCATATTGGGGAAGATCAATGCTCACGAGATGTACATGCACATGAACCCTCAAGATGGCTCTTCGTCGGCAAAGAAAGAAAAGAAGGACTTGGCTCTCAAGGCTTCTCACAAGGGCAAGGCCAAGAAGATTGAAGTTGAGTCATCAACTTCAAGTGATGATGATGCATCCATTGCCCTCTTGGTGAGAAGAACCACAAAAATGTTGAAGAAGCTCAACAAGAATGGAGTCAACTTTGACTCCAAGAAGAAGTTCTTCACAAGTAGCAAGAGGAAACCCATCTCTGAGATGGATTGCTACAATTGTGGTGAGCTTGGTCATCTTGCTCATCAATGTCCAAAGCCCAAGAAGGACAAGTACAAGAAGAAGAACAAAGAGCAAGATGACTCAAGTGATGATGAGAAAAATGACAAGAAGCAATACAAGAAGAAAGGTGGCAAGAAGGAGCGCTACAAGAAGAAAAATGGCAAGGCTTATATTGTTGGTGATTGGCTCACCGACATTGAAAGCTCAAGTGGTGACTCCTCCGGCAATGAAAGTGATGATGAGAAGGTTGCCGCTATCGCCATTGATGCTCCATCACCATCATCTTCACCATCATCTACATCCTCTACACACCTATGCCTTATGGCCAAAGGTGACCGGAAGGTACAAAGTGAGGATGAGAGTAGTGAAAGTGATAGTGAATATGAATCACCTACTTATGATGAACTTGTAAAATTGCTAAACAAATACACAAAAGTCATAAGAAAGACTAGAAGTGAAAATGAAAAGCTTGAACTTGAAAATGATACACTTCTAGCAAAGCTTAACTCTAGTGATGAGCTTAGAGAACAAAATGAGATCATGACCACTAAGCTCAAGGAGCTCAAACTTTCTCTAAAAGAGCTCAAAGAAAAACATGATAAACTTGAGAGTGTTCATGATGAGCTTATCACTAGATATAGAGCAATGAAAGAAGAACTAACAACTCTAAAAGCAAACTATGACAACCTTGAGATTGCTTATGAACTTGCAATTGATGAAACACATGTTGCTACTAACAATGTTGCTAAGCTTGATGTAGCCACATCTTGTGATGACTTACTTGTGGAGAGCACAAGCAAATGTGTTGATTGCAAGGGCAAGAAAGTGGTAGTGGCCGAGAGTTATGAGGACACTATCAAGCTCAAGAATGAAATTGTCTTGCTCAAGAAAGAGTTGCAAGAACAAGTCAAGCACAAGACCAATATGATTGAGTCAATTGATCAAGACAAGAAGCTTGCATATGAGAACAAGTTGCTCAAAGAAGAAAATCAATATCTCAAGCTTGGTTTGATGTATGACAAGCAAGAAGAAGATGAGATATTCATCTTGGATGAGTTAGCAAGCAACAATGACCCAATCATCAAGAGGCTAACTCAAGAGAACAACAAGCTCAAGAAAGAGAAGGAACACCTAACCATGGGGTTAGCAAAGTTCACAAAGGGGAAGGACCTTCAAAGTGAGCTTTTCATGAACATCGTCATGAAGATGGACAAAAGTGGAATTGGCTACAAGGCACATCAAACAAAGCTCATCAAGTCACTAGCTACTCATGATCAATCAAGCAAGCTAAAACCAAAGAGATGCTTTGAGTGTGGTCAAGAAGGACACTTTGCTCATGAGTGTAAGGCACCACTACCACCACCCTTGCCCAAGCATGCAAGACCATTTGCCTTCAATGCTCATTACATTGTAAGAAAAGACAAGTGTGGCAAGGTCAAGGTTAGCTTCATGGGGCCACCAAACAAGCAAAGGACAAAGAAGATTTGGGTGCCAAAGCAACTAGTAGAGAAGGTCAAGGGCCCTAAGCAAATGTGGGTCCCTAAATCTCAAGCTTGATCTCTTGTGTGTAGGTGAACTACAAGACCGGTGGATCACATTGGGTAATTGATAGTGGTTGCACTCAACATATGACCGGAGATCCCCGGATGTTCACCTCTCTTGATGAAGATGTTGACAATCAAGAGAAGATCACATTTGGTGACAATTCAAAAGGGAAAGTCAAGGGACTAGGAAAGGTTGCTATATCAAATGACAACTCCATCACCAATGTGCTCTATGTGCAATCTTTGAGTTTCAATTTGCTCTCGGTTGGACAATTATGTGACCTTGGATTTGAATGCCTATTCAAGAAGAAGGAAGTAATTGTGACCAAGGAAGATGACAATGAAGTGATATTCAAAGGCTTCCGGCACAACAACTTATATGTGGTTGACTTCTCATCCAATGAAGTTAATGTCAAGACTTGCTTATTCACCAAGACTTCACTTGGGTGGTTGTGGCATAGAAGGTTAGCACATGTTGGAATGGGCACACTCAAGAAGTTGATGAAGAAAGAATTGATTAGAGGCTTGAAGGATGTGACATTTGAAAAGGACAAGCTTTGTAGTGCATGTCAAGCGGGAAAACAAGTTGCAAACACTCATCCAACCAAAGCCTATCTCTCTACTTCAAGAGTGCTTGAGCTAATTCACATGGATTTGTTTGGACCAACCACATATGCTAGTCTTGGAGGCAACAAATATTGTTTGGTCATAGTTGATGATTTCTCCCGGTACACTTGGACATTCTTCTTGCAAGACAAGGCCGAAGTTGCATCAATATTCAAGAAATTTGCAAAGAATGCCCAAAATCAATTTGATGTGAAGATCAAGAAAATTAGAAGTGACAATGGCAAAGAGTTTGACAACACCAACATTGAAGAATATTGTGATGAAGTGGGAATCAAGCATGAGTTCTCCTCAACATACACACCACAACAAAATGGAGTTGTAGAAAGAAAGAACCGGACATTGATCACCTTGGCAAGAACAATGCTAGATGAGTATAACACTTCGGAGAAGATGTGGGCCGAGGCAATCAACACGTCATGCTATGCTTCAAACCGGCTCTTTCCACACAAGTTCCTAGATAAGACACCATATGAGTTGCTCAATGGGAAGAAGCCCGATGTCTCATTCTTTAGAGTGTTTGGGTGCAAGTGCTACATCTACAAGAAGCGCCAACACTTGGGAAAGTTCCAAAGAAGATGTGACATTGGCTACTTGGTTGGCTATTCATCAAAGTCCAAAGCATATAGGGTCTTTAACCATGCCACAAACATGGTTGAAGAAACATTTGATGTTGAATTTGATGAAACTAATGGCTCCCAAGGAGCAAGTGATAATCTTGATGATGTAGGTGGTGAACCATTGAGGGATGCCATGAAGAACATCCCGGTGGGAGACATCAAGCCTAAAGAAGATGATGATGATGTGCAAGTCATTGAGCCACCATCCACCTCACAAGGTCCACAAGATGAAGACAAGGATGTGAGAGATGCTCATGAAGACACCCAAGTCACTCATGAGCAAGCGGTGGCACAAGCACAAGATGTTGATGCTCCCCAACCAACCCCTCAAGTGACACCAAGAAGAACATCACATCTCCTCCAAGATCACTCTCAAGATCTCATCATCGGGAGTCCATCACGTGGTGTAACTACTCGTTCTAGACATGCTTTATTTATTGAACATCACGCTTTTGTGTCTCTTGAAGATGAACCAAAGACTATAGAGGAAGCTCTTCGTGATGCGGATTGGATCATGGCCATGCAAGAGGAGTTGAACAACTTCTCTCGCAATCAAGTATGGACACTTGAAGAGCGACCCAAAGATGCAAGAGTGATTGGAACAAAGTGGGTCTTCCGGAACAAGAAGGATGATCAAGGCAAAGTGGTGCGCAACAAGGCAAGACTTGTGGCAAAAGGCTTTCCACAAGTGGAAGGTCTTGACTTCGGTGAAACTTTTGCACCGGTGGCAAGACTTGAAGCAATCCGTATCCTACTTGCATATGCATCTAGTCATGATATCAAGTTATTTCAAATGGATGTGAAAAGTGCCTTTTTAAATGGTTATATTAATGAGCTTGTCTATGTTGAGCAACCCCCCGTATGAGAGAGTTAGGGACTTAGGGGGAGCTAGAGAGGGAGTTTATTCTTTTGAGATACTCTTTATGTGTGCTTTTTATCATGCATCATGTTTACCTTTTTGCATTGCACTTGTGTGAGATACTATGGTTATGAGACATGATTTGTGCTTTATGGGATTTCTTAATGTCATGTGTTTTGGCTCATATTACCTTTTGTTTCCGCGTTTCTACTCCGATGTACTTATGAGCCTAGTGTTTATATCCTGTCGTATACCACTCACATATTTGGATGCAGGGTATTGGACTTGGTTGATATAAGCATTACTAATCCTTTTATTCTTATTGTAATATGCTTATTGAAACCAAGTCACTTTGAAAACCTCAACTCTTTTCATACTCGAGGTTGTCATCAATCACCAAAAAGGGGGAGATTGAAAGAGCATCTAGGCCCCTAGTGATTTCGGTGATTAATGACATTATTGATTACTGTGACTAACGTGTGTTTTGCAGAGGCAAAGTCATAGGTAAGGTCATGGTATATAGGTACTCGATGGACAGGGACGTACATGCCTACTTAATAGTGGAAATCGTTTCGGTTTTCAAAGGATGGATGGACATCGTCAAGACTAGACTAGGTCTAAGTGCCACATGGTGAAGAAGGGCACTTAGAGTAGTTTAGGACCTTGTTTTTCTTTGACCGTACTATTAAGAGGGGCTTTGATCTAGTAGCTTGACTTAGGCAAGGCTTTAGGTTTAGGTGTGGTGCACACTTGGTAAACCTAGCACTAGGCAGCTCAGAGATAGTCCTTAGATCGAGAGGAACTAACTTCGTGTTGGAGCGATCGCGTTTCGACGAGGTTTGGGTGCCCAAAGGGGCACCGGACGCTCTGTGAGTGCGTCCGGTGAGGTCCTTAGCCGTTGGAGCTGTTTGGTGCTTAGGGTTAGGCACCGGACGCTGGCACCGGACGCACCGGGCAGCGTCCGGTCCCTTACCCAGGGAGCTTGCAAAGTTCCCCTGAGCACCGGACGCTAGCACCGGACGCGCCGGGTAGCGTCCGGTCCCATGCGCAGGGAACATGTAAAGTTTCCCCGAGCACCGGACGGTGCACCGGACGCTGCGAGTTAGCGTCCGGTGACCTGTCAGAGAAAAGCGCAGGTAGCCGTTATGTCACACCGGACGCTCGGTGCAGTGCGTCCGGTGCAACATAACGTGCGTCCAGTGACCCCGTTTTCAGTGGAAAACGGTTGGCCGACCTTTAGACTTCGTGGATAGTATTTATACTCCTCCACCTCGTCCATGAGAGCACTCTTGCCCATTTGAACATCAGAGAAACTTGTTGTGGAGCAAGAGAGTTGCAAAGAGCCTAGAGAGGATTGAGATTTGAGTGAATTCTTGAGAGAATCCTCCTCTAGTGAGTTCCAAGAGTCAAGTGTGCATCCACCACTCTCTAGTGCCTTGTTTGGGTCAAGTGAGAGTTCTTTGCTTGTTACTCTTGGTGATCGCCATCACCTAGACGGTTCGGTGGTGATTGGAGGCACGAAGATCACCCGGAGTTCTTGTGGGTGGCTCGTGTCAAGCTTGTAAGCGGTTTTGGGCGATTCACCGAGACGGAGTTTCGAAGAATCAGCCCATAGAGAGCACTTGGTCCTTGCGCGGACCAAGGGGGAGCAAGACCCTTGCGCGGGTGCTCCAACGAGGACTAGTGGAGAGTGGCGACTCTCCGATACCTCGGCAAAACATCACCGAGCACTTTCTTCCACTACTCCTTTACTTTCTAGCATTTACTTTGTGTTTTTACATTCTTAGAATTGCCATGCTAGAATAGGATTGGAACTAGGTTGCAAAACTTTTTATCCGGTAGCTCTCTAAGTCACACTAGGCACAAGGGGTTGAATTGGAGCTTATAGGTTGCTTAAATTTTTAGAGAAGCCCAATTCACCCCCCTCTTGGGCATCTTGATCCTTTCAAAAGGGAAAAAGAAAAGAAACGTAGAAAGAAAGAAAATAAGAAGAAAAGAAAAGGAAAGAAAAAACAAAAAACAAAAAACAAAAGAAAATAAAAAGGAAACGTATTTACGTGGCAAACGCGGGAATCATCAGACGACGTCTCCCCTCCAAACGTTCGGACGGGAAGATTTCTGGTCGCCCTCCCCCCCGGTCTCGCTCTTGCCTACTGTTCTCAGCGCCTCCCGCGTCAGCCGCAGCCCCGTCCTCCGCCGTCCGCGCTGGCATCTAGGGCATCATTTTTGCCGGATTCCACCCCTTCCATGCCACCCGTGTTAGGGTTTCGGATGCCACAGTGCAATACGGCCGCCCACCACGTCGATTTCTCCTTATACTCAGTCTCTGGCGCTGCGCATCCTCGTATCTGCCTTATTCCGTGGTGAGCACTGAGCTTTAAACTGAAATACTCCCTCCATCCTAAACTATAACACATTTGAGTTTTTTGACTCTAAATTTAATCACTCGTTTTATTCAAAAAGATTATGCAAAGATAGCAAAATTTAAGTCATTCTCGAAGAACTTTTATTAATAAATCAAGCCATGACAAAAAAGTAATATTTTGCATAAATTTTTAAATAAGATAAGTGGTCAAATTTGGTTTCAACAAAGTCAAACGTATTATAAATGAGGATGAATTGAGTACTAATTGCTATTGGCCGCTATGCAAAGAGATATGTGGACAGAACTTAGAATCGGGTGGAAGTTAGAATTCAAATGCAAGGTATATGATATCTCAATACACATTTCTCTCAAGAATATTATTAACATATTTTTCTGTTTGTAACTATGTATGTAAGTAGTACTCTCTCCATTTTAAATTATAAGTCACTCTAACTTTTTTTGGTTAATCTATTTTTCTATGTATCTAGACACGTTATTGGATGCATAGCAAAATGGATGTACATATCTCATTCGCTTGAGCTTATCTGCCGAATTTTTCAAGTCATTTTATCAGTATTTTTCTCTCATAACAAATCAGCAAAAATAGTACTTTCTATCATGGCTTTTCTGCCAAGCGAACAAGCTTGCTTTTGTGCCAACATACATAATACATACGTTATGGAAAAAGTATGATCAACTATTTGTCATTACTGAATTGGTGAACTCTAAATAACTCTTTTGGGCCACCACACACCATCTCTTTGATCTGACCAATCAACATTGCTACTGTTGTCAAATATAGTGCTTTTGATACATTTATGTTTGTATACTGAATTTCTTGGCAAATACTCTGAACCATACCTCATGTTTTGAATATGGATAGTACTGAATTGCATAAGTTAGAATTGGTTAGGACCACCATAGAAATCCTTGTTTCGTTACTGCCAAACATGCTGGGTAAAGTTAAATGTGCCCTTGAGGGCATGTGCCCTCTCTCTCTCTCTCCACTATTGAATTCGCATTGAGGTGTAAATATCTCAATGCGAATCTGTATTGAGATGTATATTTGCACACTTCTCAATGCGAATCTAATGGTGAAGAGGGTGAGGGTATATGCCCTTAAGGGCAAACAAAAGATCGCCTCCAAGCATGTTGTGCCATTTCTGGCATTTTGCAATGGAAATGATCTCACCTAGGCACTTGTCAACATAACTACAAATATAGTTAACAACCCTCATTAAAGATGTTTTCCTAGATTTAAAACTAAACATTATAAGTTACCCACAACTATCTGTTGAACCAACATCTTTACTTTGGCTTTCAAGCATGAACATTGTTGCTTCTATTTTTGGTCTGTTCATGTTTACGCCATCGATGTGCCTGAACATGGAGACATTGTTAGTCACTTTAGGATAGTTAGCACCCATCATTATTTTTCAGCAATTATTGTAGAGTGTAAAAAAGGATGGATGACTCTATAAAAATAGAAAAAATGGGACACGAGGTTTGAAAGCAATACATATAGGTAAAATGTGTGGCGTTTGTAATAACCAACGCATAACAAGACTATTTAAAACCTTAACAAATCCAATGTCATGAAAGCATAGTTTTAGGTATTATTTACTGTAGTCAACAATTTCTTTTTATAAAAAAGTCATGTTCGTAAACACATTTAACAATGCCATTATTGTACACTGTCATGAACCACAACCTGAAGGGAATAGAGGGAGTAATGTTATGAGTTCCTCACTTGAATCATGATAAAAAAATAGCAGAATTAAATTATTCATCATCTTTTTCCACAACCGTGACCAACAACAGTAACACTGAAACTATTAAAATTCACCACCGTTTCCAACAGTCACCAACAAAAGTTTTCTAGCAACAGATCCATTTTTTTATTAAAACACTAATTACAATGCTATAGTATCTAAGTGGTACCTTGCTAGAATAGTAAGATGCGACCTTAGAGTGAAAAAATATATTATTATTTGGTGCTAGACTGAAGCAGTAGCAGGCAAGAATACACAAAAAAGTTGCTAGACATATCATCTGGCTTATATTGTTTAGTTTAAATTCTTGTATTTACAAACAGGAACATGAAACGTTAATATGATTTGGGAAAATTTCAGCCTAGTAACTCTGCAGTTTAAATTCTAGGAAATCTTTTTTTAAAGTAAAGTGGTGTTTGGAAATTTGCTTGCTCATTCCCCTATTTATGTAAATATGTGTCTATAATATTAAAATAGATTGCATGTCTCACTATAAGAAGGCATTCATACATCCAAGGCAGGAGCAACCAACTTACCCATAAATAGAGATGTCAGCATTTTGTGTACTTCATTCCACCTACAACCCTTGTGATTCCCTCAGCAGATGTTTCCTGTTTGCCACTGCTCGATGTGGTAGTGCACATACCCACTCTCAATCTCCGTCTCTGCCACCACTGTAAATAACTGGGATACCTAGAATCTTAGTGCCATATTTGTAGTGATAATTTAGATGGAATTGCAGTAAAGGAATCCATCTATATTTAGAACTCTAAAATAGCAGAAGGCCAAAAATGATTGTTTTCTTTACACCAACTGATCTATGAAGATTCCTGGATACCAAGAAATGCAATGATATTTCAGGATGGAATTTATTTAGCATAAGGGAGATGGTTTTGTGCTTACCTCATTCCCTAGCCACACCATCTTGGATGCATGCAGTCGTCATGATAAAACTTTGTCCCTTGCAAATAAATATCAAAATGGATAATCCTAGGATTCAGTGGATATTAAGGGGGCACAACGACTATAGGATGCATCAGTACCTTGAGAAAAGCAGAATTCTACTCATTTACAACAGGAACACCTGAACCAAATCAGTATTAAGATGACAAAAATGAGAAGTCACTAATGGGAGTCCAATAATCGAAAATACACATAAACCTTTGATCGAAGAGATTGAAACCAAACATCAACCAAACAAACTATAATTCGTAAGAAAATGAAACACAAACATATCCAAATCGTAGAAGGGCAATGAAATTAAATGTGACTGCTCACCAGAGGCACGAATGCGGATGTAGTAGGCGCTGAACGGAAGTTGAGCCAGATGTTCGATGACAGGGGAGGCATTCTAGGCTTGGGCAACGATGTTCTAGGTTAAAGAAGATTTGGTGCTTTACATCTGAAGTGAATTAGGCGCTCATCACTATTGTCCTCGCCATTTTAATCCCCTCATTTGCTGTCCCATAGATGAAGACCACTCACACCGGAGCCCTCATTGGTGATAGGTTTGGAGAGGACATGGAGTTCACTCAAGCATTACACACCATTTTAGCTGAGAATTCCTGGCTCCAAGCTATCCAAGTATGGAGTGACCTTGCAATTCACAATAAATGACATCAGCAAGACCAATCCCGATAATTTAGCATAACAGACATCTCATATCCTTTCTTTCCTAGCACATAAAGCCTCAGTGATTTGCATTGAAATGCTGCATTGTCACATTGACTCACGGTAAAAGAAATGAACTTCTCAAAGACAGAGTTGACACGAATAATAAATAATGCTACCTAAGTTATATAGGCCACCGAGGCAGTCAACACGAGAACACCTTCTCTGTATACTGGTTAGGAAAAATGCACTGTATGGGAGAAAAATGACATATTCACGTTTTTCTAATAATTGTCCCACTAGGAAAAGAGGAATCTGAAGAGTCATCTATGTGTGGATCTGAAGAATCAATAACATAGAAAATTGAAAATGACTTTAGTTCTGTGAAGTGTAGAGAGGTAGTTGTACAACCTGATACTCTAATGATCTGAGAATATGTATCCCTGACAGGGGAAGAAGGCTCTAGAACATATAGTAATCCTCACTAGTAAAAACAACTACTAAACTAAATTTAAACAATTCATGATATTCTTATTCGGTAGTAGGACAAAACAAATCTTTATGCCGACTCCATAGAAGATTGCCAAGGAAAAAATATGCCGCGATCAAATTGGCAGTCATTTGATAAGGGAAGCCATAAAGGTAAACTATGTACAAAATGAGAGCCTGAAGCCTCACGGAGGAGCAGTCATACGACACATCAATCATTTGTTTCATATAGAATGAGAACCTGAGACCTCACATATGAGACTATGAGCATGACGCATCATGACCATATTATCATTTATGGGATGGCAAAATCCTCATCTATGATTGGAAAAGGAGAACATAGATAGAAAAAAACTAAAAGGAAACAACTTCATCAATGTGAAGTAGCATGGTAATGTTTATAATCTATAAACAACCTACAGTACAAATATTTAGCTGCATAAGTGAGCACAGAGGAAAAGTGAAATCGGACATACCCTGACCTGTTGCTCTTGATTGGAGAAGTCCAGAGACCTGAATCTGCAATACAAGCGCCAACTACAGACTTTGCTCATCCTGCAGATCGTAGCATGCAAGCATCATCAAATTTTGTAGTCCCTGCAAGAGCCAAAAAAATGCTTACTTTAGTAAATACATCCTTAGCAAAAACCTATTTTGCTAGCAGTTAAAAAATTGTATTAGCTTCAGTTAGGAATTCATAAACACTCAATAGCACAATATAGGATGCCATATAAACAAGACAATGTAAGACCATTTCGTACAAGAGGCATCTATTTTCATTATGAACATGGTCACGTAGCTGCCATGTGCAATCAAATACATCAAATTTTCAATTCAATGCTAATTATTCAAAAATTCTTTAGTGGAAGCTTTTCTCGACATGTATAGCTCTTTTAACGGAGTAATGATTATTTCAAAATTGATTTGACATGATGCCTGTAGGATGAATTTACCGTTGCCAAAAATCTTACTGACGCTCGTTGATATGGCCTAGGCTGTGCTTGTGCCTTGAGCTCCATCTCCAGATTTGGGTAGAATAAATAAGCATGAATATACAAAACCTACAGTATGAGCAAAACAAAATCCGAGGGTGAATGGAGGCACAGAAATATAAGAGATTGAGGAAAGTTAGGGTCTGGGTGCTCGGCTACAACAAGCAGAGAAGAGAAGGGGTTGGCGTACCTAGGGTCCGGTCGCGCCGTTCCGTCGCCGGCGACAGCCACCGCTAGGGAGCACGCCGGCGCTGCGCTCGACTCCGGAGCCAATGAAGTAAGGAGAGGAGAAGGAAGGGAGAGAGGCCGCACCTGGGGCCAGGGCGCACTCGCCTGTGGGGCGCCGCTGCGTCACCGCGCCGGGGAAGGGGAGGCGCTCGCCCCGCGCCGCCGCCGGGGGGCGCGCTCGCCCTAGCGCCGCCGCGACGGCTCCACACCGCTGTGTCGGGGGAGGGCGCTCGTCCCGCGCCGCCGCGGCTGGCGGCCTGCATCCGCCTTCTCGGGAGAGTGCCGGAGAGAGATAGCAGACGGGGGTGAGAAGAGTCGGGATTCAGGAAGCAGAAGAGTCGAGAAAGAGAAGCAGAAGCTAGTTGTTATATTTAGCTGACCGGATTCGGAGGAGAAGCCAAACAAGGTAGAGAGAAGCTGAGAAAAAGTTTAAAGAGAATCAGGAGGAGCCGCTTCCGGTAAAATCCAATTCAAAAGATCTGGGACGTTAAACGGAAAATCCAACGGTCATAGGATTTTAGGGGGACGTGGCACCCGCTTCTTCTCCTGGAAGCTGTCAGATAGTTTAGGGGAGAAATTAATTTTAAAACAAGCACATCCAAGTATAAAGTAGCCTTGTTTACTGTCAAAGTGCTCACCTTTTTACACACCCGAAAATTATGAAGACTAGAGTGGAGTCGGTCAAAGTCGGTAGATGTTGTTGCCTTGTCATTCAGGAACCTGAACATCAATGTAGGTGGTACTGCGCTCCATAGAGAACACATAATCTGGGCATCTCAGTATAGAAAAAACATTAAGTAATCAAATGAACGAGTTAAGCTTAACACAAATGAATAGGTCACTGAAATAAAGCAGTACTGTTGGAACAAGTTATCCATGTGAACACATTACTAGAAGCTTTACCTATTTCTTGTTTTCTCTTTTGAGAATAAGATAATGTTCATTAATAAAAATTTACATAAATATATTCATGTGGGATCTTATTTTAAATGTTTCATTGCAAAAAATATGATGATGTAATCAGAATTTAAGTTGAATATTTGGTTTAGTAGTTATGATTTTTTTCTAGTTTGTGCATGCATGCCCTATGCTAATTAATTTCTGGAACAAAGGATGTGCAATGTTGTCCATGGGCCATGGCAACACAACATGATGTTCTTTTAAATTGTTTTCTGTTAGGTGTTTTTTATTTTTTTTCCTATATTGTGCTCCAGATTTTATATTATTTGTTTATGTTATATTCTTATTTTTATGTATATTTAATACTATTTCTTTATCCTAAAAACTAGAATACTATTTTTAAAAAGGAGAACATTGTTTTACAAAGGTAGAACATTATTCTCTGAACCTAGAACATTGTTTCTGCCTAATAAAAAATGTTCTATCTTTGTAAAATTAATGTTCAGAACTAAAATTTATCTAAATATATTCATGTGGAATCTTGTTTTGAAGCATTTATTATAAGAAATATAATTGTGCAATCAGAATTTTATTTAGATACTCGGTTTGGTAGTTATGAGTTTCTTTTAATTAGTTTCGCACGCAAATCAATGAAACAGTCCTCCACGCACTGCTGCATGTTGACTGTTGAGCTGTGTCCACTCCTGGATGCTATACATGTGTTGAGCCCTGGTCTCCACTTTTCTCATGACACTTTTTGGTTAGGCCTTGTTTAGTTCCAAAAAATTTTATAAATTATAAAATTTTTAAATTCCACATCACATCGAATCTTACGACACATGCATAGAGCATTAAATATAGATAAAAATTTAACTAGTTACACAATTTACATGTAATTTGCGTGATGAATCTTTTGAGTCTAGTTAATCTATAATTAGACAATATTTGTTAAATACAAACAAAAATACTATAGTGTCTATTTTGCAAAAAGAATTTAAAACTAAACAAGGCCTTAGTATGGGAGCAGAAATTTAGGCCTTGTTTAGTTCACCCCGAAAACCAAATTTTTTTTAAGATTTCCCGTCACATCAAATCTTGGAGCACATGCATGAAGCATTAGGTATAGACAAAAATAAAAAATAATTACACAGTTTGCCTGTAAATCATGAGATGAATCTTTTAAGTCTAGTTAATCCATGATTAGATAATATTTGTCAAATAAAAACAAAAATGCTATAGTGCCAAAATCCGAAATTTTTTCGAGAACTAACAAGGCCTTAGGCGGGAAACATCTGCGATGACTCCTGTAGAACAGCCGTACTCTAGCAGCCCCCCCCCCCACCCCCCGCTCTACACCTCTTCCGTTCGTCACCCGCCTCCTGTGTGCATCGTGCATGGATAGGAAAACAATCCCAGATAAATTATTCTATTATATATCCACTATAACGTTAGCTCTCCTTGTTGAAGACTATGTTTAGATAAATCATGTAAACTTGTGTATATGAGCTGTTCTAGCCAATGAATCAGTTCTGTTGGCTCCTACTTTCGTTCTCTACATGGTATGAGCAGTTTAGGTCTCCATCCTTCTCCTCAACCCGCTGCCACTACTGCCGGCGCTCATCTCCTCTTCCGCTGCACAACAGCCAACCTACGCCGTCATGGACCTCAACCCCCTGTTCGATGGCGATGTCGACGACGCCGCCTCTCCCTCCTCCATCGACGGCGCCTCCTACACCGAGATCGTCGTACCACCTCCTCCCTCGACTGTCCTCCAAACCGTGAACATTCGTCATCACGTTCCGGTCGAGCTAGATCTTCAAGAGTCAAACTACGCCGAATGGCGGTGCTTCTCCGACGCCGTCATTGGCAAGTAAGGCCTCACCGCTCATCTCACCGACGTTCCCACCACCGCCAACCGCCGTGATCCCGATTGGGTCATGGCCGATCAGTGAATCATCGGCTGGCTCTACAACTCGATCTCCAAGGACTCCGCGCGATTGTGCGTGCGCCGCGGGCGTGGGCGCATACCATCTGGAACGCGATCCATGATCAGTTCCGTGACAACGAACTCCATCACGCCGTCTACCTTGACGCGGAGTTCCGGTCCATCGTCCAGGGCGACATGGACATCACCACCTACACCGGAAAGCTCAAGCGCCTTGCCGACGCACTGCGCGACGTCGGTCAACCGGTTCGTGAAACCTCTCAAGTGCTTAATATGCTTCGCGGCCTGTCTTCCAAGTATCGTCACGCTGTGCCAGCGATTACCTCCAAGCAACCTCCCCATACCTTCCTTTCTACACGTTCATATATGTTGCTGGAGGAAAAATTTGATGCTGAACACGACAAGATCGCCGGGCAACACACGCTCATGGCCTCCAGCAGATCCGGATCGAACGGATCCAGTAACGGCGGCGGCAACAGCAGCGCCCCTCGTTCCACCACTCCAGCAGCGGGTGACGGCGGCTCCAACAACCCAGGCTCGCGGACTTCCTCCCATGGTTCAGGCGCACCACCTCGCAACAATGACAACAATTGCGGTGGCAAAAAGCGTGGCCGTGGACGCTGTGGGTACAACAACAATGCCCCCGCCCTCCGGCCTGGACAATCGGAATGAACCCATGGACGGGCATGGTGCAAGCATGGCAAATGCCATTCCGTGTCCCGGCCTCTGGTGTTCTCGGTCCCCGGCCTGGAACCCAGGCCAATCAGGCGTACTTCGCTCCTCGACTGCCCAGCAACACCCAGCACATCGGCGCCGCCTCCAGCTCCGCTCCTCCAGATGTTTGGAATCACCAGGCCATGCTCGTCGCCCTGGTGAACTCCGGCGCTCAACCACCTCAGAGTGCCGAATGGTACTTCGACACGAGGGCCTCGTCACATATGTCCTCAAGCACCGGTAATCTCTCCCATCTTAAACCAGTCTATTCCCCCACACCAATCACTATTGGCAATGGCGCATCGCTCCCGACCACTCACCGTGCGCGTGCTCACATTGCCACAACCAATTCACCCCTCCACCTCAACAATATTCTGGTTTCCCCAAACCTCGTTAAAAATCTAATCTCTGTTCGCTCCCTTACTCGCGATAATAACATTTCTATCGAGTTTGATCCCTTTGGTTTCTCTGTTAAGGATCTCCTCATGCGGGCGGAGATTCTCCGATGTAACAGCAATGGCGAGTTGTACCCATTGACGCCCACCACACCTCAGGCTCTGGTGACCACTGCACCCACCATGGATCTGTGGCACCAGCGCTTAGGCCATCCCGGGTGTCACAACTTCCACAAGACCTTGGCTGTTCTTGATCTTCAGTTTACAAAGTCCCAGAATAACACTTGTGACGCATGCCAGCTGGGCAAGCATGTTCGGCTGTCCTTTTCTTCTTCCATGTATGGACATCTCCGTTGTCTAGTTTTTTCGTTTTCAAATATTATCTAGTTTTACTAGATGATTATTCCCATTATGCATGGACATTCCCTTTGCGAGCAAAATCAGAAGTTCATTCTTGTATTGTTGCCTTTCACGCCTATGTCTACACTCAATTTCAGTTGCCAATACACTTGCCCTTCAAACTGACAACGGCCGTGAATTCGACAACCTGGCCATGCGCACACATCTTGCTGCCCATGGCACCACGCTTCGCCTCTCCTGTCCATACACATCCTCGCAAAACGGAAAGGCCAAGCGCATTATTCGGACGCTGAACGACTGTGTCCATAGTCTTCTCCTCAATGTAGGCATGCCCCGAACCTTCTGGGTAGAAGCTCTCAACACTGCCACCCATCTCATTAACCGTCGACCCTATCAATCCAGCGGCTCAATCACACCATATCAGTGCCTGCTTGGCCGTGCTCCTGATCTCAGTCAGCTTCGCGTGTTTGGGTGCCTATGCTACCCCAACCAAACAGCCACTACCCCACACAAACTAAGCGCACGTTCTGCTCCTTGCGCCCTCCTCGGATACCCAGCAGATCATCGTGGCTATAGGTGTCTTGATCTAAACAACCGACGCGTCATCACCTCTAGGCATGTTGTGTTCAACGAAGCCACCTTCCCCTTCTCTTCTGATCAATTTCAGACTACACCGGCAACAGCGAGACTGGCTACAGTACCGGACTCAGCGGATTCGCCTGTCATCATTCAGGCTCTCACGCCTCTGAATCCGATTCATCAGTTAGTGCATCATCCGCCAACACCGCGCCTCCACCTCACATGTGCCCACTACCTCTGCTACGCCTCACCCCACACCCAGCACCGAACCTAGATCAGCACCTTCCGAATTTCCTTTACCATCACCCGAAACACACACCCAACTCCACCCGCAAGACAGGGACACCATATGGTCACTCGATCCCGAGTCGGGACCTTCAAACCAAATCCACGCAACGCCATGACCCTGACATCGCCACCTATCTCTAGCACTGCCTCACCAATCCCTAAATCTGTTCGTGGTGCTCTCAAAGACCCCAACTGGCATGCCGCCATGGCTACCGAGTTCGAAGCCCTTCAAAAAAACCGAACATGGCGACTGGTGGATCGTCCACCCAATGCGCACATCGTGACCGACAAATGGGTGTTTCGGCATAAACTCAAACCAGATGGAACACTCGAGCGCTACAAGGCTAGGTGGGTGGTCCACGGCTTCACACAGCGTGCGGGCGTCGACTTCGGTGAGACATTCACCCCTGTCGTCAAGCCCGCCACATCCGCACTGTGCTCGCAATCGCAGCATCAAGGAACTGGTCTACGAAGCAACTCGATGTATCCAACGCATTCCTCCCTAGGCATCTGAAGGAACAGATCTTCTGTCAGCAACCCACCGGGTTTGTCGACGCTGCACGACCCAACGCCGTCTGTCTTTTAGACAGATCGCTCTACGGTCTTCGACAAGCACCCCGAGCCTGGTTTGAGCGGTTCGCTGCGTTCATTCGAACTCTCGGCTTCACTTCAACCCGCTCTGACTCATTGTTGTTCACGCTCTGCCGTGGCAGCGACATCGTCTACCTTCTTCTGTATGTGGACGACATCGTCATCACCGGTTCCTCTATGGCACTCATCCAGGACATCGTCAACAACCTCCACGCTGAGTTCGCTGTCAAGGACATGGGTGATCTCAAATTCTTCCTCGGCATCGACGTGCGACGCACCAAGGAGGGCTTCTACCTCTCTCAAGCACGCTACGCCTAGAACGTGCAGGCATGGCTTCGTGCAAGGCGGCCGCAACACCTATCGACGCTAAGGGCAAACTCGATGCCACCGGCGCGGAGATTGAAGATGCTACAAGCTACCGCCATCTGGCCGGTGCACTTCAGTACTTGACTGTGACACGCCCGGACATTGCCTTCGCTGTGCAGCAGGTATGTTTGCATATGCATGATCCGTGCGAGCCTCATCTTGCGCTCCTCAAGTGCATTCTTCGCTACGTCCGCGGCACGACGTCGCACGGCTTGCTCCTGCGCGCTTCATCCAACTTCAACATTACCGTGTACTCAGACGCGGACTGGGCGGGCTGTCCTGAGACACGACGATCGACCTCCGGGTTTTGTGTCTTCCTCGGTGACACTCTTGTCTCCTAGTCATCGAAGCGACAGCCCACGGTGTCACGTTCAAGCGCGGAAGTTGAATATCACGCCCTGGCGAACACCGCAGCCGAATGCATTTGGCTCCGGCAACTTCTCGGCGAACT
The DNA here is from genome assembly GCF_000003195.3 of Sorghum bicolor. NCBI lineage: Eukaryota > Viridiplantae > Streptophyta > Magnoliopsida > Poales > Poaceae > Sorghum > Sorghum bicolor. The sequence continues at coordinate 51,636,007 of NC_012877.2, read as the reverse complement.
CTACTGCAGCATCGACAAAGCCACCCTTGCGTTCTTCGACAACATCTTGGCAGTGTACATGTCAGCCAATCTAGTGCATCACAAACGCACAAAACATATTGAGCTCGACATACACTTTGTCAGAGAACGTGTTTAGGCTGGCGAGATACGAGTTCTTCATGTTCCAACAGGTGAACAATATGCTGACGTGCTTACTATGGGTCTTCCTACATCAACATTTGAAGCTTTTAGATCCAGTCTTTGCGTTGTAAATACTAAGCAACAGACTGCGGGGGTGTGTGAAGACTATGTTTAGATAAACTAGCACGTCTACATGTATACGGTGACCACGATCACCTAGCTGAGTCAGTTATGGCGCCCTGCACGGTCAGCTAGCCAATGAATCAGTTCTGTTGGCTCCTACTTTCGTTCTCTACACTCCTGTCTGATTCGTTTAAAAAAACATATTTAGAGCTAGGACTTTGGTATATACCACGTCAACGGTGTTTAAAAAGTTTTTCTAAGGTTTTCCAAATTGTGAACTAAAAAAATACTTGGGACATTAAATGTTTTTAGATATATTAAATAAGGGATATGCTCCATCATATCTCCATTCCATTGTTCAAATGTATTAGCACAAATCATAATAAACAAATCATAACTTTTTTATATGGAAAGCCCAGGACAAAACTGTTCAGGCGTCAGAACTATAGGAGACGTGATTAAATAAAAAAGTCACCAACTTTAATATTTGGCATCATAAAATTTTGTCTCCTAAGTTGATTTTAGTCCACATCGGCTGATATACTATATCTAGTTAATCCAATTAAGAGTGATACGGGTAGACTTATATTTGCTATTGATATTCATTGATACATCAATTGTACAATACATCTAGATATAATATAACGTATGCGTAAGCATAACATAAAATCTATGTACCAAAAAAAAGTCAAAAGAACCTATAATTTGAGATAGAGTGAGTGTACTACTCATGAGTAGAAGCATTCCCTGCATTAATTTAGGGGCGGCTTAGTTCCTTGAAGTTTTTCTCAACTTGCTTTATTGGGCAAGGACAACTGTTTGGTAGGTTCATAAACTCTTGCTGTACCTGACAACCTAGCTCACCCCAATAAGAATTTCTTTGCCAGAGCAGGAGAAAATTGGCTCGCCCGTGTCAGCAACCACTGCTGCATGATCGGGCATTAGCACCGGTCGGGAAGGGCCTGTTGCCCCGGTTCCCGAGCCGGTGCTGCCCTTCCGGGACTAAAGGCCCACCCTTTAGTCCCGGTTCGGCCAACCGGTGCTAAAGGCCCCCCCTTTAACAAAGGGTCCTGCCAGGGCTGCCACGTTGCAGGACCCTTTAACACCGGTTGGTGTTACCAACCGGTGTTAAAGGGTTTCTTTTTCTTTTTTTTAGTTCACTTCTTCGGTTCTGTTTATTGTTTATATATAATATATAATAATAGGTTTTTCAATACATGTTTTGCTGATACAATAATATATTTATATTACACGCATATTAAGCATATATAAATGAAAATTATAGGCTAAGCTTAATAGTTAAGCTTTGCCTATAATAAAATGAATAGACCACATCAAAAATTAAATAGATATGTAAAAAGCTTTATATATATATAGTTTTATATGTACAAAATTCGTAACACATATATACATAGAGTTTGTTCTCCCAATGTCTACAAACGATACAAATGATCATCGTTGTTTGGTATAAGAGTTTCGTTGCCGTTGAAGTGAAACTCGCCGTTTGGATTGATCACTTGGTCGCGGAGAAATCCTGCTATCGTCTCTTGGATAGCTTTGATTCGGTCTTGTTGTAGGACCTTTTCCCTCAGCCATTCCGTCTTTAATTTGAAATAAATAAAAAAGGTATTAGTTATCTAAGTTATTCAATATAATTCAGGAGATAATGAAAAGAGACATGTAACGTACTCTGAGCGTCTCTGTGGGTGTTTGATTGACTTGTGCCATCATGAATTTGCACACGTAATATGCACATAGATTGTTCCCTCCTTCTTGTCTTAAACACCACTGTACGATGTATATATATATATAAATATTCATAACCACGACAATAAGAAGGCTAAAAGTTAGCGAAAGTTTGTTAGCTAGTAGAACTTACTTGTGGATGTATTATGTTAAGCGGCGCTTTACATCCACTGAGATGTTCACGGTCAATGAATCTTTCCCAAACCCTATACACAGCCATTGTGGATCGTGAACTAATAATTACAGAGTCATATTATGATATTTTTGTAGCTGAGATCGACATTACGTACCTTTGAATAATGTTTACCATTTGTTGATAATTTTCTTGTGGTTTTCTCATTGAGTCAAAGATTATCAATCGGTTCTTGGGAATTTCAATGACCATGAGTATCCAGTGAAAGCTGTTTACACACACATATATAGGGTCAGTCCTATAATGTAAAATAAAATATGCATGCACTTAATAACTATATAACTCACTCGAAGTTGAAGGGGAAGAGTATTTTTTGTTTTTCTTTTTGGTTTACAAAGAACCTCATAAGATTGGTGCAGATTTCTGTCTCATAATCTGCTGTCCACACTGCCTGCGGAGCCTTGAAAACAATATAAGGGTCAACGAACCCAATACTATTGTCATTTCTCATTCTGAGCTCTCTCATTTGGTGCCTGCATATATACATACAAATCCTAAGTGTGTAAGGATTATATACATGTAATTAAAGAAGTTAGAAGTATAATAAAAAGGAAAAATACTTACAGACAAAAGCAGCTGACAAGAGATTTGTCAAGAGCGTCGAGGTGGCATAATTGGTGCAATTCTTCGAACTGCACGTATATGAGGTCATCTCCACGGAAGTAGTGATGTTGTCTAATACGAACAGAAATCCAATTCTCTCCCCTTTTAGACGCCTCAATGCACCATTTGTTTATTGCAAACATTTGTGTGCCGAGCTCGTGTAAACGCTTAGGGTCGAATAGACTCCTGCCCGGTTCATATCTTGCCCTCCATTGATCAACTACCTCGGCTTTTTCAAATGTATGACATCCAAGAATGGCGGTAATTTCTTCTATATTTAAACCGCTCTGTCCAAAGTAACTCTCAAGCGAGTCTAGCTCAGACAACGCTAAGGATTTCTTTGGCATCAAGTCTTCATTTGAGCCGTATTGATTTGGCACAATCAAAGGGGGCACCGGTTTTGATACTTCTCCGAGCTGTGGGACCCCCTTTCCTACTCTCTTCTTAGTAGGCTGTGAAGACTTGACCAGAGACCGCTCATAGTCCGAAAGTGCTGGCTTTTTCTGAGCTTCGCGTTGCTTCTTTTGATGGTCCGCCACCTTCTGCCTCAGTTCCGATGGCTTCACATAAAAGTACGACTTTTCTGGGTTAAGCCGTTTTTTCCTTTCCTCCTTTATTTTATCAAAAAATTGTTGGACCTCAGCTTTAGATGTAGCAATTACCTCCTCTTCACTCTTTTCGTAAGGTAATTTTTCTGGCGTCTTAGCTCTCTTTGCTGAGGCAGCCTTCTTTGGAGGTGGGACCGATGACTTCGGTCCTTCTTGGACGGACCGCTTCTTACTACCTCGCTTTGGAGGCGAGGGGACCGACCGTGCACTCTTTGGAGAGGGCGGTGCAGGCGGTGGAGGGGGTGGGGCCGATCTTTTTGGCGTTGGAGAACGCGGTGGAGGAGTTGGAGAACGCGGTGGAGGAGTTGGAGACCTCGGTGGAGGAGGTGGAGACCGTGGTGGAGGCGGTGGCGGGGTCGGTGTGGCCGCCGCAGGTGTTGGAGGAGATCCAGCATTGTCACCGCCCGCAGCACTATGATGCGCTGGGGAGAGAACTGGACTTAGGTTGGAGGAGTCCCTGCAAAGAAAACAATTACAAGTTTTGTGAGTAAACTTTTTTTAAATTTCAATACATAATAAATAATATAGAAGTAAAATCACACACAAACCTATGCTGAGGAATAATTATGAAGCGCTTGCGCCAACAAATAAATTTCTTCTCAGCTTCACCTAAGGTCTTCTCTCCGTCTCCCCCTTCTATGTCTAGTGGCACATTGCCACAACCTTTCTCAACCCTATCAACCGAGACGCTAGCATATCCACCAGGTACTGGTCGATTATGGATTCTTGGAGTGCCCGTTCGGTCGATAGGGTTGACAACAGCGATAGCCACCTTTTTGGTGGCATTCCCATCTGGTACATGCAGCTCACAGGTAGTAAAAGCCTCTGTGACATCATCCACGGGGAAGTGTAGCTTCGTGTCATCCTGAATGGTTGGTACTTCCGTGGATGCGCAGCTGCTTTTCAACTGGCCTGGGGGGCTAACATTGACCTCAGGCTGTGATGTACCTTGCCCTTTCGTCATTTGACTAAGTGCTGCTTGCACTTGCCTTTGAATCTCTGCCTGCATCCATTCTTCACGAGCTTTCTCGCGCTCTTGTGACTGCAGAACAAAAGCTTCCAGGCGGCGGATCCGCTCTGCCTCCTCATCCTTCTTTCTCTGGCGGCTTCTGTAGGTATCTTGATCGGCTTGGAATGATTGCAGCCACGGAACTGCCCCATAGCCTCTCGTACGCCCACCGTGCTCAGGATTTTCAAGCGCATAGGTGAGTTCATCCTTCTCCCTGTTAGGCCTGAACTCACCAGACTGAACCGCCTCACGTGCACGGACTAGTCTCTCTGCTGCTCTAGAGATTTCTTGGCCCCAAACTAGCGTCCCGGTGTCTGGGTCCACGCTTCCCCCATGACCGTAGAACCAATGCTTGGAGCGCTCGCTCCAATTCTTTGCTATTGTCTCGGGTGTGACCCCCCTAGCAAGCATCTCCTGTTCCATTCGGTCCCACTTGGGAGCAGCACTCTTATAACCACCTGATCCCATATGATGGTGGTATGCCTTTTTACTGGCATTCTCTTTGTTTCTATTGGCTCGTTCCTCGCCCTCTTCTGATGTTTTGTACTGCACAAAGTCATCCCAGAAGGCCCTCAGCTTTACATATTGCTTGAGGTTGAAATCTGGAGTCTCGTTTTTCTTGACATATTTATTGTACAAAGACTTCTTCCAATTCTGGAAGAGTACTGCCATCTTCTTCATAGTCCAGTCATAAATTCGCACCTTCAACTCTTCATCGTTGGTGTCGAAGGTGAAAACGTCTGTGACGGCTTTCCAAACTAACTCCTTGTCACGATCAGAGACAAAACTGATCTCAGGAGCACCTCGCTTCTCTCTCCATTCACGACAACTGATCGGTATTTGATCTCTCACAAGATATCCACAGTGATTAACATATTTATTTGCATGCTCACCAAGTGGTCTGCCTGTAGCTATCTCAAACTCAGAGATTACATAGCGGCCCTCCAACGGCTTCTTTGGTCCTCGTGGAGGTACGCTTCTCCCCGTAGAGGTCGATCCAGAAGGCTACACGTACATATATAAACAAAAATACTAAATTAATAACCAAGTAATAAGTCTAAAACCTAATGTAAGAGATGCATTATTTATATATGTTTACATTTACATACCTCGCCAGTATTTTCTTCTTGTTGCACGACAAGTTGTTGCTCAGGGGCATTGCCCTCTTGTTGCTCAGTAGGATTACCTTGCATGATGTCGTGGTAATCAGCAAAGTACTGACTACCGTCGTCGATCATATTTTGAATGGCATCTTCCATATAATCAGGATCATCATGAGGACGATCAGCCATTTCTATGTCTGCAACCATACATATATATATATTCTATATAAGATAAGCAATACACTAATACTACTACAAATGAAAGTGTTGGAGTGCTCTAAAAATAATACTAGGATCTTTTAAGCCAAGTAATACATTAGAATAAAAAACAATACTAGAATAATATATAGTACAAACAATAATATATACAAAACCCTACTAGACTAGAATTTGGTGGGTAAACACTATTAGAATATATTAAGCCAAGTAATAGACTAGAATTCATAAAGTATATACTAAAATATAATACTACAAAATAATACAAGAATAATATTAATATACTACAAATATACTATAATTTATAACAATTCAAAACACTACAATGTATACTAGCTAGAATGGAGTGCTCTAAAAATTAATACTAGAATCTTTTAAGCCAAGTAATACACTAGAATAATATACTAAAAAACAATACTAGAATAATATAGTACAAACAATAATATATACAAAACACTACTAGAATAAATTTGGTAGGTAAACACTACTAGAATATATTAAGCCAAGTAATAGACTAGAATAATCTAAATCTAATTCATAAAGTATTTACTAAAATATAATACTACAAAATAATACAAGAATAATATTAATATACTACAAATATACTATAATTTATAACAATTCAAAACATTACACATGTATACTATAGCAGTTAGCTAGAATAATATACTAAAACTATTACATATACTAGCTAGCATTCACATTACTATCACATGTATACTCTATAATTTTTATGTATATATATACTTAATATACTAGCATTTTATTATTATTTTTAGTGTATATATATATATATACATGCAAATCACTAAATAAATTGTAGAGTCCCATATATATATATATAAAAACTGCGCAGCAGTACTAGTAGTGCCATATATATATATATATATATATATATATATATATATATATATATATATATATATATATATATATATATATATATATATATATATAATCTTGGTTTAATTAGGAGAGAGCGTGCAGTGTATACGTGGGGCCGGACGGCGGCGCGCGGCGGCAGCGCAGACGGTGGTCGACGGTGGTCGACGGCGGCGCTGGAGACGGTGGTGGACGGCGGCGGCGTCGCTCTGCTCGACGAACGAACGGCGGCGGCGAAGACGAAGGGCTCGGCTCGACGAAGACGAAGGAACTGTTCAGATCCAGGGCTCCTGCGCACATATATAGAGGCAGACCCTTTAGCACCGGTTCCAGCCACGGACCGGTGCTAAAGGGTCCTAGGCGGGCTCGGGCGGGGTCCTGAAATTTTCAGGACCCTTTAGCACCGGTTCCCACTATGGGCCGGTGCTAAAGGCCCATTTTTTTAGTTTAGAGTTTTTCAATTGTTTTATATATACAGTTTATATTATAAATTGTATAGTAAATTAAATATTTTGCATAATGTTTTTTAAATAGTGACATATATTGTAATTTGTTTTAATGTACACATGAAAATTTTTAAACTTAAATATCTTATTGTATTTTTATAATTTACAATGATTTTGTAAGAAATGTTTAGTATTTTGTTAATGCAAAAATATATTATGCCAATAAATTTACAAAAACTATATCCAATGAACTGGAAATTTATTTTCACAACATATTGACGTAAAACTTTTTATTTTTGTTATTTATTACTAGGAATGCTACTTGGGTATAATTTTCATCAAATAAAAAATCATATAAAAATATATATCTTGATGAACACACCCTTTGACCGAACCCTAGATTGTCCAAAATGGAACAGTCATGAATACAAAGTTTGCTACACTCATCAAGTTCTACATTTTGTCTAATGGTCAACTTTTCATTTGGAAAAGTTTGAACCACTGAATTTTGAATTTTCATGGAACTCATAGCCACGCAGCGGTTTCGGAACCCTACATGGTCTCGAATGGAAAAGTCATGAATACCAATATTGTTCCACTCATCAAAATCTACATTTCATATATAGACCATTTTTGCATTTGACAAAGTTTTGGGAAGGTGTAGTTGAAAATCCACAATTGACACATATAGTTTCATATAGTTTGTGTGAGAACTTAGAATTGGTGGGTATTGTTAACTTAGATTTTCTCAAATGGAAAAGTTGTGTATATAAAAAGTTTAGATCTTGAAGATATCTAACAACTTGGTATTCAAAATATTTTCATTTGAAGTAATTTAGTTTGTCATTTGACCAAGTTTGACCGAAACCCGTCTTGGATTTTATAGAAATGTAACTAGAATTGGCTCAAAATTATCCAAATGGAAAAATGGACAATATATAAAATATAGATTTTGATGATCTCTAACAACTTTGTATTCAAACTTTTTTCATTTCAAGTCATCAAATGGGCTATTTGACCAAGTTTGACCAAAGTCAAAGCATTGGTTTTTACAAACACACCCTTTGACCGAACCCTAGATTGTCCCAAATGGAACAGTCAAGCCGACACAACAGTGAACTTCTTCTTGACGTATGACCCTTGGTTATGATCCTGCCGTAACCATGGAGTATCTTCATTGTTTAACAGAATGCTTGGGTCTTTGTTGACTATGAAGGGCGGAATTCGATCATCCCTTTCGTAATCGCCTGACATGTCTGACTTGTCTTCAATTCCGACAATGTTTCTTTTCCCAGAAAGGACAATGTGGCTCTTTGGCTCATTGATGATTGAGTGGTCATCATTTTTTCCTCTCTTTGGTTTCGTAGACATATCTTTGACATAGAACACCTGACTCACATCTGCAGCAAGGACGAATGGTTCGTCTTTGAACCCACTATTGTTAAGGTCCACGGTTGTCATCCCATACTCCTTGTCGACTGTTACCCCACCTCCGGTCATCTTCACCCATTGGCACCGGAACAAAGGAACTTTAAAATTAGCTGCATAGACTAGTTCCCATATGTCTTCTATGCGTCCATAATATGTTTGCCTGTTCCCATTTGGATCCGTGGCATCCACGCGTACACCACTATTTTGGTTGGTGCTCCTTTTATCTTGGCCAACTGTGTAAAATGTGTTACCATTTATCTCGTACCCTTTGTATGTGAGGACATGCCATGATGGTTGCCTGGCCAACAAATAAAGCTGCTCATCAATGTTTTCATCACCTTGACATTTTTTGCGCAACCAATCGCCAAAAGTTTCCATGTGCTGACGCATTATCCAAGCTTCATTCTTCCCGGGCCACTGGGACCGTAGGTAATCTTTGTGTACCTCAACATATGGTTCCACCAATGAGGAGTTCTGGAGAACTGTGTAGTGTGCTTTATTGAAGTAATCGTTTCCCGTACCAATATATGTTTTCTTCCCAAGTGTTCCCTTTCCGCTGAGTCTGCCCTCGTGTCGAGATTCAGGAATGCCAATTGGGTCAAGGTCTGGAATAAAGTCAACACAGAACTCTATGACCTCCTCTGTTCCGTAGCCCTTGGCAATGCTTCCTTCTGGCCGGGAACGACTATGGACATATTTCTTTAGGACACCCATGAATCTCTCGAAGGGGAACATGTTGTGTAGGAACACAGGACCGAGAATACGAATCTCTTTGACCAGATGAACTAGGAGGTGTGTCATGATATCGAAGAAGGATGGAGGGAACACCAACTCAAAGCTGACGAGACATTGAACGACATCATTCTGCAGAGTAGCTAGTTGCTCTGGATTGATTGCCTTCTGAGAAATTGCATTGAGGAATGCACATAGCTTTACGGTGGCTAGACGTACGTGTGGAGGTAGAATTCCTCTTAAAACGACCGGCAGCAATTGCGTCATTAGAACGTGACAGTCATGGGACTTCAAGTTCAGGAATTTCTTTTCTGGCACATTAATTATTCCCTTGATATTGGAGGAGAATCCAGATGGGACCTTGATGCTGCTAAGACATTCAAACATGCTTTCCTTCTCTTCTTTGCTCAGAGTGTAGCTAGCAGGGCTTAAGTAATGACGTCCATCATCTGTCTTTTCTGGATGCAGGTTGTCTCGTTCTTTCATGCGCTGCAAGTCTTGTCGTGCTTCAAGTGAATCCTTAGACTTCCCGTAGACACCCATGAATCCGAGCAAGTTCACACAAAGATTCTTTGTCAGGTGCATCACGTCGATCGCGTTGCGGACCTCTAGGACATTCCAGTAAGGTAGCTCCCAAAATATGCATTTCTTCTTCCACATGGGTACGTGTCCCTTAGCATCCTTGGGAATAGGTTCGCTGCCTCGTCCCTTTCCAAATACCACTTTTATATCCTTGACCATTTCAAGTACATCATCCCCGGTTCGATTGAGAGGTTTGGTCCGGTGGTCTGCCTTGCCTTTAAAATGCTTGCCTTTCTTTCGTACTGGGTGGTTCACAGGAAGAAACCGACGGTGGCCAAGGTACACGACCTTTCGACATTTTTTCAAAAATACACAGTCAAGGTCTTCATAACAATGTGTGCATGCATTATATCCCTTGTTTGACTGGCCTGAAAGATTACTCAGAGCTGGCCAATCATTGATTGTTACAAACAACAATGCTCGTAGGTCAAAGTGCTCTTGTTTGTACTCATCCCACACGCGAACTCCTGGTTTGCTCCATAAAAGTTGAAGTTCCTCAACTAATGGCCTAAGGTAGACATCTATGTCATTGCCAGGTTGCTTCGGTCCTTGGATAAGCACCGGCATCATAATAAACTTCCGCTTCATGCATAGCCATGGAGGAAGGTTGTAGATACATAGAGTAACTGGCCAAGTGTTGTGACTACTGCTCTGCTCACCGAAAGGATTCATACCATCTGTACTTAAGGCGAACCGCAAGTTTCTAGCATCATTTGCAAAATCTGAGAATTCTCTGTCTATCGCTCTCCACTGGGATCCATCGGCAGGGTGTCTCAGCATATTGTCTATCTTACGGTCTTCTTTATGCCACCGCAACAACTTTGCATTGTCCTTATTTCTGAACAGACGTTTTAATCGTGGTATTATAGGAGCATACCACATAACCTTGGCTGGAATTTTCTTCCTATGACGTTCTTCACCCTCAACATCGCCAGGATCATCTCGTCTAATCTTATACCGTGATGCCTTACATACTGGACATGCATCCAAATTCTCGTATTCCTCCCCACGGTAGAGGATGCAGTCATTAGGACATGCGTGTATCTTCTGGATTTCTAATCCCAAAGGGCAGACAACCTGTTTTGCTTCATACGTAGTGGTGGGCAATTCGTTGCCTTTCGGAAGCATCTTTTTTATGATCTTCAATAACTGCCCAAATGCCTTGTCAGATGTACCATTCTTTGCCTTCCATTGCAGCAATTCTAGTGTGGTACCCAGCTTTTTTTGCCCCTCTTCAGCGGTGGGATATAGCGATTTCCTGTGGTCCTCTAGCATGCGCTCGAACTTGGCTTTCTCTTTATCACTTTCACATTCTCTTTGTGCATCACGGATGGCATCACCAAAAGCATCATCGCCCCGATCATCTTCTGCCGCCACCTCTTCTTCATTATCTCCCCCCATTGCAACATCATTGAAGCCACCGTACTGAGCAATAATATTGGCATGGTCCAATTCTTCTTCTTCTTCTTCTTCTTCACCTTCATCCATTATAATCCCGCTTTCTCCATGTTTGGTCCAACAAATATAGTTTGGTACGAAACCAGACTTTAATAAGTGTGAATGAAGAGTTCTTGAGTTAGAATATTCCGTCAAATTCTTGCACACGGCACATGGACAGCACATGAAACCGTCCCTCTTATTTGACTCGGCCACACTTAAGAAATAGTGCACGCCATTAATGAACTCTTCGGAGCGCCGATCGGCATTATACATCCAATTACGTGTTACCATCTGCATTAAAGATAACATATATATTATGAAAACCATGCACACATATAGTTTCTCATCTTATTGCACAACATGTCTAAGATACATAGTTGATTAATTTAGAAAAGCTTGGCTACAACAAATACAATCGCAACTAGCATTAAAAAAAATAAAACTAAAATGCACTTAAGCAACATAATTAGTTCGCGTCCGATCCCAACTATAATAGATAGATCATTCGCTTGATCAACTTCATTGAACTTCTTTCGTCGGCTCACTGCCTCACCACCTTCAGCCTCAACCACCTGTGCAAAAGATTTCTTAATGTGTTCAATGTATTCTTCCTCCCAGTACCAACCTGTACATCCGCCGGTACCGTCCCACTGAAATTAAAAGAGAGAATCAAAAGTTTAATTAATATCATTTAAAAAAATATGCACATATATAAGCAAATGTCTGGAAATAACTCACATTACGATCTGGACACTTGTAGAATATACGACCCTTGTTTACTCCCTCTTTCGACACTTTGTACTCCATCAAAATCTTCTGCCCACACTTGCCACAAGTAATGAGAGGGAGTTCCGGACGGTATCGCTTTTGAACCCGTTGAGAGACGGAAGACCCGGTCACGGTTGCCATCTACTATCCATACTCAATTTTAAAACAATTATAAATTCCACATTTACTAGTAAACATGTATGATACAATGGACATTATATGTAGTAATAAAAATAAATCAAGTGATATTAACAAACCAATTAATTTGAACTATCCTACTTTCTATGATCATAAAAATATACTATAATTCATTCTTGCAAAATATATTAAAACTAGGTCAACCATGAAATATGATATATATATATATGGATACTAATTCATGTGAATGATTCAAAATAACAAAGTGGATTTGAGCTAAAAAATGATGGGAACATCACAAGCCAAAAACAACATGAAAAAGATAAGAAAGGCTGAAGTTAGTCACCTCTAAGCGCGAAGAGACGATGACGGAGTCGAAGAAGATCAACGATGGGCGTTGGAGATGAAGAACAAATGAAGAACAAGCAAGAAGAAGCTCCAAGAACAACAATGGTGCTCTCGGTTTCAAATGGGCAGAGGGGAGGAGGGAGCCGGCCTATAAACCGGACCTTTAGCACCGGTTCAGAGCAACAACCGGTGCTAAAGGGTTACCTTTTAGCACCGGTTTGTAACACAAACCGGTGCTAAAGGGTTTGCCTCGGCCCGGGGCTCTGGCCGGTGCTAAAGGGACCCCTTTAGCACCGGTTTGTAATACGAACCGGTGCTAAAGGGTCTCTGCCCCGACAGCACCTGTCAGTAGCCGTTGGGCAGGACCCTTTAGCACCGGTTCGTGTTACGAACCGGTGTTAAAGGGGTCTTTAACCCCGGGCCGCAAAATGGCCGAGGTTTTTGGCCATTTTAGGCATCAACCAATGCCTCATTCTGTAGTAGTGAACGTTATCTTTTCTTTGTTGGGAGAAGCTGGCCAGGTGAGGCAAGATTAGCAAAGGTTCTCACTAAGCATGCCATGAGATTCCAACAGAGGGGCTCGCCATAATGCACTTGAGAGTACCGGCACATGAAGGAATATCCGCAGTAGCAAAACTAGCCAAGATGCAGTAGGATGAGGATGACCGATACGGCACAGGAAGGAATACCCGCAGTAGCAAAGCCAACCTAGATGCATTTTCTCCTCTGGATCTACCAATTATTAATTATATTGTGAGAATAGAGAGAGGCAGACAACACAATCGTCCACCCATGTTCCTTTTAGTGAACAAAAAGCGGCACGACATTGTGTCCAATTTTATTATTAGAAATTATTATTGATTGATTTGTTATAAGAAGAGACTTGACACATTCAGTTGATAAGCTAAGACGGAGATGCCACCAGCCATTTGCTCCGTCGTCATGATTCGAGCAAGATCGATGCAAAGACAATTAGACAAAAGTCTTGTTTAGTTCACAAAATTTTTGGCTTTGGCTACTGTAACACTTTCGTTTGTATTTGACAATTATTGTCAAAAATATAGACTAACTGGGCTCAAAAGATTCGTCTCGCAAATTACAGCTAAACTGTGCAATTAATTTTTGTTTTTGTTGATATTTAATGCTTCATGTATGCGTCCAAAGATTCGATATGATCGAAAATCTAAAAAAATTTTAGAAACTAAACCAGCCCAAAGCCTCGTGCAAGACATTGGTACGATTGAGCAGCTTTTTCCTTCGCCAAAAGCTGCGCTAGATGTCGTACAATCGATCTACTCGGACATGATGGATTAGACTACCACACGGAATATATTTCAATGTTCACATCGCATCGTCAGATCGGAGCTGGTGGCTAGTCCTTGAACTTCCCAAGAATCAATAACCTCACATGGGCATTTTTTTTTGTGTCCCAAGAGTCTGAAAGGAAAATTAAGGTCATCATTATCTTCAGCTACGGACTTTAACTTCATTGCAAAGGAAAAAAAATAGGGCTTGGCATAGTTTTCATGTGCTAATTAAGGACATTGATCTAAAAATGTGGTCCCTGCTGCATAGTATTTATTTAGCTGACTATTTGGATTGTTTTGGTAATTAACCTCACCTTTTGGTTTGTCATAAACCAAACACTACTCACGTAAATTTTATTTCCTAAATTTTGGCAAATTGGGGCAGATGCGAATATAGTAGATAACAAGACTCTTATTAGTTCATCTTGAATTTGTCCCAGGTCAAACTTCTCTAATGTTGATCAAATTTATAGAAAAATATATCAACATGTATAATAATATCAAATTAGTTTTATTAAATTTATTATGAAATATCCGGCACCATGGATGCTTCAACAGATTGATGTGGAGGCCGAAGGCCACCTCAACGTACAAAGGCCCCATGCATGGCCAAAGATGTAGATGCATGCAGTCACCGGCACCAGCTCAGCACTGTCATTCGGATCTATATCGACAGGGTCGGCGGCAGGCGGCAGGCATGTGTTGACGGCAAGCAGTGCCTCACACAGACACAGCCTCTCGGCGGTGTGTGGCCGATCGAAATCATGTGTGCCATTCGTGAATGCACATGTACTCAGGTGGCGCGCTCGCGTGCTGCTGTTTAACCCTTTTTTAAAGACATATTCAGGACAATTTTAGAGCCACTAGGACTAATAACTAGTCCTATTAGCTCTTATATGTATGGACTAATTGACTAATAGTTAGTCCATCGTCTATTGTACTAGCAATTAGTCTGCTTATTTAATTTGGATCTTTAGGGATTAAAAATTAGTTAACTAGTTGTTAATCCTGTGGATCCAAACATAACCTTAATTACCAAAGGCGAAAAAATTACAGCAGAACAAAATTAGATGTTTAGAAACAAAGAAGGAAACATAAAGATAAATAAAATTGCACAAAGTTCTCTAACCAAGAAGCGATAAGAGGAAGATAATGCTTTTTGCTCAACAATTTTGATAATTCACTAATCAGTAGATACCAAGCTGAATTTCAGTTCAGCTTATTAATCACAGGCAGATGGGAAGACAGAAAGAACGAATCAGATCCAAGATGTGTTAAGAGCTTGTGCGTTGCAATATGGAACAAGCTAAGATAAGATCTTACCATATGTAGAATGTTCCTATAATAACACCTACCAGAAAAAGTCTTAAGATGGCACCATTTGAAGTGTTGTTGGCAGAAAATGTAGAACTCCATTGTTTGGCCTACAAAATGTTAAGAGAACCAGAAGAGCAAGTTCATTCATGCAAAATCTAAGAGTGGCACAATCATGATAGAAAAGGAATCAACAAAATTGAATTGTTAAGGAGATATGTTAAGAGCTTGTTGAAAGGTCCTAATATGGCTAGAAGGTGGGGTGAATAGCCTATTTAAAAAATTCTACAAACTCACTAGAGCAAGAGGTTAGTAGATAACAAAGCGAAGCTTTTTGCTCTAGCTCTAATGGGGTGTTTGCAAGCCACCTATCCAACAATTCTAGTTGATATGATCACTAGGCACACAAGAGCTATGTCACTACAAGCTACACTAGTGAACTATGCTACACAAGGCAAAGTAAGCAACTAAACTAATCACACTACTTTGCGGTAAGTAAAGGATAGGATGAGATATTTATACCGCCGCGTAGGGGATGAACCAATCACCAATATAAACAATCAAGTACCGGGAGAATGCCAATCAAACACAATTGAAACACCGATTTTTCTCCCGAGGTTCACGTGCTTGCCGGCACGCTATGTCCCCATTGTGTCGATCAAACACTTGGTGGTTCGACGGCTAAGAGGTGTAGCACAAACCTCGTCCTCACTAGAACACCGCAAGAACCTACCCACAAGTGAGGTAGCTCAATGACATACGCAATCCACTAGAGTTGCCTTTGGCTCTTCGCCGGGGTAGGCACAAAATCCCTCACAATCACCGGGAGATGGCCACGAACAATCACCAACTCGTGCCAATGCTCCTCTGCTGCTCCAAGCCGTCTAGGTGGCGACAACCACCAAGAGTAACAAGAAAACCACAGCTAAAACGATCTCCAAGTGCCACTAGATGCAATCACTCAAACAAATGCACTTGGAATCACTCCCAATCTCACAAAGATGTTTAATCTATGAAGGAGATGAGTGGGAGGTGTTTGCTTAGGCTCACAAGGATGTCAAGTATGCTAGAATGCTAAGAGAGTGAGCCCCAATCTGGCCAACATGTATTTATAAGCCCCTCAAACAAATAGAGCTGTTGGCTCCTTCACTGGGCAAAACATGGGTCACCTGACGCGCTGCAGGGAGCCACCGGACGCTCAAGCCCTGCGACCGGTGCAGAGAAAATGGCCACGTGTCCCCCTTTTCACTTTTGCGCGTCGATCTCTAACGGTCACCTGCAGACCACCGGACGTGGTCAAGTGAGCACCGGTCGCGTCCGGTACTCACCGGACCCGTGCGCAGAGAGGTCCGCAAAGACGCTCGATCACCAGATGCTGAGTGTTGATATTTGGTAACGCAATAAGGAAACGATCCGCAAGCGCACGGATATCGGTGAGCATTTCACCCGGGAGGTTATCCAGAGTTATCGTATTTATATTTTTACCACTGGGAGAAAGGGTGCATCTGACTAACCAAATCTATTGCTACTATCCCTTTAGGCTACAAAGAATGTCTTTCGATGTGAGTAATAAATAGAGAAGACTGCAACCGTAGTCTCCTTCTAACCTTGGTAAGGATGATCTACTGTTCTAATGGGGAGGCTAACGGAATCTAGACACCACAAAGGATGTTCAACCCGCACCTATAAACCCTATCCTTCCTGCTAACGAGATGTGATCTGCAAAGGTAACTCGGAATTGTCACGTTCCTCACTACTACCACGGTCCAGTTAGTCAGGGAATATCTATGAGTACCCCAGCCTAAACACCATGTTTACGCCAGCAATGATTACTCTAAACTCTACGCGAAGAGATTAAAGTAAACTCATAAACCATAAGAACAATAAAACAAGAACTTACTAGAATTTAGAAGTCGAAATACTGAAGAATCCTAGGAGCAAGCTTCGGGTTAGGAGAACTTGATCCCGCAGGTACAAGCTTGGAGTAGACACCGACAGGCCGGGCTTCCTCCAATCTACACCTCCACTCTATCTCTCTCAGTCTAGTAGAAACTAGAAGATCTATTTCTACTTTACATTGGTTGGTAAGCCTAAAAAGAAATATTAATTAGAGAAGAAGTTTTCCTTCGAGGGCACCCCTCAATCTCTATGATGATTTCTTCATGTCTTCTCCAGGGGCCAGGGGGGTCTCCTTATATAGTCCTCCCCTTCTATGCGTTTTTGGGTCGATAGGCGATGTGGTACTACGTTATTCTGGATCCAATAGGTCGGTGGAGATCTCCCGAGAGAAAGAGTCCTGATTGGGCTCAGCAGGTGGGCGGGCGCCCAAGGAAACTGGGCGGGCGCCCAGGTCCTGGCCCCGTTTCGCCTCCGCTTCGGTCTCGTGGCTTCTGGAGTCTTCTAGATAGTAGAAAATTGCGCGGTGCGTTGATATCTCTATGTAATCCTGACATGTGGGCCTTTCTTCCGTATTTCCTGATAACCCCCTGCAGAAATAGACAAACACCAAAACTCGTGGAATTCTGTCAGATAAAACCCTAAGTCTAGATGTTGATATCATTTGGATCCTTTTCTTTGTTTATTTGATAATTAAATTTGATACTTAAGGACCGTCAACAAACTCCCCCAAGCTTACCTCTTGCTCGTCCCTGAGCAAGGATAGACTTAGCAATGGATTAGAAGTTGTTGCAATATCTTTAAAAATTGACGGTACACATGCTTTTTAAATAAGATCTCATCTCTGAGTTAGAGTAAACTGTCAAGACTTAAAACTTACTTTACCTTCACCATGGGACTTATAACCGTCACTTCTGTCTTGAGAGGTTAAAAGATAGAACAGTCTAGCCAAGTGCCATGTCTCTTATTCTTGATCAGCTATAGCTCTGGGGTTTTTTTTGCAGATTTTCAAATAAAACTCAGAGATTCCTTGTATGACTCTCTCATATCTCTCTTTTGTGGTATTTCTGGATCCTTACCAAGGCATTGATGGTATATGCCTTCTCTCAAGATATATGGTATTTATGGTATAAGGCATAGTGACATTGCCTTCTCTCTCACCCTACTCTAATAAGGCTTGATATCTGGAGCTCATAGGTGGGAGACAACTAATACATACTTACAAGACATTTATTGCATAGTCAAACCATGGATCCAGAGAAACAAATCAATAAGCCAAATCAAGATGTGCATGTGTGGCGAATTAATGGTGTATGGTGATAATGGTGATAACAATGGTGGAAACAATGGTGGTGGACGTCTAATTCTACTTTGCTCTTTGAGGGGATACATACCTTCCTTGCTTTTTGAAACTTTATGAGGAGAATGAGATGCTCTTCTTTTTCTTTTCTCTCAGGTGGGTATCTTGTACCCCTAATTCTACTGTCGGACACTTGTCCATTTTTTACCTCTCATCTCACTTTTTCTTTCTTTCGAGGTTCCGGGCACTTGCCCCTTTTTATTTCCTCGTTTATATATTTTTTTTCTTCTCTTTTCTTTCTCTTTTTTTCAGAGCACTCATCTCTTGAGATAATATAGCAAGTGGTAGTAACCAAAATATTTAGAGCATTTATTTCACAGGGAATAACAGGGATAGGAAAATGTTTTTGACTATTCTCTCCCGGATTAGGAGTAGAATATTTTTGGGTGATTCTGGAGATGGAAAAGGATGGATATATGTGGATGGTACTTCTGGAGTAGAAGTAGCATATATGAGTGAACGTGCAAGTGAATCTTGATTTAACCACATGACAAGCTCCTAAGGGTCTACACAGCTTGACCACACTCAATGCTCATAAGCAGTAAATAGTAAATGTGTGGCTCAAAGTCTAGCAAGCATGTATATATGGCTGTGGTAGGAATTTAAACTCTCATCATATAGGAACTCATCATGCAACATTTTAAAGATTTTCAAAGATAAAATTCTCCAGAATTCTAGCATCTCTAGGAACAGATAAACAGCAGCTCAACCTTCCCATATCATATCCGTTAACAACTTAGATTTCAGATCAAGTTTTCATCCCACAAGTTTAGATCTAGAGCAAGCTTTAAACTATAACAGTTATGTCTAAACTTGAGAGGGAACTTCAAAATTGCAAATTAGGCAGAGCAACTATTCATCATATCCATGCTAGAGTTTGATTATTAAGATTCAGATTAGCATAGCCACTTTATTTATTTATTAAACATACTAAGCAAAATATATATATAAGCACAAAATCTTTATTTGGTTTTTCATAGTTTATGTATTTTAATATTCTAACATAATATAGTATAAAGATAGGTAGAAATACTTAGCGAGAATAATGGGGGTGCTCTCCCCCAAGCTGAATTTTGACGTAATTTCTCTTGATGTAGCTAGCAGGTGGCAGAGGTGTATTTGAAAGTCAGCAGCATTCTGACAGCGATTAGAATGTCCTCTGTGTGCTAGTCTTCTTGATTCTTAAATTCTGTGAAGCTCAAATAGACAACAAAGCTTGTGGAACTAATTAAGTGTTAGCATAAATATCTAGCCTTCATCATGTTGAGCTTCCTTAATAAATATTATTTATTTAGCAGGATCATACACTTATTATTATTATATATATATATATATATTATATATTTTTATTGTAAGATGAAAACTTATTTATTTTATTTTTATGCCACCACAGTGAATGTACTTATGGGTTTTATGCCATGAGCATACTCACATGGGGCTTACTATTTTTTAACATTTTTATTTTCTTTTCAAGATAGCATGAACCTGATTAACTAAGCAAATTATAATTGAATAATTGAAAGGAAAGGGTAACTACCAAGTTTACCTCTTGGCAGGGCGTTCGGTATTTTTAAGTCCTCCGAACGGGACTCTCTGTTTTCTGAGTCGTCCTGGGATTCGCTAGGTGGCGTAGTCGGTGATTCCGGCGGCGCCCCTCTTCGTGTATAACTATCTTCTCCCTCCACACCTGACTCGGTGCTACGGTCTCCTCAGGACAGTTCTGTTCAAGCTGTATGTCTTCAGTCCTTATCACTTTTCCTTCGTAGTCTACCCATCCGTTTTTAATGATTTGCCTCCTCTGGTTGCGGTTGCGTCGTCTTCTTGTCCTGACCTGCTTAGAGTCTTCAACTATATAGTTATGGTCAGTAAAATAGTTGCGTACCTTCTCAGAGAGGAAGTACATGTGGACTTCTCCGGTTCCAATGTAGATGAGTGCTTTGATAGTGTTGAGGAACGGTCTTCCAAGGATGGTGGGTGGATCATATTCGTCCTCTCCCATGTCAATGACCTGAAAATCATCTGGAGCTGAATATATTGGTTGTAGGGGCATGGTTCCATGCAGGAGCTGATAAGTGACTGCGGCCATTATGTTGTCGTCAGATCCGGTGTCGTAGAGTGTCTTCTGAAAAGAGTATCGATTGATTGCGCACTCGATGCTTGGAACACCAGGGTCGTCCTTCTTGATCAAGAAAGGTGACTTGAGTCGACGATGTTGACCTCTTCCGACAAGGATCCAATGTTTTAAGTCTTCTGGACAAGACTTTCCACCATCTTCATCCTTTAGGTGCATCATTTGATTAGGTGTGGACCTTGACGTCTGCACCTCTTGATACGGTGTCACCCATGTTCTTCTTTGCCCAGCAGTTCGAAGTATGGTGTTGGCAATATCCTGCTCAGTGTGTTTGTGGTCATAGATCCAGGTCCTTCACTTGGTGGAGTCTGGGAGTTGTAAAACTCCTCCATGTTTTGCTTGAAGTGTACCTGTTCATAGAGACAAGGCAGAGATCAAGTGCATGGGCTCTGTTGGTGGAAAACACCAACAGAACCAAAAGTGTATTTGTTCTTCTCTAACCTTAAGCATAGTGAGCAAGACAAAGTTGATGGATAATAAGATCATGAGTGTAGTATTTGAAACATTTGTCAGATCAGATGGCTCAGCCTAATGGAAAGATAATCTATCTATATTTATGTTTTGTTTATATCTTCCAAATATTGAATGTGCAACATATTAGCTTATATGTTTAGGAGCGTGGGATCACGAAGGTAGTACTAAGAACAAAGATTAAAGGACTAAACATGTTGAATTAATTGAGTTGGTTAATCTGGAGTTATAAATCATACATGTTTGTCTCTTTATTTATGTGAATGCTAGAACCAAGGAGAAGCTTATAAAAGCGATAGTCAAGTACCTTAAGGTGTTACCTTACTTGAAGAGTGACGGTACAATATCACCTTGTGGAAGCTTTCCTTTCTTAGCGGTTGTGCATCGTGTTTGTGGCACCCTCCATGAATCATCTCTTATGAGCCACGTCTTTCTTGTGCAAATTGTTAAACTTCATGTGTCACTTTCTTCATCTCCAATGCGAGTTTATCTCAGGACTTCCCAGGTTGATATTGAAAGTTTTCCTGCAGGGGTTAGTCCAACAAAATATCCCATATCTACTATAGCATACTATCAGCTTAAAAATCAACCTAGACACCATGTCTAATTTGATTTAGAAGGGCATTTTAACCTAAGCACCATTCTTAATTTAAAATCCCTTGGAAGTAAGATCATCATTCCTAAACTAAGCACCATGCTTAATTAAGAGATAAATGAAACTATTCCAAACCTAGACATATACTAAAGCAAATAAAGGTAGCATGAGAGCATTTATAGAGATCTACTTAAGTGGAGTTGAAGTAGTGTAATTAGTATTTAACAAATTGAGCATGTCTTAAAGGTAAGGACAACCAACGTAGCAACATGGCAAAAGATGTTTTTATGTAAAGTACTCCCCCAAGCTTGAATTTTACAAAATTCAAGTTTGGATGAATTTACTTCAATGTTGTGTGATGGTTGGTTGGACATACCTTGTGCTTGTCATTCATCCGATCTTCTTGCTCCAATCCTGGAAAGGTTAGTGACAAGAATACCCGAAGGAATATTTCTACAATTATCTTTATATGCTCAATACACAAGGCAATGTTGCAAATAATTAGAAGTTCATGTTATGATCTGATAAGTGCTTGTTTTAGGACACTAAGCTTGTCCTTGGGAAACCATCAAGTTATGTTGGTGAAGTGGTTTCCCCTCCAACACCTACCTATATCAAGATCAACTCAACGAGATCTGCAATATTTATTATAGACATATGCATCGACAACCGCCCTTTTAAAGTTTTTATAAATAAAGAGGAAGAGGGGGTTGGAGATCTCAAATGTGGTAAGGATGAAGAGACAAATTGATTGGAGAGATGTTTTATATGAGCAAGGACTGGGTGAGGTATTTATGAAATAACTTCCATGCTCACTGTTGTTTCTCTCATTCTTAAACTCCAAGGATGATTCTTCATGAATGCTTAAAATTCCTCTAGGATTGTCTCTCAAGTTTGTTTTGTCTATCCATTCAATGGTGATAGCACATGGATTTTTAATACCCTCTAGCCATTGATGTTGCTCTTCTCGATCCTCCTTCTTATGCATGGGATGTCTAGAGAGATTCATAGGATTATCGGGAGGTTCAAGAGAAAAAGCATAGTAGAAATTATTAAGCTCAAGGATGGGTTGGATAGCCGAATTATGGAATTGAAATGTTTGGAAATCGGCTATTGAAACTTCCTTTCCTCGTCTGGGAGATGATTCCTTCTCTATTTCTAAGATTTTTCTATGAAGACTAGTGCAAGAAGGATGTCTATGAATGAAGACATACCTTCCTTTACTAATAGATAAAGAAAGAAAGACTCTACCAAAGGTTATATGACTAAGACCAATGTGAAAATATCTAGGAAAAACATGGTCTTGTAGGGCTAGGTCTAAACCAGAATTTATAGAAAGATTAAAAGATTCCCTAGGTGTAGCTAAAAGTGCATTATCTTTTTGATTAAAAGATAGGACCTCAGCTATAGAAAAGGGTTGGTTTTAACCTATGGCAATCAACTCCGAACACAGATCATAATTAGGGGCAGGACGTGTTGACTCCCATGGTCTATGGCTGGTCTCCGAAGGTGCAAAGAATTTAATAATAGGTATGGAATTTGAGTTATCCATAAAGATAAAAATAAAAAGATAAAAGAATAAAAGTATAAAAGTATAATACAAGATAATAGCAAGACTCAAAGTTATCTCAGCAAACCGTCTTTCTCCCCGGCAACGGCGCCAGAAATGCTTGTTGATATTTGGTAACGCAATAAGGAAACGATCCGCAAGCGCACGGATATCGGTGAGCATTTCACTAGGGAGGTTATCCAGAGTTATCTTATTTATATTTTTACCACTGAGAGAAAGGGTGCATCTGACTAACCAAATCTATTGCTACTATCCCTTTAGGCTACAAAGAATGTCTTTCGATGTGAGTGATAAATAGAGAAGACTGCAACCGTAGTCTCCTTCTAACCTTGGTAAGGATGATCTACTGTTCTAATGGGGAGGCTAACGGAATCTAGACACCACAAAGGATGTTCAACCCGCACCTATAAACCCTATCCTTCCTGCTAACGAGATGTGATCTGCAAAGGTAACTTGGAATTGTCACGTTCCTCACTACTACCACGGTCCAGTT
The DNA here is from genome assembly GCF_000003195.3 of Sorghum bicolor. Classification (NCBI taxonomy): domain Eukaryota; kingdom Viridiplantae; phylum Streptophyta; class Magnoliopsida; order Poales; family Poaceae; genus Sorghum; species Sorghum bicolor. The sequence goes on along the minus strand of NC_012877.2, from coordinate 51,612,382 downwards.
AGTCAGGGAATATCTATGAGTACCCCAACGTAAACACCACGTTTACGCCAGCAATGATTACTCTAAACTCTACGCGAAGAGATTAAAGTAAACTCATAAACCATAAGAACAATAAAACAAGAACTTACTAGAATTTAGAAGTCGAAATACTGAAGAATCCTAGGAGCAAGCTTCGGGTTAGGAGAACTTGATCCCGCAGGTACAAGCTTGGAGTAGACACCGACAGGCCGGGCTTCCTCCAATCTACACCTCCACTCTATCTCTCTCAATCTAGTAGAAACTAGAAGATCTATTTCTACTTTACATTGGTTGCTAAGCCTAAAAAGAAATATTAATTAGAGAAGAGGTTTTCCTTCGAGGGCACCCCTCAATCTCTATGATGATTTCTTCATGTCTTCTCCAGGGGCCAGGGGGGTCTCCTTATATAGTCCTCCCCTTCTATGCGTTTTTGGGTCGATAGGCGATGTGGTACAATGTTATTCTGGATCCAATAGGTCGGTGGAGATCGCTCGAGAGAAAGAGTCCTGATTGGGCTCAGCAGGTGGGCGGGCGCCCAAGGAAACTAGGCGGGCGCCCAGGTCCTGGCCCCGTTTCGCCTCCGCTTCGGTCTCGTGGCTTCTGGAGTCTTCTAGATGGTAGAAAATTGCGCGGTGCGTTGATATCTCTATGTAATCCTGACATGTGGGCCTTTCTTCCGTATTTCCTGATAACTCCTGTTGACACCATTTTTGGGCACGTGTCCAGGATGGCAGGACAGGGTGGCAGTACGATGCGGGTTGCTGGTAAGGATGGTTGCCGATGAGGGAAAGGTTGAATGTGACTAAGTCCTCAGACAGTAATATGGTGCCGATGACCAAGTAAAAGGGTCTGCCGATGACTATGGCAAGGGGATTGCCGATGACGCGAAGGAGGAGTCCGGAAGCTGCCAGTTGTCATGTGGAGGAGTTTCGGTTTGTCACGAAGGATGGTTTTATTATTTCCTTATGTTATTCGTATCGTTTTGTATACGGGTTCCGTGCAATTTGGAATTCGAATTCTAATCGTGTCTGGTCGTAGCTCTTTGAGCAGGGTATAAATATAAGCCCTAAGACCTTGTAATGAGGACATCTATCAATCAATCAAACACACGTTTTTACTCATATTCTAGCATTTACTTTTCGACGACTTCGTCATACGTTTTCTTTTTGTTACGAGTTCTTAGGAATTCGTCGACTCAAGCTCGGCGTATCCTTAAGTTCCGGGTGAGTACCTCTTAGCCGTGACATCCGGGCGCATCGCTGTTGTCAGGACTAAAGTATTCGAGTTATCACCTTTGCCGATAGTAAGGTCAAATCGGCTGGCACGCCTTAACGTTTGAATCGGGTATTAGCCCTTTGTGTTTGCAGATCAGTTTTGCATCAACACATCTTTTGGCACGCTCGGTGGGACCGATTCAAGATCAAGATCAGCATGTCGATCTCTGACCTCGATCAAGACAATGTCATCCCCGTGACAGAAGCCAACCTCAAGGATGAGCAGAAGCAAGCTATTGCCCAAGCTATGGAAGAATTCAAGCAGCAATGCCTGAAGTCTTTCAGCATAAACAGGAGCGGCGAAGTGGTCCAGAAAGATGCACTGCCGGCACCATGGCAGGTCACTTTTGACGCCAATCCTGGCAAGCTTCAAGACATGGTTGACAATGCCATCAATCGAGCGCTGATCAACCAAGCTGGTGTACTGTCTAATACGGTTTTCAACGCCGTGGCAAGAACCTTCAAGGAAGGACAAATCCCGCCGGATTATGTGGGCCCTTCCCATCATCAACCCACGGCACCAGAGGTCACGGCTCCATCGGCTGCCTTGACGAGTGCAAGTGCACAGTCTGCCGTCCCTCCAAGTACATTGGGGACTACTGGCGCACTATCTATGCCGATGGCGACCAACCCACAAATTTTAGTTGGGCAGCATAAACTGACAACAGATATGTTGGCATCGGCAATGTCGAGGTTAACTCTTCCTCCCAACTGGTGGGGTTATGGTATGCCTCCAGAGTTGACGCCAGGAACATCACAGATAACTGACATGAGGGGCAAAACTCCTATGACATCGGCGCCTTCCAATGTGCCGGTGAACCAGAGTCCTCGGTATACCACAACTACTACTGCAAGGCCTCACACTGGAAATCCTCAAGATTCAATGTTCCAGATGCCCAACGCATCGGCAGAGTCAATGCTGATGCAACAGAGGCCTATGACCCAGTCGGGATATGTCAATTCAACGACGATACCCAATTACCAATCATCGGCAGCACCTATGCCGATGAACGCTAATAATGGATGGCTTGGACAGCAAGCCTTTCCACAGTCGCCCCAGCAGGGTTATCAGACTACGGGGTTCCAGCAAGGGCAGGTTTATCCCGGGTTCCAAGGTCAGGGAATTCCCAACCAGCCAATAAATTTTGGACAGCAACTCGGAGGACAGCCAATCGGTGGACAGCAGTTTGGTAGCCCGCAGATTGGAGGACAGGTGACCAATGCGATGTTCCATACAGGTCACGTCCCAAACAGGCACGTGGAGGTTCGCCACCAAGTGCCGGATCCGCAGCCGCCTCATCGGCAAGATGCCGATGCTTATTGGGCCGATAAGATTGCTGAAGTAATGAGGGAACAATTTGGGATAAAACCCAAAGTCAACACCTATTCTTATCGGACACCGTATCCTCCAGCGTATGATTTGATCCCTCTTCCACATCGGTACAAGGTACCAGATTTTACAAAGTTTTCCGGACAGGACGACACGTCAACCATGGAGCATGTCAACAGGTTCATTATTCAATGTGGAGAGGCTGGTAACAGGGACGAGTTGAGGGTTCGTCTATTTTCGTCATCACTGTCTGGATCGGCCTTTACTTGGTTTATATCGTTACCTCCCAACTCAGTAATTACTTGGGCCGATCTAGAGAAGCAATTCCACAGATACTTCTTCTCAGGGGTTCATGAGAAGAAGATCACCGACTTGGTTAAGTTGAGGCAACGTAATGACGAGTCGGTTGAGGGATTTGTGCAGAGGATACGAGAGGTCAAGAATAAATGCTATAGCCTGGTTCTGGATGATCGGCAGCTAGCCGATTTGGCTTTCCAGGGTTTGTTGCCACATATCAGGGATAAGTATGCATCTCAAGAGTTCGAGAGTTTAAGTCATTTGGTGCAGAGGATATCTGATCAAGACATCAAGCCTTTCGAGCCTAAGAGGGCATGGAATAAGAAAGTGTCATTTGTTGACGAAGCAACAAGCTCAGATTCCGACGAGGAACCAGTAATCGGTTTGGCAGAGTGGGTAAAAAACAAGAAGCCGATGTCTTGTCCTTTTGGGCAGAAAGAACCAGAGAAGTTTGCCTTTGACACCGCCAAAGCCGATAGGATATTTGACTTTCTACTTCAGGAAGGTCAAATCAAACTGTCACCTAACCATGTGATCCCGTCGGCAGAAGAGTTGAAGAGGATGAGATATTGCAAGTGGCATAATGCAACGTCACATGACACCAACGAGTGCAAAGTATTCAGACAACAGCTGCAATCGGCTATAGAGTCGGGGAGAATCAAGTTTGACAGTTCTAAAGCCCAGAAGCCGATGAAGATAGACCAACATCCTTTCCCGACAAACATGTTGGACGCTAAGGGGAAGGCTAAGGTCTTAACGTCGGAGACAGCTGAGAAGAGTGCATCGGTAGATCCTCAGCATCAAGTTACTACCGCCGATGCAAGAAGTAAGGGCTTGGTCCAGGAAGGGGCTAGCTCAGGAAGACTTCCTCGGTCTGGTATTGTCATAACTCATAGAAGGCCTCGAGAGAGATGGCAACAACGGGAAGATCGATATCGGCGCCAGCAGGAAGATTATCAACGGGAGGAAGAAAGACGCCGACAGGAGTGGAATCGGCACAGGGATCATTGGAATTGCCCATTCTTCATCCATTGTTGGGAGGAAAATATCAAGCTTCCTACTGTCAGAGACTGCCCTGAATGCAACGGTTATGATCGGTACGATAGGAACGATCGGCGTTATCATGATGATGAACGGCGATTTAATGGGCCAATCAGAGGAAGAGCGTCAGCTCATGATCGGCTGGGGGGCAGGCTTAGTGTTCGCGATCGGCTCGGTGACCGTGTCCAGTATTTTCCCAGGAACCAGGAAGAGCTTGAGGAAATGGCTAATGCGCGGGTTCCCGATGAGTTCATATTTTGCAGAGATGCTAACACACATCGTATGGAGTCAAGGGAGAACCGACGCCCGGCAGTAAGGCAAAGGCCACTTCCTCCATGGTGCCCTCAAGGATTAACCAAGACACAGAAAAGGAGGTTGCAACGAGAAAGGCAAGAGGAGTTAAATAAAGGAGAGAGTTCTGAAAGTCGGCAGCCGGCAGACACTAAGAAGGAAGGTCCATCGGCAGGCGTCAACATGGTATTCATGTTGCCGATGGAGTTTCTTGCACCAGCCAGTGATGATGAGTTGGGATTTTCTGATCAGATAGCTCAGTTGGCTCTGGATCCGATGACGGCTATCTTTGAGAAACCTGCCGATAACGAGAGGCAGCATCTTAAAGCTTTGTTCCTCAAAGGAAGGGTTGATGGGCAGCCAATGACCAAGATCCTAGTTGATGGTGGAGCTGCTATCAATATTATGCCGTATGCAGTATATCGGAAGCTTGGGAAAGGGGATCAAGATTTGACCAAGACCGATATGATGCTCAAAGACTTTGAGGGAAACGTGTCTCCGGTCAAGGGGGCGATATGTGCAGAGCTGACCATCGGCAGCAAAACCTTGCCGACAACCTTTTTCGTGATCAGCGGAAAAGGTGCCTACAATTTATTATTGGGGAGAGATTGGATTCATGCCAATTGTTGTGTCCCATCTACAATGCATCAGTGCTTGGTTCAGTGGGTAGGTGACAAGATTGAGATCGTCCCAGGGGATTCTTCTTATGTTATCGCATCGGCAGAAGCGGATACTTATGAAAAGACTAGGTGCATTTCAGGAGAAGTTTGGGAGAAAGATTTTCTCAAAGTTGCCGATTATGAGATTCCACCGATCCAAGCAGTCGGTTCTGACGACGGTTTTTAATGGATAGATTCGCCGATGATGGAAAATTAGGCCAAGGATTCACATCGGCCGACGATTTGGTAGAAGTAGATATAGGTAGTGGTGATAGGCCTAGGCCTACTTTTATTAGTGCTAAATTAGATCCTGAGTTTAAACGGCAGTTAACTAGTTTGTTAAAGGAATATAAAGATTGCTTTGCTTGGGATTATACAGAGATGCCTGGTTTAGACCGATCAATTGTTGAACATCGGTTACCCATCAAGTCTGGATTTCGGCCACATCAGCAACCAGCCCGCCGATGTAATCCTAACATTCTACCTGATATTAAGGCTGAAATCACTAAACTTATTGAAGCTAAGTTTATTCGGCAGTGTCGGTATGCCGAATGGATTTCCAATGTTGTTCCGGTTTACAAAAAGAACGGGAAGCTTCGAGTGTGCATTGATTTCAGGAATCTCAATAAAGCCACGCCGATGGATGGATACCCAATGCCTGTTGCCGATCTACTGGTTGATGCTGCGGCTGGCCATCGGGTCATCAGTTTCATGGATGGTAATGCGGGTTACAATCAAATATTCATGGCAGAGGAGGATATTCCAAAAACCGCATTCAGGTGTCCTGGTCATGTTGGATTGTTTGAATGGATAGTCATGACTTTTGGGTTAAAGAATGCTGGTGCTACTTATCAAAGGGCTATGAATTTCATATTTCATGAGTTCATCGGCAAAATCGTAGAAATTTATATTGATGATGTGGTGGTTAAGTCTGGAGATTTCTCAAAGCATCTTGCCGATTTACGAAAAGTGTTGGAGTGCACCAGGAAGCATGGATTGAAGATGAATCCCAACAAGTGTGCATTTGGCGTATCGGCAGGGCAGTTTCTTGGTTTTATGGTACATCAGAGGGGTATTGAGATTAGTCGAAGATCTATTGATGCCATCAATAAAATAGTGGCCCCTACCAATAAAACCGAGCTCCAATCCTTGATCGGCAAGGTGAATTTTATCAGAAGATTTATATCGAATTTATCTGGGAGAATTCGTGCTTTCAGTCCCCTTCTTAAATTGAAAGCCGATCAGGAGTTTGTTTGGGGAGAAGAACAGCAGTTGGCTCTGGATGAGATCAAAAAGTATCTAGTGAATCCTCCAGTTTTAGTTCCACCCCAACAAGGGAAACCCTTCAAATTATATTTATCTACCGATGGATCGGTTATCGGTTCAGCTTTAGTTCAAGAATTTGAAGGGAAGGAGAGAGTAATTTATTATTTGAGCAGGAGGTTGATTGATGCTGAAACCAGGTATTCGGCCATAGAGAAGCTGTGCTTGTGCTTATATTTCTCATGTATCAAGCTAAGACATTATCTGTTGTCGGCCGAATGTGCTGTTGTTTGCAAAGATGACGTGGTCCGATACATGCTATCTATGCCGATTATGAGTGGTAGGATCGGTAAGTGGATTTTGGCGCTGTCGGAGTTCGATTTGCGTTACGAATCGACTAAGGCGGTCAAAGGGCAGGTTATGGCCGATCTCGTGACTCAGCATTGCGGTCTAGTGGAGACCTTGGAAATTGCACCCTGGACGCTCTTCTTTGATGGATCTACCTGTGACCGAGGAGCAGGAATCGGTATTGTATTAGTTTCTCCTAAAGGGAGGAAGTATGAGTTTTCCTTGCCGATTGTTGCTACATCAACAAATAATCAGGCTGAGTATCAAGCTCTGATCAAGGGATTGGAGTTGTTAAGAGAAGTTCGTGCTGATGCTGTTGAAGTATTCGGAGATTCCATGTTGGTTATAAATCAATTGGTCGGAAGCTATGAATGCCGAAGTGAAGTTCTCATAACCTATTTCGAGAGAAGTATGCAACTGTTAAAAGAATTCAAGAACTTCCGATTGGAGCATGTTCCCCGATTGCATAATGAAGACGCTAATCGGTTGGCCCAGCATGCCTCGGGATATCAGCCAATGATTAATGCGACATCGGCAGTCAGTGCCGGTGATTGGAGGGAAGAAATTATTGATTATCTAAAAGATCCATCCAAAAAAGTTGAAAGACGGGTTCGATTTCAAGCAACCAAGTATGTGATCCTTGAAAATGAATTGTATTATCGAACTATCGACGGAATTCTTCTCCGATGCTTGGGTGATGATGAAGCCAGAAGTTTGATGGGAGAAATCCATGAAGGAGTGTGTGGAGCGCATCAGTCAGCTTTTAAGATGAAGTGGATGATTCGAAGGAATGGATATTTTTGGCCAACCATACTTGAAGATTGTTTTAAATATTTCAAGGGATGTCAAGGTTGTTAAAAGTTCGGTAATATCCAGAGAGCACCCGCATCGGCTATGAATCCTATAATAAAACCTTGGCCGTTCCGGGGATGGGCCATCGATCTGATCGGCCAGATTTATCCACCATCTAGCAAAGGGCATAAATTCATTCTAGTTGCCACTGACTATTTCACCAAGTGGGTCGAAGCTATTCCTTTGAAGAAAGTCACATCGGCCAATATGATTGATTTTGTGAAGGAGCATATTATTTACCGATTTGGGATTCCCCAAACGATTACTACCGATCAGGGCACCATGTTCACGTCGGGGGAGTTCGATGAATTCGCAATCGGTATGGGAATTAAAGTGTTGAATTCTTCTCCTTACTATGCTCAAGCCAATGGGCAGGCCGAAGCGTCTAACAAGGGAATTATCAAGCTTATTAAACGAAAGATTGAAGAAAATCCTAGGCGGTGGCATACATTGTTGATGGTGCTTGCTGTGGATCAACCAAGGTGTCACCTTATCAATTGGTGTATGGACATGATGCAGTTTTGCCTTGGGAGATTAAGGCTGGATCTAGGCGATTATCTTTTCAAGATCAATTGGCTGCCGATGATTATGCCACTTTAATGACCGATGAGTTAGATGATTTAGCAGGGCATCGGTTAAAGGCTTTAATGAGTATAGAAGAAAATAAGAAGAGAGTTGCCAGATGGTATGATAAAAAGGTGAAGGCTAAGGAGTTTGCCGATGGGGATTTGGTATGGAAGTTGATTTTGCCAGTCGGGACTAAAAGTTCAAAGTTTGGGAAGTGGTCTCCTAATTGGGAAGGTCCTTATCGGATAAAACGCTCAGCTCCTGGTAATGCCTATATTCTAGAAACTCTCGAAGGAGTTGAATTTCCCAGAGCGTTAAATGGCAAATATTTGAAGAAGTACTACCCCAGCATATGGATCGATGCATAAAAGGTTAAGTGCCGATAACACTCCTATCGGCTGAATTTAAATGTTCAAGGGCAGACTTAATGTTTCAAAAGATGCCGATAACAGTCTTATCGGCTAGACTAAAAGCTAAAAACGGAGAAACAAAGGTGTGTCGCCGACGAAAGCTTCAGATGTTCAGCAGCGCTTGGATTGCAGATATGGCGCGCAGCCGAATCTGGTTGGCTGTCTCTATCTCTTTGATATCGTCATCGGCAGAACCTTCAATTGGCTTCAGCTTCCTCTTCAGTTGCAGCGCTTTACGACCATGGACGTTTCGTTCCTGTTCAAGATGCTTGATGGTCTCCGGCAGTTGACTATCTTCTTGCTGGGCTTGGGACAGGGCGTCTTCTACTTGCTTGAGTTCAGCCAGCAGAGCTTCTCTTTTTGCCGATAGATCAGACATTTTCTGCTTCAGTGCATCACCTGAGGACTTTAAGATGCCGATGTTCTTATGTTTCTCATCGGCTAAGAGTTTTTCTTTCATCATCTCCTCAGAGAGCTGGATTTGAGCAGCTCTGTCGGCAAGGCGTCGAGTAGCTCTCTGGTACTGTAGCTGGCGGCTTTCTAGATGTGCAGCGTGGAAGAGTGCTTCTTCGGCATCGGCAGGAATTTGGCCTCTAAGAGTCTTGAACAGGGCCTTGGCTGGGTCAGAATCGTCGACCAGTTGAGTTGTGTCTTGATGAAGTATGGCCGATAGCTCCTCCAGCCTAGCTCTGGTTTCTGCCGATACAATTCCAACTGCCCGAGAGGAGCTTGCTTCCTCGCCTTCTTCTTCGAAGATATCAATAGCGAAGGAGAACAAGCTGTCGGGAGAATCTTGTTCCTGAAAATGAAAATGAAATAGGTCAATTTTATGGTCAAAACTTCGGCAGATGATACCGATGGAAAAGTGGATGACTTACTTGCTTCAAGGCGATTTCCTGCCGTTGACTCAGAGAGGCCGATGGAGCTGCAGGTTGATCGGCAAATGTTGCCGATAGAACGATATCGCCTGAAAGAGGACAGGAAGGATTATAAGAATAAATGAAAATAAGTTTATCGGTAGGAGTATTGTTGGGATATGTTACCCGGAAGAGGAACAACAGTTGTTTGAATTGAGGAAACCGCCGATGATATAACTAGACCTGCCGGGCCAGTTGTTTGTTCACCTACGTCAGCTGACGTACCTGCCGTTTGAGGTTCTTCTTGCTGAGGTTCTTCCATCTGTGGTGCTTCCTGTATTGATTGAGGAGATGGTGCTTGCTGTGCCTGGACTTCTGGAGGAGAAGGGGAAGATTCCACCGGGATTGGAGACACCGGAGGAGGAGGAGGAGTTGCCACTTTCTGACGCTTTGTTCCAGTCTTAGCACCTTGGACGCCTTTCCTCTTTGGCTGGCTAGACTGGGGGGGATCGGCACCTTGGCGTTTGGCTTTTGCCGATGCACCAGTTTGCTGCAACAACGATAAAGAGTTTATGAGCACAGATAACCGATATAAAGATAGTCAGCATAAATAAAAAAGGGTTTTAACAGATTGCCTTGAAAGCTTGCGCCAGAGTGGAAGCAGTTACCATTGGTGATGTCTGAGTTTTCCTGGTGGTAACTTTCTTGAGACGCGCACCCCGGTGCACGATGGAAGCCAGAGTGGGAGCATTGTGGCCGATTGAGGAGATCGGGCCTGATGGGAATAAGTCGATCGGCTTGCCACTCCTGCTAACCGATGGGGGGGTGTTGTCAATCTGCAAAAAGAATACAGGGGTAAGTTACCGATGGGAATAGTATTGGAAAATAAGACATCGGTTTAAAATACTTACAGTGTCGTCAGGGACTTCGTATTCGGGGTCGATCATGCCGCGGTATGAGAGGGCCGATCTGCAGAATAGATTCTCCTTCCATTCTGCCCACCATAGCTTGTATGCTTGAGTGATAAAGGCAGCTGGAACCCATTCTGACAGATCTACATCTGTATCGGCATTTGGTGGTAGCTGGGCTACTCGAGTCCACTCGAGGAGGTTAGCGATGGGTTCTCTGGGCTTTATTACATCGGCATAAGGAAGTGCGATCGGCAATTGGCCGAAAGCTAGCTGGCGAGCTAATGCCGATGGATTATAAAATTCATAAGTTTGGGGAGAAGTTTTCGTGCTGCCGAAGAAGTTCACTGGTATGGCTCTGGGAGTCACGATTGCCATCATCACCTCATTGTCCCTATCAAGAGCTTCGTCGAACGGATTGAAGGTCAGAGGGAGCATGCTATCTGGGTCGTCATAAGCCAGCCATGGTCGTTCGTCTCTGGCCAGACCCTCATACAGCGTTTCGAAGAATCGGCCGATCTGATCCGGAGTGTTCCCTGAACCGGGTAAAACTATAACAGCTTCGCCAAAGTTCAGGGGGGCACGTGTTGCCGATTCCTCTTCACCCAACACATGGTTCTCGGCTATATCTCTTGGGAAGTGCTGAGAGAACAAGTTGAGATCGAGGCGCTTGTGCAGGTGCAGATTGAGCCACATATTAATAAACCACCAAGGACCTCCCAAGTTGCCGATAGGTTGGCCGAGCAGGAGTTTCTGGACTATCTGATGAAGAAGGTGATAAACAGCGCCGAGCAAATAACGGCCGAGAGGAAATTGACCACCGCTAGCCAGTCTTTCTGCTGCCGATAGATAGACAGAAGTCGGTCCTGCCGATCGACCACAGAATACAAACTTGTCTAGCCACATGTTCAGGAAAGTGGTTTGTTCCTTTATGGTGACAGGCCCTCTCCCGCGGTACTTCTGGATGTACCCTGACCAGCCGCCGATAGCGCGAGTCTCCACTTTGGCACTGGGGGCGGTATCAAAAAAGTGGGTGCTATCGGCAGAAGATATGTCTAACCCAGTAAGCATGGCTACATCGGCAAGGGTAGGAGAAGCAGGGCCGTGGCCAAAAACAAAAGCGTTGAGAGTGTCTGACCAAAAGTAAGATGCGGCTATCAGCAATGACTCGTTCCTGTGCATATCGGCAATGGACAGCCTAATGCATTGAGCTAATTTCCTCTCACCCCATTGAACTTCATAAGAGTTGCTGACCCTCAAGAACCAGTCTTTCCACCCTACAGTAGGGCTAGGCCAAGAGCGAAAGGTGTCCTTCCATAGATCTAGAGCAAAGTTTTCAGCTCTAAAGGGAATCCTGTTGGTTTCTGCGTTGATAAGGTCGGTTGGATCTGGATCCCCTAGAGGGCCGAGGCATTGAAGATGTGGTTGATCGGTAGGAATGACAATTTTGTTGGATAACTCCTGGTGTTTTGGGGAATAAAGATACAAAGAAAAAGGAGAAGGAAATATTCGGTAAGGTAAATCGCAGATGAACAGGAATGCAGGAAAAAGGTACGGCAGATGAGATGGAAGTCTGACCTCAGGGACGACGAAGCCAACGGCCATCTTGTCGTGAAGGGGACGCTGGAAGACGCCGGAGTTGATGAAGAAGAATGCTTGTCGGAGATCTTGAGGATTGAGAATGGCGCCGCCGCTGGAAAAGTGAAGTTGGATGGCAGAATGATGTAATGGGGGAGGAGTACCCAAGAAGGAACTATTTATAGGGCAAGATGGACAAGGGCAAATCTGACTTATTTCTTTGCCGCATCCGAGAAACCCGAGGGTACTCAAGTGGATATGGTAACTGTTCGCACGATAATCCAGGGATTGTGCAGGTGATTTGACAGGAAGCGGTCATTATCTAAAGATATTTTACTGTGCGCGATCTCCTGGTCGGTCCATCGGTGATATTCTATAACGGTCGTCCTGCCGATGGGCGGATAGAGGGGAAGTAACCGTTTTTGCGAATATCCTGGGCAGAGCATCAGCAGATCTTTGTAACGGTATTTTTGCCGATGTACGACTAAGAGAGATGCCCGTTTGGGAAGTTGTGGATTTCGAGGGATCTGCGGAGGATTAGGATCAGAGTTGCCCAGATTGAGGTTGTCGGTTACCAGATTAGGAGCATTAATTGCGGAGAAGACATCATTACTGCAGAGAATTTCGGAGCATTAATAGTTTTATACTCCGAAACTGGGGGGCATGTGTTGACACCATTTTTGGGCACGTGTCCAGGATGGCAGGACAAGGTGGCAGTACGATGCGGGTTGCTGGTAAGGATGGTTGCCGATGAGGGAAAGGTTGAATGTGACTAAGTCCTCAGACAGTAATATGGTGCCGATGACCAAGTAAAAGGGTCTGCCGATGACTATGGCAAGGGGATTGCCGATGACGCGAAGGAGGAGTCCGGAAGCTGCCAGTTGTCATGTGGAGGAGTTTCGGTTTGTCACGAAGGATGGTTTTATTATTTCCTTATGTTATTCGTATCGTTTTGTATACGGGTTCCGTGCAATTTGGAATTCGAATTCTAATCGTGTCTGGTCGTAGCTCTTTGAGCAGGGTATAAATATAAGCCCTAAGACCTTGTAATGAGGACATCTATCAATCAATCAAACACACGTTTTTACTCATATTCTAGCATTTACTTTTCGACGACTTCGTCATACGTTTTCTTTTTGTTACGAGTTCTTAGGAATTCGTCGACTCAAGCTCGGCGTATCCTTAAGTTCCGCGTGAGTACCTCTTAGCCGTGACATCCGGGCGCATCGCTGTTGTCAGGACTAAAGTATTCGAGTTATCACCTTTGCCGATAGTAAGGTCAAATCGGCTGGCACGCCTTAACGTTTGAATCGGGTATTAGCCCTTTGTGTTTGCAGATCAGTTTTGCATCAACCACTCCCTGCAGAAATAGATAAACACCAAAACTCGTGGAATTCTGTCAGATAAAACCCTAAGTCTAGATGTTGATATCATTTGGATCCTTTTCTTTGTTTATTTGATAATTAAATTTGATACTTAAGGACCGTCAATACTGAGCACCAGACTCACTCCGGTGCGTCCGGTGCCCTGTCAGAAAACTATGCAGTCTAGCTGTCGGGGGATAGACCCCTATACCCTTACGGCTAGACTTGGGCCAGGAGGCTTGGCCCATTACGAGACGAGTTCAAGGCTTGATCCGATAGCCTGGAGTTTCGCGCAAGGAAGCAAGATGTGGAGATCAAGCAGAATTCTAGTCGGTTAGAATAGGAATTGATATCGAACTATCTATGACAATTGTAACCGACTAGGATTAGTTTCCAGATCTGTAACCCTGCCCTTCAGACTATATAAGGAGAGGCAAGGGACCCCCCTAGGACATCATATTCTCTCAACACAAATCAATACAACCAGACGCAGGACGTAGGTATTACGCCAACTCGGCGGCCGAACCTGGATAAAAAGCTTGTCCGTGTCTTGCGTCACCATCGAGTTCGTAGTTTGCGCACCGTCTACCGATAAACTACTACCGTGGGTATACCCCAAGGTAGACTGCCGACCAGCTTTCGTCGACAGTGGCGCGCCAGGTAGGGGGTGTGCGTGCAACTTTTCCGGCGAACAAGATGGTCACGATCCCAGCTTCCGCGACCGTGCCTGAAGGCCTCACGTTCACCGTTGGCCAGATCACGTGGACGACGTGCAGCGGCGGCCTCACGACCACAGTTTCGAAAGAGACCCAGATCCAATCTGAGATCACGCCGTCTCCGACCACACACGTGGCGGCACCGAGCGCCCGACCACCGTTCCCGCTCTACAAGGGAAAGAAGATCGACAGCTCGGACCTTCTCCAAGCGCTTGATCGCGCTGACTCCAAGCTACTCGAAGTTTCCCAACTAGTAGACGGAGTTCTGCGTCGGCCCGACCAAACTGCTCCAGCGGATTTTTTCAAATCCCGCCGGCCAACTCGTGTCGCCACACACGAACGGCTGGGAACGTCTCTGACAATAACCTCAACACCCTCAGGACGATCCGTCGAGCTCAAGAAGGAAGATTATCCTTGCGGCCTGAACAACTCGGCCTCTGTTTACTCACAGCACACCCAATCCGTTTTCAGCAAGGCGGGTTGGTCACCGACAAGGAACGATCGTCACTACGTCAACATGGTGACAATCCGAGAACTACGGGACGGCCAGGTTTCCAGCACCAACTCAAGCACCGGTTCCGTCCCCACCGAGGTTATAAACACCGAAGACGAGGACTACGACCTGGATTTTCCTTCACACCCTCCGGGTTTCAACCGACCGATTCCCGATATTTCCCCCCCGGCGAGGGGATATTGTGTTCAATGTCAGCGCCGACGAACCGGTCGTTGATGGAGAAACAGATGACCAGAGGCAACTCCGCGAACAGCGCAACGCCGATCGCGCCCGACGACGCGCAGACGAGCAACAACAAATGCCACCAAATAATCTCAACGATGCCTTTGACATGGTCGGGGACCAGCCAGTCTACAAAACGCCAAGCGCCAACGTGGCTGTCGCCATGGCTAACCTAGATCGGCTCCCTGATACCCCCGAATGCCAGGGAGTCCGGACCAGCATCCGAGCACACCTGATCGCTGCAATGGGACAGACAGCCACTCTGCTCAAGAGAGTCCAGGACGTCTCTTATACGGAAGCCGCCTCCGACCAGACTAATCGTAGCCGGGCCTCACCGTCTCCCAGCAGGCGTCACCGCAGCCGCTCCCCCGACAACCGTCGAGGGGACTCACGGCGCGACGATGGTGGTCGGGACGCCGACGGTCGCCGCAAGCAGAACCGCGTACGCGGCCAAGAAGTAAACCAGCACAGGGATCTCCGCCACAACATCCCTCCCAAAGATGCCCGGGACCGCGTCAGCAGGCGCGCCGCAGAGAGAGCAGTCCACGAAAACCTGCGCCGCATCGAGTACGATGCAACGCACGGTCCTCCGGGCCTAAGACAGTTCTCCTCACACCTCCGCCAGGTCGTGTGGCCCCGCAATTTCAAGCTCGAAAAACTTAAAAAATACGACGGCAAGGAAAATCCAGAGAACTGGATCACCCTCTATGAAATCGCCGTCCGATCAGCGGCAGGGGATGAGCACGTCATGGCTAACTACTTCCCCGTAGTCCTCGACCAGGCTGGTCATCAGTGGCTTCTTGGCTTGCCCGAGGACTCCTTCGACTCTTGGGAAGAGCTACGCCAGGCTTTCATCGACAACTTCATCGCCACATGCGAGCAGCCCGGAAACAAGTATGACCTCGAAAGGATAAGGGACAGGAAGAACGAACCCCTGCGCGATTACATCCGACGATTCTCGGATATGCGCCTCAAAATCCCGAAGATTTCCCACGACGAGGCCATCTCAGCCTTCATCAAGGGCCTGCGTTTCCACGAAGCGCTGAGGAACAAGCTGCTGCGTAAACTTCCAACAACGGTAGCAGAGCTCCTCGCCACGGCCAAAAATTACGCCGATGCCGACGACGCAGAAAAACTAATCCGAGACGATGCGAGAGGTCCCGACCAGCCTCCCCGGCGAGATGACGGTCATGGTCGCTACGACAGCAGAAGCCACCGCCGCTCCGACAACCGCGATCACCGAGAGGGTTGGGATCGGCGGCGCGACAACCGCGACGATTTCAGAGGAAAGCGCCCTCGCGACTACGATCACGAAGTAAACACGGTCAAGCGTCCCAACGGACGACGCGACTACCAAGAAGACTACAACAAAACGTTGAAGGGACCATGCCAACTGCACCCAAAGTCTAATCACACCATGGAAGAGTGCCGCGTCCTCAAAAGCATCTATACACGGCGGGCCGCCCAAGACGACTCCGCCAAGAAAAACAACAAGCGAGACGGGCACGACCACGAAGATGAGGACGAGGACCAAGATAGGGACCCCCGACACCAGTACGTCAGCCCCACCGATGTGGTCCACTCCATTTTCGGGGGCAAGGTCTCCATTGAATCTAAGCGAGAAAGAAAGCTGTTAAAGAGAGCCTGCCTCAACATAGACAGCACGGACGGGCTGATCGCAGACCCAAAATTCCCCCCGTGGTCCCACAGGGAGATCTCGTTCAGCAGGAAGGACCAGTGGGCCGCTATCCTAGAGCCGGGTCGTTTCCCCCTGATTCTGGACCCTTGCATCAACAGCATCAGATTCGAGCGCGTGCTCGTGGACGGGGGAAGCTCCATTGATATCCTCTTTCGCAACAGCCTGCCCGCCCTCAAGATATCTCCTGCACAACTAAAACCTTATGACGCCCAATTCTGGGGGGTTTTGCCGGGTCAAAGTTCAGTGCCTCTCGGACAGATAACATTGCCTGTCCAATTCGGCACACCCGACCACTTCCGGACGGAGTTCATCAACTTCGTGGTCGCCGATTTCGACGGGACCTATCACGCTATACTGGGCCGACCATCGCTGACAAAGTTCATGGCAGTCCCGCACTACTCATACCTGGTCCTTAAGATGCCTACGGAGAAGGGTGTCCTAACCGTCAGAGGCAATGTTTACACTGCGTATACCTGCGAAGAGGAGAGCTTCAAGATCACCGAAGCAATCGACCTCTCAATCCGCATGGCAGAAACAGCAACTCAAGCCGCGCAGCTGCTTCCCGACCAGCTCCGATTACCTGAGCAGGAGACAGCTAGAAAGAACTCAAAATCCAAGGAGCACAAGGAAGTTCAGCTGGTCGACGGAAGCCCCGAGAAGACGGCCCTCATCGGGGCCAACCTGGATCCAAAATAGGAAGACGCGCTCGTCAGGTTTCTAAGGGACAACGTAAGCGTTTTCGCATGGAAACCCGCAGACATGCCCGGCGTCCCACGAAACCTGATCGAGCACTCCTTAAATGTCTCGAAGACCGCAAGACCAATCAAGCAAAAGCTGCGACGGTTCGCTCGCGACAAAAAGGAGGCTATTAGGACAGAAATCACACGGCTTCTAGCAGCCGGATTCATAAAAGAAGTGTATCACCCCGATTGGCTCGCCAATCCGGTTCTTGTACGCAAAAAGAATAATGAATGGAGAATGTGCGTTGATTACACTGATCTCAATAAACACTGTCCTAAAGATCCTTTTGGTCTCCATCGCATCGACGAGGTGGTCGACTCAACGGCCGGATGCGAACTCCTCTCCTTTCTAGAATGCTACTCTGGTTATCACCAGATTTCGTTAAAGGAAGAAGATCAGATCAAAACATCCTTTATCACACCTTTCGGCGCATACTGCTACACGACCATGTCTTTCGGACTCAAAAACGCCGGAGCCACTTATCAAAGGGCCATCCAGCAATGCCTCCACGACGAGATTCGTGATGACCTCGTCGAGGCCTATGTGGACGACGTGGTCGTAAAAACAAGGGACGCGAGCACCCTAATCGACAACTTAGACCGAACCTTCAAGGCACTTAATAGGTACAAGTGGAAGCTCAACCCCAAGAAATGCATTTTCGGCGTTCCTTCCGGTCTACTGCTCGGCAACGTTGTCAGTCGCGACGGCATACGACCAAACCCTTCAAAAGTAAAGGCGGTACTCGACATGCGACCACCGAAGAACGTAAAGGATATCCAAAAGCTAACCGGATGTATGGCCGCCCTCAGTCGCTTCATCTCAAGGCTAGGAGAAAAAGGCCTCCCTTTCTTCAAACTATTAAAAGCGTCGGAAAAATTTTCTTGGACAGAAGAAGCCGACACCGCATTCAACCAGCTTAAGACCTTCCTCACTTCACCACATGTCCTTACAGCGCCTCAGCCCAATGAAGACCTACTCCTTTACATTGCTGCAACCGACAGGGTTGTTTCCACGGCAATAGTGGTCGAGCGAGGTGAACCAGGTCACGCCTACAAGGTCCAGAGACCAGTTTACTTCATAAGTGAAGTCTTAAACGAGTCCAAGGCCAGGTATCCACAAATACAGAAGCTCATATACGCCATTCTAATAACGTCAAGAAAGCTGAAGCACTACTTCGACGGCCATCGAGTCCTGGTGACAACCAGTTTCCCTCTCGGGGACATCCTGCGCAATAAAGACGCCAATGGCAGAATTGTGAAATGGGCAATGGAATTATGTCCATTTTCCCTGGAGTTCCAGAGTCACACCACTGTCAAGTCTCAGGCCCTGGTCGATTTCATTGCTGAATGGACGGATCTCAACGAGCCTTCCGTTCCCGATGTCTCAGACCACTGGTCAATGTTCTTTGACGGGTCCTTGAACATCAACGGTGCCGGCGCTGGGATACTGTTCGTATCACCCAACAAGGACAAACTGCGTTACGTCCTTCGGATCTTTTTTCCGGCGTCAAACAACGTCGCCGAATACGAAGCATGCTTGCATGGCATAAGACTAGCCGTTGAGCTGGGAGTCAAGCGCCTCTATGTTTATGGCGACTCCGCTTTGGTCATCAACCAGCTCAACAAGGAGTGGGACGCAACCCACGAGAAGATGGATCTCTACTGCAAAGAAATTCGCAAATGGGAAACCAACTTCTACGGCATAGAGTACATCCACGTGGTCCGGGATAAGAACCAAGCAGCAGATGTGTTGTCGAAGTTAGGCTCATCTCGGGCCCAGATCCCGCGGGGTATTTTCGTCCAGGACATCCACGAGCCGAGCGTAGGCTCCTCCCTGGTCGACAAGCAACCCACCGAGGCAATGCTCATAGACGACGCCACTGCGACAACCGGTGGGCGTGACTGGCGTACCCCGTTCATCAAATACATATCGGACGGGACAGGCCTTCAGGACAAAACAGAGAACGAGCGCCTCATTCGACGATCAAAGAACTACATCCTGGTCGACGGCAGACTCATGCGGAAAAACGCAAGCTCCGAAGTACTGCTCAAGTGCATACCCCAAGATGATGGTATCAAGCTCTTAGAGGACATACATGCTGGATCCTGCGGCAATCACGCCGCATCCAGAACGCTGGTCGGAAAGGCTTTCCGAGCATGTTTTTATTGGCCAACCGCGGTCGGCGACGCAGAAAAACTGGTTCGACATTGCGAAGGATGTCAGTTTTTCGCTAAGAGGACCCACGTACCTGCCCACGAAATTCAAACCATCCCGTCGTCTTGGCCCTTTGCTTGCTGGGGGCTTGACATGATCGGGCCATTTAAACCAGCCCCGGGCAATTTCAAGTTTGTTTTCGTGTTAATCGACAAGTTCTCCAAGTGGATTGAATACATGCCTCTGGTCAAGGCAACCTCCGAGAAGGCTGTGGAGTTCCTCAATCAAATCATACACAGATTCGGCATCCCGAACAGCATAATCACCGACCTGGGCACTCAGTTTACTGGCACCACTTTTTGGGACTTCTGCGATGACAGAGGCATAGTCATAAAATACGTGTCAGTGGCACATCCACGTGCCAACGGTCAAGTTGAACGCGCTAACGGAATGATCGTTGACGCCCTAAAGAAAAGGTTGTACACCGAAAACGACAGAGCACCCGGTCGATGGATGAAAGAATTGCCGGCAGTGGTCTGGGGCCTCCGAACTCAGACCAGTCGAAACACAGGGGTGTCTCCCTACTTCATGGTGTACGGCGCAGAGGCGGTCCTGCCGTCTGACATACACTTCGGATCTCCTAGAATCGAACACTTCGACCAGGCGACCGCTGACAACGCCAGAGAACTCGAAATCAATTGCATGGAGGAAAAGCGTTTAGATTCTTGTCTCCGAACATCAAAATATCTCGCGGCAGTCAGGCGATACTACAACAGGAACGTCAAGGACCGTTCCTTCGTGGTCGGCGATCTGGTACTTCGATGGAAAACAAGCCAGGAGGGAATGCACAAGCTATCCACTCCCTGGGAAGGACCCTTCGTGGTGACCGAGGTCACACGACCTACGTCCTACAGATTGGCATACCCAGACGGAACACGAGTGCCTAACTCTTGGCACATAGACAAACTGCGACGTTTCTATCCATAAAGTTTTAATAACTTTCCTTTGTAAGTATCTTATAATTGTTGATAATGAAATTCTCTATTTTTTTCCTATACCTTGTCGCACACAGCACTCGGCAAAACTCCTGCAATGGATGCTCTTAACGACTACCAAGACGAATACAGTGACACGTCACTCAGATAATCTTACAGCGCTCAAAAACAACAGTCATGACAAAAAGCAAACTTTATTACAAACTTTACATACAAAGTTTACAATAAATACCCTGACGGGCAGACACTAGTCTATTCCTACAGACTACTCTATTGGCCTAGCTGCTCGGGCTGATCACCCGCCTGGCCCTGCTGCCCGGACGAAGGGGTCGGGGCCACCGGCGCCTGGCAGGTCGAGACCGCAGGCGTCGACCGCCCATCTCCCGCAACGGACGCGCCCGACAACTCCCTGGCCGACCTATCTGAACTCGGCTGGTCTGGGGGAGTGGCCGTTCCGCACAGATTGATGTCGCCGATCACTGTCGACGACAAGTCCAGCAGACTACCCCGAAGCTCGTCCGCTTCCTGTGGGCCGACCTCCTTCGGGTACCCCTTCTCCAGCTTGCTCAAGTCGACCAGGGGATAGTGGGCGCGCACCATGCTGAGGACGTGCGCGCCGGCAAACTCCCCGGCGTCCTTCACGAACTGCTGGAGCCAGTCCCACGCCCGTTGCGCCTTCTCGACCGGGGTCAACTATGGCGCGCGGGGCTGGCTCTCCGGGAGCTCGGGACTGATCAGGTCTAGGACCGGGGACACTCCTTTCCAGATCCTACAACAGTTGACCTTCCAGGAGTCCCGGTCCTTGATCAGATCATCCAGGTGCTTCTTGGCGTTCACCTTGAGCACTGCAAACGAAACAAAGCGTTATTTTCGGCATAGCAAACAAACAAAGGGGCGACAAGCAGCAGCTAACAAGGCGGCACCCATTACCAGATAATTCTCGGTCCTTTCGACCCAATTCCTCTCCTGCTCGCCGCCCGGACTCCAGCGCACCGGCGAGCTGTTGGCTGAGCTGCTCCTTCTCTTGTCGGAGGCGCGCCACCGCCTCCTCCAAGTCTGCGTGAATCATAAACTGGTCAGTAAAGCAAACTACACAAGTACGCAAAGCTGCTCGGAGCGTGTGACTAACCTTCTCGCTGCCGGTACTGGTCGGCCAAGCGACGAGTGAGGTCGAGACGACGCTCCTCTTGGGCGCTCATCTCGGCCACCTTCTCCCCGACTTCTGACCGCAGCCGGTCTACCTCCGCGGCCAGGGCCTTGTTCTCGGCCACGACGCCTTCTATCTGGTCAAAGCACCGTTTCCGGTACTTTGCCGTTTTCATTGCGCCCTACAAAGCGAACATATAACGACCATGCAGGACAAGGCATAGAATGTACAGCAGTACAAAAAGTCGCTTACCTTGACTTCGTCGACGAGGCGCTTGGCTGCGCGCTCCACCCTGGCGGCCTCCTCGGTCTCGGCGAGCTCTTCATGCCCGATAAAGTGATCCCCGCGTTGGCGCCACACATACACGTGTTGGCGGCCATCACGGGGACGACCCTCAATCTCCTCCACCTCGTCCTCGGAGGCCGCCTGAGCTTCCTCCTCCCGCGCTGCGTTGCTCCCGGTAGCGGTCCCAGGCATTACTGGTCCCCGGACCAGACCTGGGGAGCCTGCAGTCGAAGCGGCCCCTGCTCGGGGCGGTGTGGAGACTTCACCCTCCCCGGCGGGAGGAGGGGTCGGGGCCCTTCCCTCCCTTTCCGTGGTGCTGGCTGGGGGAGGCGTCCCCATAGCCTCCTCAACCCTGGTCGGGCTGCTCGACGTAGCCGGTGCCGCGGCCGGGGACTCCTCGGCGCTCTCAGGCACGGCTGCAGCCGTAGGCTGCTCTGCGGTCTGCGGGGCCGCGTCCTCAGCAGCGCAAACCGGCTCACTCGTCCCCTGGCCAGCGGCATGGCCAGGGTCGACATCCGACGCCGCGCTAAAGGAACAAAACTACAATAAAAAAAACATCGGTGAAATACGTAAGTTGAGCACTTACAGGTTCGAGCGGCGGTGGGTCGCGGTAAACCTCCTTCTCGTCCGACCAGTCGGCACCTGTGCTCCCGACTCCCCAGCAAGAGGCGCAGGTGGATCGACGGCCACACGGTCGGCAGTGGTCGCCCCGCCGTCCAGACGGCTAGGAGGCCTCCGGACCAACGACAGAACGGCCTCCTCCTCCTCGTCGTCGATCCGGACGAACCGACGCCGCTTCGGCGCTCGGCTGCTCTCCGCCGGCAGTGTCGGCATCGGCGACGGATCCACAGGCATTGGCCTTTTCCCCGACACCCTCTCCTCGGTGGTTGGGACGGGGCGGGCTTGTTCCTCCTCACTGCTGGTGTAATGAGCACACCGAGCAGCGTCCTCCTCTAGCGGGTCTTCTCCCGCAGGATTCTCCATCCCCGGTGCCAGTGATACATACACTGTGCACCGGTCGACATCGCTGATCTGCAAAAAGCAACAAAGATGAGCCAGCCACATACGATATACGAATACTAAAACAAAATAATCTGCAACATACCTTTGGTGCTGGTCGGCCTAACTTGAAGGCTTGCACCCGATCACTGCCACGGATGAAGCCTCCGTCCGCGAAGTTGAACAGCTCGTTCAACAGCCGTTGTACCTCCGCCTTCTCCAAGATCTCCGGTCGCATCCTGGTCGGGTCCACGCTTCCGGCATACTCGTACGCCGAGTGCACCCTCTTCTGGCAGGGCATCACCCGACGACAAATAAAGTTGCCGACCACGCCAAGCCCATCCAGGCGCGACCAGTCGATCAGCTTCATCAGATCCGCCACTTGACCGTTGAACTCCGGGCGGTCGGTCCAGCTCACCCTCTTCTCGGGAATGTACCCCACGTCGCAGAACGTGGAGCTGCCCGGTTCCTCCCTGACGTAGAACCACTTCCTATACCATTCGGTCAAGGAAGTGTTCCATGGACAGTGCAGGTAGTGATTCTTCATTCCATCACGAAGGTTGAGGTATACTCCACCTGCAACCTTGGAGCCTCCAACTGCTCCCTTCTTCCTCAAGCAGAAAAGGTAACGAAAAAGATCGAAGTGCGGCTCTATGCCAACATAGGCCTCGCACAGATGAATAAACGTAGAGATAAGGAGAATTGAGTTCGGGTGCAGATTGCAAATCCCGATCTCATAATACAAAAGAAGACCTTGGAGAAAAGGATGAACCGGAACCCCAAATCCCCTCTTAACGAAATCTTCGAACACGACGATCTCACCGGCACGAGGGTCGGGGAAGCTTTCTCCTTCCGGCGCTCTCCAGCCGCCAAGCTCCGAGCTGTGCAGGAGTCCCATGTCGACGAGGTCACCGAGGGATTTGGTGGTGCTGCGGGACTTCTTCCACTCCTTGGCCATCAGTTCGGCCCTCTTCTTGGAGTCGCTCTTCGCCATTGGAGGTGAGAAGTGGATTTGGGTTACGAAGATGCAGGTGATTGAAAGAGGCGAGAATGGAAGGCTTGAGGGCAATGGCAGAGTAAGGAGTACAGGCGGAACTGTCAGGCTCTTATAACCCGCAACTCCACCCCTCCCATTTCCTGTATTCTCGGGAAGTGGGCGGGCCATGCGGCGGATGCGGCGTTTCGGTTTACAATGATTATAGACAATTAATGCGGCAGAGTTTTCGTACCAATTGATGGTTTCCTTTTTCTCAAACCACGCAAAGGGCGGCTGCACAGTTGCAAGGCGCAATTTTTCATGCGTCCATCTGACAACCCATCAGGAGGTCTCGTCATGTCAACTTTAACTGAAAAGATCGTTTCAATAAAAAGAAGACAAATATGCCAGAGAGTCAACAATCTGGGGACTGCACCGACCACCGAGCACTTGATGCTCGGGGACTGGTCGACCAGTCCATCAGCTCAGAACTTCAAAGACTGCACCGACCACCGAGCACTTGATGCTCGGGGACTGGTCGCCCAGTTCATCAGCTCGGAACTTCAAAGACTACACTGACCACCGAGCACTCGATGCTCGGGGACTGGTCGTACAATATAGCAACGCAGAATACTAAGCAGCGCACTTGGCGCCTGGGTACTGGTCGTCATACTATTATTTACGTTCCCAACCGCGCTTGGGGACTTGTCCAACGGAACCTACACCATGCTCGGGGACTGTACCGACCACCGAGCACTACACGCTCGGGGACTGGTCGACCAGCCCACCAATTTGAGAATTCGGGGACTGTACCGACCACCGAGCACTACACGCTCGGGGACTGGTCGACCAGCCCACCAATTTGAGAATTCGGGGACTGTACCGACCACCGAGCGTTATATGCTCGGGGACTGGTCGATTAGTCTATTCAATTGCAGACGGACTGGTAAATTCAACTTTTTAGACCTTGCTACAAGGCTCATACTTCACCTTCCAGCAAGCTCGGGGACTACATCGGTACGATGCATCTGGCGATGCATCTCAGTTTCAGAATTTCTTTAAGAACTTTTCTTTTGACCCTGGCACCACGTGTCTACGTCACCTACTACCAAGCTCGGGGACTAAGTGGGCACACTTCACCTTGCGGTGAATATGCTTGCTTTTTGAAAGACTATACTTTTCAGAAAAGTAAAGTGGGCACACTTCACCAAGAAAGAAATCTTTTTTAATTTAGAGCACCATGCATTCTTCAAACAACCTGCTTCATCGATGTCAATGTTGATCAACTGTTTTTTGAGTTGGTCAAAATACTGTTCCAACTGTTTGGACGACTTTCCTGCTTATTGAAGACGTCAAGCCTCACTGATCGAAGAAGCTCAAGACGGCGTGCTACATCACAATACATGGTGCTCGGGGACTAGCTGTGGGGGGATAGACCCCTATACCCTTACGGCTAGACTTGGGCCAGGAGGCTTGGCCCATTACGAGACGAGTTCAAGGCTTGATCCGATAGCCTGGAGTTTCGCGCAAGGAAGCAAGATGTGGAGATCAAGCAGAATTCTAGTCGGTTAGAATAGGAATTGATATCGAACTATCTATGACAATTGTAACCGACTAGGATTAGTTTCCAGATCTGTAACCCTGCCCTTCAGACTATATAAGGAGAGGCAAGGGACCCCCCTAGGACATCATATTCTCTCAACACAAATCAATACAACCAGACGCAGGACGTAGGTATTACGCCAACTCGGCGGCCGAACCTGGATAAAAAGCTTGTCCGTGTCTTGCGTCGCTTCATCATCACTATCATCATTGGAGCACTCCTCATCACTTGATTCTTCCTTGGCTTTTCCCTTGTTCTTGCTCTTGGATGAAGAGCTAGCTTTCAATGCTACACTCTTCTTGTTCTTGTCATCATCATCCTTCTTCATGACTTCATCATCATCATTGTCATTGTATTGATCTTCGGTCATGACATCTCCAAGTACCTCATTGGGAGATACACCCGTCAATCCTCCTCTAAATATGATGGTTCTCAATGTCTTGAACCTCTTGGGCAAACACATTAAGAACTTATGAATGAAGTCCTCATCCTTTACTTTCTCACCAAGACCCTTGAGATCATTGATGATGACTTGGAGCCTATAGAACATCTCCGGGATTGACTCATCATCCTTCATCTTGAAATTGGATAGCTTGTCCTTGAGCATGTATAACTTGGCACTTTTTACCATTGTAGTGCCCTCATATATTTCTTCAAGCCTTGTCCACACTTCACTAGCCTTCTCAAGGTCATTGACTTGCTCAAACACTTTTGAATCAATGTCATTGTAAATTGTGTTGAGAGCCATAGTATTGCATTGCTTGTTTGCTCTCTCATTGTCAGTGGGGTTGGCGAGATCAAGAATTACAAAGTCACTCTCCGCCACTTCCCACACTCTATCATTTATTGATCCAAGGTACATTTTCATCTTTCTCTTCCAATAGTCAAAAGAACTTGTGCCATCAAAGAATGGTGGTTTGCCCCCACCATGGTTGAACACTATTTGATCCATAATTTGAGCACCGAGGTTGTTAAGCCTTCACAAAATGGTGAGCACGGCTCTGATACCACTTGAAAGGTCCTAATATGGCTAGAGGGGGGTGAATAGCCTATTTAAAAAACTGTACAAACTCACTAGAGCAAGAGGTTAGTAGATAACAAAACGAAGCTTTTTGCTCTAGCTCTAATGGGGTGTTTGCAAGCCACCAATCCAACAATTCTAGTTGACATGATCACTAGGCACACAAGAGCTATGTCACTACAAGCTACACTAGTGAACTATGCTACACAAGGCAAAGTAAGCAACTAAACTAATCACACTACTTTGCGGTAAGTAAAGGATAGGATGAGATATTTATACCGCTACGTAGGGGATGAACCAATCACCAATATAAACAATCAAGCACCGGGAGAATGTCAATCAAACACAATTGAGACACTGGTTTTTCTCCTGAGGTTCACGTGCTTACCGGCACGTTACATCCCCATTGTGTCGACCAAACACTTGGTGGTTCGACGGGTAAGAGGTGTAGCACGAACCTCGTCCTCACTAGGACACCGCAAGAACCTACCCACAAGTGAGGTAGCTCAATGACACATGCAATCCACTAGAGTTGCCTTTGGCTCTCTGCCGGGGTAGGCACAAAACCCCTCACAATCACCGGGAGATGGCCACGAACAATCACCAACTCATTCTAATGCTCCTCCGCTGCTCCAAGCCGTCTAGCTAACGGCAACCACCAAGAGTAACAAGAAAACCGCAACTAAAACGATCCCCAAGTGCCACTAGATGCAATCACTCAAGCAAATGCACTTGGAATCAGTTCCAATCTCACAAAGATGTTTAATTTATGAAGGAGATGAGTGGGAGGTGTTTGCTTTGGCTCACAAGGATGTCAAGTATGCTAGAATGCCAAGAGAGTGAGCCCCAAGCTGGCCAACACGTATTTATAAGCCCCTCAAACAACTAGAGCTGTAGGCTCCTTCACTAGGCAAAACACAAGGTCACCAGACATGCTGTAGGGAGCCACCAGACGCTCAAGCCTTGAGTCCAGTGCAAAGAAAATGGCCATGTGTCCCCCTTTTCACTTTTGCGCATCGATCTCTAACGGTCACCTGCAGACCATCGGACGAGGTCAAGTGAGCACCGGACGCGTCTGGTACTCATCAAACCCGTGCGCAGAGAGGTCCACAAAGACGCTCGATCACCGGACGCTGAGCATCGGACTCACTCCGGTGCGTCCAGTGCCCTGTCAGAAAACTGCATAGTCTAGCGCACCGACCCTAACAAGCACCAGACGTGCACACAGTAGATCTTCTACGTCCGGTGCAGAGCATCAGGTGCACTCTGCACTCTCTAGTCAGACACCGACATAGCACCGGACGCGTCCGGTGCCTCTGTGCACTGCGTTCGATGAGTGTTTCTTAGCGAGAAACACTCTCGTGACTTCTCCAAACTACCCACCGGCGCAATAGAAAATATGCATTTCATTTTCTCAAAAGTGTCGAACCTCAACCCCCTCTCTACCCTTCAACCTCAACCTCCTTCTCAAAGTGTGCTAACACCACCAAGTGTGTACCAATAAGTGCACGTGTGTTAGCATTTTCACAATTATTTTCTTCAAAGGAGTTAAGTTAGCTCACTAGGTTCTAAATGCATGCGCATGAACAATGACACCTAGTGGCACTTGATAACCGCTTAGCTAAAGAATTCCCCTCTTTATAGTACGGCTATGTATCCTAAATGTGATCACACCCTCTATGGTGTCCTGATCATCAAAACCAAAACTCTAAGCAATAACTTTGCCTTAATCTCCATAGGGTTTTGTTTTTGTCTTTCTTCTTTTCCAAGTTGAGCACTTGATCATCTTGTGGTCATCACCATGATCATCACTTGCTCCATAACTTGGCATGTACCAACCTCATTAAGTCTACACACACTTAGTATAGAGGTTAGTACTAGGGTTTCATCAATTACCCAAAACCAAACTATGGCTTTCACTTGTGCATTGCAATATGAAACTATTTGCATCTTAAAGTTTCACCTATAAGAGGAATCAACAAATTTAAAATGAAACTTGGAAGAGAGAGGAAGACTTGAAGTGAGAGCATCCTCATCTCTTTGAATCTTCTAAGTCTCGAGGATGAGATTCATCTTAAGGGGGCTGGTTTGTAGCACTCTAAATTTTTCTAATTACTAACTAATCTTGTTTAATTTTTTATGCAATTATGTAGTCTAAGTAATATCATTTTTAAATTTAAAATGACACATAAGGTCTTAGAAATTTTTTTATTGCATTCATGTTGGTACTAATGCTTTGCTTGAACATAGGACAACTTATGTGGGTTGAATTTAGACCTTGTTTATCCTTTCTTTTCTTTCTCCTTTTGAATATGTTGATTTTGAATCTGTTGACTTCTATCCTAGGTGAAACTTTGAGATATACATAGTCACCAACTTCAGATACCAATTCTCAAACAATTACAGTGAGTATTGGATGATTGGACTTGTGTGATCTGCATAGACCCTTTTGTTTGGTGCTCTGCTAGGGAGACAACTGGACGTTTCTAGTGCTCCTATGCAGGGCACATTTAGCTTTGTTCCTTTATTTGCATCTTCTCATTCGGGCTTCTTCCATTTAACGCCTTGGATTTCTTGCATGTTTTCTAGGGTCCTCAAGAGGATAGAGGTTCTTGTCTTGCTTGAGGTTTTGATCACTTGATCTTCACATTGCATCCAATAGACTCAACACCTTGTATACTAGCAAAGCACATTAGTCCATTTGATCATGTTCTCACTTGACCACCTAAATTATAGATCGCCCTCGCTAGGTGCTATTGCCCTTACAAACATAACTTGCATAGACCACTTGCCATGTTGCTGTTATGGGTACTGTGATTCATATAAGTCCCATGGATTCAACACGGGGTTGGACTAAGGAATGGTTGAGGCTTGAGTTACTTCTTATGTGCCGATGGGTCATATGGGCTTTGACTATTGTCTTTTGGTTAGGAAAAACTTGTACCCCTCTATAAAGCTTTGAATTTACTTTTTGGTCCTATCTCTTGGATGTGGACTAGTGTTCGTTGGAAGGACTCATGGAAGATCAAGCTCCACTTGCTTACTTGCTCTTACATGTTAAACCTTACTATATGCTTTCTTAGACATACAGATCATTTTACTATTCTTGTACAAATACCTTTTCTTCATATCCAACTCTTTTTCCTTGATAAGTCTAGTTGCATAGTTCTTGCATGTTTATCAATGGGTAAATTCTATTGAATACACTCATGTACTCATGGTACTACTTGTTGAGTTTTGTATGTGATGATGCCCCTTGTATACAAGTTTTTCTATGCCCCTGATCCCTCGAAAGATTAGGAGTACTAAAGGCCCTCTTTGTAAGACGTAGTTCCATGTCGTGGCATGAGCCATAAACGTTGTACCAAATATATATATGTTGTCTATCAACTTCCTTTAGCTTCAATAGTTGTTTGTGGGATGTGATGAACTAATGTGAGGACAATGTGTTGTAAAACCTAAGTACTATTTTTCGTTAATGTGATTTGAACTTGTGGTATACTATGATTGTGTCTTTGCAATTGATCCCTCATGAAGGTTGAATAGATGTGGTGCTATGAATGGTAGTACCTTGGGACGACCAGGCTAGTCAAGGTTAGGCCAAGTGCAATCAATAGATGACAGTGTATTATTACCTACACACCCCCGGTCCTGCAGGGGGAGCGGTCCTATCACAAAATATTTCTTCTATGAAGGCTGTTTTCAATGGATGATTATATTAGTTGTAGTTTTGAACACATTCGTGCAATGTTAAGACACAAAAGAGATGTGATGCACTTATATTGAGCAAGAAAAAGCTTCCCTCGGAAGCCGTACATAGGATAACATTACCCACTCAATGTTGACATTTACTACCGTTATCACTAAAAATAGAGATAAATTCTTTCCCTAGCAACAACACCAAAAATGCATGATATTTAATTAACTTGTCAAATAGCAACTAACCACTCTGATATTTCTAAGCATGAAGTAGGTTGTCATCCCTAATTACCTTGCTAGGAATTTAATATAAATTCACATGTTCTACTGCAACTAGAAAAGATATGATTATAATTATAAACTAAATGGGTTCTACAAGCAGACAGATAATTATACCGTTGTAGCATTTTACCTAGGGAAGTATCTAGGTTGTCAATTTATATTTATACCACTAGGAAGGCTAAGTGTTAAACTATAATCTATTATATTGATAAGAAACTATATATGATGAATAAATGATATTACCCAAGTCATATAATCTACTCATAACAGGCAGAGGTCACAAGATAAATATGGATAAATAATAGTGATAGCATAATCATCAAGTATCATAATTAAAGATAATCATCAGAGCATCTACTAGTCATAATCATAGTTAGCCAATGGATAAACTAGGGAGTTGGATCTAAGGTAATTCTATAACTACGTCAATGAATAATCCTAATTAGTGCAATTACATCTAGAAATCATCGTTAAGTCAACCCTATATCATAATTACATGTAAAGAGGCATCAACTAATGAGGGTATTAAGACACAAGGGTCACCTCCTTCGCGACCGCGTCCATGCTTGTCCTACGTACGGAGGGTGGACTACAGAGGATCCAACACAGCTGTCACCTACGCGGTCTACCAAATGTCCCGGCACGTCAGGATGCACTCGCGGACAAACAAGATATCTAGACACCACATCTACATATTATCTATCATCTACCCAACGATCAATTAGGTAAACGCTATACGAGCAATTACATGAATTCAATAAGATCAAACCAACTATTCTAGGCATATAATCAAAGTAGACAATAACTATTGCAATTAAGAACATATGAATCTATTAAGAATAAAGTCTCCCTAATATACATATGAATACTATAAAGTAAGAACTAGATCTATTACCGAACTCTTGCGCTCCAGACCGACGCCAGGGGCTCCAGATCCCGATGAAGAACTAGATCTCCTCTACTTCTAATCTAACTAACTAGAACTATGAACTAGAAGGCTCTTGATGAACTTGAAGACGCTTATCGATGCTTGATGACTTGAGGCCTTGATGAATTGGTTGATTGAGGATGTCTCCAGGGGGAGGGTCTACCCATGTATTTATAGTCCAGTGGGATGTGCGTGTGCCGTAGGATCAAACCGACTTAACCAAGGGCCGAGATGCATCAGGAGAGGCGGTGGAGGAAGTTTCCAGAAGAGGAGGGCCAAAACCCTAAGGGGGGCGCCGACTA
Source organism: Sorghum bicolor (assembly GCF_000003195.3). Taxonomy (NCBI): domain Eukaryota; kingdom Viridiplantae; phylum Streptophyta; class Magnoliopsida; order Poales; family Poaceae; genus Sorghum; species Sorghum bicolor. The sequence continues at coordinate 51,581,042 of NC_012877.2, read as the reverse complement.
GCGCTATGGTGGGGCCGGCCAGCCCCACCTGGCAGCCGCTAGGTCCCCCGTTGCTTCGGGTGCCTTCTCGATTCTTCCCGAGTCTTCCCGCGATGCTTCCCGTGGCGGATAAGTTTTGTGTTTATTTTGCACTAGAGTCCCTCTTTTCAGCTTTCATGAAGTTCACCCTCGAAAATATAAAACCCTAGACTAGTGTATTTTCATGTTTTCGTTCAGGACTAAAATTGTAATAAAAGTTGACGTTATCAACCGTCAACACTCAACTACGTACTTTTTAGAGAATTAGGATGTAATCACCGGGATTTTATTGTGGATTTCTTGAGGGCTCGCACACATCACCAATTATAGGGTGTGTTTATAGAATGCAAATGCAATGAATGTTCTTTCGAGAAAAGCGTTAAAGAAAATGATCAGATTCGGAAGATTATTAACTCTAACCATGATGAAAAATTAAACATCGATCTTTCTCTCCGATACTTTAAAAGCAATTTCAACTAATCTGGGAACTGAAAGCCTTTAAAACTGTCAATTTGAAGAGGTCCAAGTCGGCAGACCTAGCTATCGCAAATTCGCAATCAGGTTATCCGTATACGAATCCGCCTGTCCATCTAGCCGATCGATCAAGTGGTCAGCACAGTAGATGCCAAAAGAGTAAGACAAACATGATCGAGTTCCCATCGGATGTGTTATGTATAATTATTGTATGCTGTCTGTGGACTCGGATTCGTGGGTTGGCCTCCGCCATCCAATAATCTTAGCGAGCCTTTGATTCGAGGGGTTAAAGTTTAATAGATATTATATAATTTTTATTTTATTTAGCAATTAATGTTTAATTATAGATTAAAAGATTCATTTTATAAATATATATATATTATTTATAAAACTAAAAATACAATTAGAAAATAATTTAAGAGATGAATATTTTAATCCATAATTGGACACTAATTGTCAAATAAAACCAAAATACTCAATATCATGAGCAACAAAACAATCCCTTATATATTCTTATGGCAGCAAACATCCATCGGTCGACACCATGCCCGGGCTTTCCAACAGTTAATTGTCTCGCTGCCAAGATTCCAGATGAGATCGAAAGCGAGAGGTGTGTGCCCGGCCCATCGTTGGATACGACGTCGCAATAGACTTCACCGTACGTCCTCAACTTTCCCAAGCAACTAGTCAAAAAAAAAAAACAAAAAAAAACTTTCCCAAGCAACCTCTGTGTGTCGACTAGTCAGCGATGGATGATCATGTGTGTCCAGTAATAATATATGTTTTCAGTTTCCTAACTCAAATTAACGATGATCTTTGCGCTGCCTATCTGAATATTGCAACCAACCGAATCAGTGTAAAACATGTGTGCATATTTATAATTCGCGCGCTTTTGTATAACAAACACGAGTTGACTTTGTAGTACTCTTTTTTCTTTTGACAACTGTTTGTAGTACTCTTTAAATGTTTGAGCCCACCATGCGTGGAGATTTTGTAAGCTTAGTTAATTGTCACATGGATATCACATAGCACGACAAACAAACAAATAATCAACAGAATCTGCTGACGGTGTGATCGGGTCACGCCACGAAATTAAACGAGCCAACCAAACAGCACTTCGATCTTAATCTGGACTGACGATACCGCTTTTGCACGTTGGTTCAATATTCGGAAATGATATGGTTAACGTTTCTCTGACAATCGTGATAGCATGTAGAGAGCATATCAAATCGAGAGACAAAAACAAATAGAGTATTAGCGCCAAGAGAGAAGACGAAACTAAATGGAACACTAGGTTGGTCTAATTAAGCCATCCTTATTAACACACTACGTAACATGGAAAAGTGGCACTAAATTATCCAAGGCTCCTGGTAGCTAATGAACCATGAACAACGGTCGTCATCTATTTGCAAGTTGCCAAGACTTGACAAAAGCATAAGCTTTACCAGCCCAATCAATATCGATCGCACACCTAATGAACACGTAGGATTAGAAATAAGTTAAGCTAGCGAATGTGACAACGTTGTATAGTGCAGCGCCATATGAACGCGCGATATATGGTGCAGCTGCACACTAGTACACAGAGGTACGGTTCCTAACCCCTTTTTACAGGCGGTTTGGCGAACCGCCTGTGTTTAGTGGCGTGTGGAAATAAATTTTTCCACAGGCGGGTAACTGAGAACCGCCTGTGGAAATGTATTTCTACAGGCGGTTCAGTTATGCTAAGGTCACGGTTAATCGTGGCCTCACCGTGACGGGCGCCTGTGCCCGCTGCGGAAAATGGAATTACCGCAGCGGGCAACATAAGGTGCCCGCTACGGTTAATCTCATTAACCGCAGCGGGCACCTTATGTTGCCCGTCGCGATTAATCCCATTAACCGCAGCGGGCGCCTTATGTTGCCCGTCACGGTTAATGATTTAAAAAAAAAAACTAGACAGGCCCGCCGAGCCCATCCAGGTTGTTGCCACCGCCGCCAGGGAAACCCTAGCACTGCCGGTTAGGGTCATCGCCGTCGTCGTCCATGGATCCGCTCTAATTAATCCACCTTCTCACGCTGGAACCAATCGGCCCCCACATAGGAGGGAGAGCCACGACCCCCGCCGCCACCGGAGATGGGCATGACCGGCCTCCACCTCCCAGATTTGGCTCGTGGTGGCTCCTTCACCGGATCTGGAAAGAGAGAAAGAAGAATAGTGAGATGAGTGAAAAAGAGAGGGAGATCGGGAGGGCGCGAGCGGCGGTGACGACTAGGTACGCACCTGGATGTTCATGGCCTTCTTGTTGGTCTCCAGCTAGCTGCCTGCAAGCAAACACAGAGATAAAATCGATGGACGAAGTCAGATCAGATGGGGATTGGATGGTGAGGTGAGCAAGGGAGGAGGAGGAATCGGGGTAGGGATGGATGGGGATAGATGTTCCTTTGGAGGCCTTGTTCTTCTCGGTGTACCTCTCCTCCTGCTCCTCCTTGGTGCCCTTGTTGTTTCTGCGAGAGAAGAGAGAAGAGTCGAGTCGCGAGTGGGGAAGGAAGGAAGGGACCAGGCTGCTTCTCTCTTTCCAGCGGTTCATTTAAAGTGCCCCTCCACTAAAAATAATTTACTGTGGCGGGCATAATAGGTTGCCCGCTGCGGTAAATTGATTTACTGCAGCGGGCATCTTAATACGTCCGCCACGGAAAATATATATTTTCCGTGGCGGACATATTAAGATGCCCGCTGCGGTAAATCGATTTACCGCAGCGGGCAAAAATGTCCGTCACAGTTAATTAAAAGTGTCCGCTGCGGTAAATCGCACGATTTACCACAGCGGGCAAAAAACACGCCCGCCACGGAGCGAACAGTAGCAACGTCACGGAAGTTCATTTCTGTAGTAGTGCGGATTTCTTAAGAAACCGCCTGTAGAAATATGATTTCTACATGTGGTTTCTTAATAAATCCGCCTGTAGAAATACATGATTTCTACAGGCGGTTTTGTTAGAAAACCGCTTGTAAAAATTGATTTTCACAGGCGGTTTTGTAGTCGGGTAAGCCAATTTCTTTCCACAGTCGTTCTTTAATTAAAACCGCCTGTAAAAATTATATTCCACCGCTGACTTTGAGCAATTCTGTACTAGTGACAGTTACCACTATTATACAGATGAAATAGTGCAGGTACAGATACCAAAAGAGGGAGTGGGAGCATGTGTTGCAGTCGGGCATAGGGGAGCGGCGGCTAAGGGAGTGGATGAGCTGGGAGTTAGATTACCTCCTCCAAAAAGAGATTTATGGAGACAGTTGTTATAAGAGAACCGCCTGAAAATAAATCATGACTGTCTCGATAAATCGATTTTCTGCTCGATTAATAAAAACCAACCGCCTCGGTTAATCCGAGGCATATACCGTGGTAGTTAGAAGTACTGTCCGCCTCTAAAAATAATTCTAAAATGCTTTGCAAAAGATTTTTATAGGAGTGTAAAATATATTATAATTTGGAATAGGGGGAGTAGATAATAAGGCCTTGTTTGGTTGGAGATGGAAATTTCTTTTGAGTGTCACATCAAATGTTTTGTAGGATATCGGAAGGGGTATTCGGATAGTAATAAAAAATTAATTACATAACTCCGCTGGAAACTATAAGACGAATTTATTAAGCTTAATTAATCTATCATTAGCACATGTAGGTTACTATAGCACGTAAGGCTAATCATGGACTAACTAGGCTTAAAAGATTCGTCTCGTGATTTCCAACTGAACTGTGTAATTCATTTATTTTTTATCTGTATTTAATACTCCATGCATACGTCCAAACATTCGATGGGATGGATAAGAACTTTTTGAGTTGAAAACTAAATAAGGCCTAAACATATAAAGATTAGTTGCACGGTTCTATGGCTGTTCTTGTTAGATTCGGTTTGTATCGTTTTTGGATTTTTAAAACCAGTTTTTTATCTGTAGTTTCTAAAATATAGATTCTTATTAAAAACTGGTAGAGGTATTTGGATCTCCGGTTTTTAAGAATTTGACTTCATCTATTGCTCTGCGGGTCAAAAAAAATGATAAAAACTAGGTGTCACAGCTTTCTGATTTGAACAATCTGACAAAAACTGATCTATTTGGATCCCACTTAATTTATAAAAAAAACATATTCTTAAAAACTAGCAAAAACTAAGAGATCCAAACGGAAGCTTAGATCCGAGGTATAACAAGAACATGAGGACCAGCCGGAAGGGAGGAGAGGAGACGGTGGTGATGAGGATAAAGCCGAGCACTGATTCGCTGTGTGGGCCCCGAAAAGAGATGACGTGACTTGGAATTGGAATTTGGAAAGCACCGGACGTCTTGTACTAGCGTCTCAACTCAAAGACGTCACACAATGCAAGCGAGCTGGCGCCCGCACTCTCGAAAACAGGAGGAATTCGATCCGCCGGCCGGTTGTTGGGTTGGGTCGCAGCAGCCAGCAGCCAGCTGCGCCGGCCGCGAGGTTGCGCACGCACGTTATCCCCGCGCGACCGAGCGCGGCGGGCGGCAAGGGCCGAAGAATGCCCCGCGCCCCGCGCCTCCCGTCGCGTCGGCTCGCGCTCGCGCAGGCCGCCACGATTTCCTTGGCCGCCGCCAGCCATCCCGGGCATCCAGCCGCGCGCGCCGTGTCGCCTTGTGCGTGCCTATATAGATGTCCATCCATTCATCTCTCTCTCTCTCTCTCTCTCTCTCTGCTCTCTCCGTGCGGCGCTAATTTCAGCTCGATCGTGGTGTCATCGATTTATAGCAGTAAAAACATCGTGCTGCACCGCTACCTTGCCACGCCTCTCTCTCTTTCTCTCTCGCGCGCGAGAGCCCGCCGGCCGGCAACAATGAAGAAGGAGGAGGATGACCTCGAGTCGCCGCTGCTGGCCGACATCAAAGAGCCTGCGCCGGCGCCGGCGCCGGCGGACGGCAGCACCAAGGGCTGCACGTACGCGCTCGTCTGCGCGCTCCTCGCCTCCGTCACCTCCATCATCTACGGCTACAGTAAGCCCTTCAATTCTCTCGCTGCTGCTTCATTTTTCTTGGCAATTGCGTTGCGTGCGCGCGTGACGTGACGTGCGCTTTTCGCAGACCGCGGGGTGATGAGCGGCGCGCAGAAGTTCATCCAGGCGGACGTGGGCGTGACGGACGCGCAGCTGGAGGTGCTCATCGGCGCCACCAGCGTCTACTCCCTGCTCGGCTCGCTGGCGGCGGGGTGGGCGTGCGACCGCGCGGGCAGGCGCCGCACCGTCGCGCTCTCCGCCGCGCTCTTCCTCGCGGGCTCCGCCGTCACCGCCGCCGCCGACGGGTACGCCGCGCTCATGGCGGGCCAGCTCGTCGCCGGCGTCGCGTGCGGGTTCGGACTCGTCGTCGCGCCCGTCTACATCGCCGAGATCTCGCCAGCCGACGCTCGCGGATTCCTCTCCTCCATTCCCGAGGTAAGTACGGAGTACGTACTAGTACTGTAGTAGTAGTACGACGGCGGCGATGATTCTACGCGGCCGTGCATGGTTGTTCATTGTTCGTAGTACGTGTTGTTAGTTGTTCTTGATTATTATTAGGCGACCTTGACAGTGCGATGGTGCCGATGCTATTAATTGATTATAGCTAGCTGCAGGTGCAGCTGCAGATCTGACATGCATGCATCCTTCCTAGGTATAATTAAGTTTCATGGCTCGATTCGTACGTGTACGTGTGTGCCCCCTAAAATTTAATAAATGGAAGGAATGAAGGAAAGTTTGTTGCAGTTGAAAACGGAAGTTAGTTCGATCGCATCTGAAAACGCGCGGCATCTACTACTAAAGAGTGAAAATGGAATCAGAGTTCTCTGACGTGACCCAGCTGCTGCTGGGTTGAGTTATTTTTGTTTGGTTGCAGTCATAACTGGTACAACAACGTGGGGTCTAACGGCATGGAAGAAACTAAATTTAGGCCTTGTTTACTTCGTAACAAAACTAAAAAAAATTCAAGATTCCACGTCATATCGAATCTTGCATCACATGCATAGAGCATGAAATAAACTAATTGCACAGTTTGTCTGTAAATCACGAGACAAATCTCTTAACCCTAGTTACTGTTGATTGGACAAATAAAAATAAAAATACTACCTTGTCAAAATTCAAAAACTTTTCAGATCTAAACAAGACCTTAAGCCAGCTGGATACTTGGACTATAAGTTGGACCACAAGTTAGGGCCCTTTCAGTTGGGCGTAGGATTCATGGTCTGGAACTACTGGAATGATTGACTAATTTGTGTAACAATACATCAACTGGGTTGCTTCTCTTGCCTCTATTCCTGAATAACCGAACAGCCCTTAGGCAACGTTCGGTTCTCAGGGAATCACACCCTGGAACCGATCCTGCTAGGAATGTTTCAGTAATTTATATAGTTAACTCGAGCTCTCATTAGGACTGATTCGTGTCAGGAATATCCCTAAACAAAAGAGCCCTTAAGCTGTTTGGATCCGGCAAGCTAGACCTTTATTAGCTGCTTTTCTATGAGTTCGGCAGGCTAATAAAAATAGGGTGTCTTTACCTTTGTGTGAATCAATCATGACCATATGGTTTTCTTTCTATTCATCCAATCTAACTCGTCTGGCCTCTTTGGGTTGCTTTGGGATTCTTCATATATACATTCAAAGGCATGTCTACTATATGACATATGAGACATCTTGAGTCAATTTAGAGATCTAACACCAAGCAAGAGAGAATATATCATTTGCCAAGTTAGAGATCAATGGTGTCCGGGCCTGAGGTTGTCTAAAATCTAGCAATTCTAGAGGAACAATAGCGGAGGCAGTGCTTGAAAAAGCAAATAGGAGGGGTTGGTCTAGCTAAACTAAGCTATAATCAAACAGTGTTAAAATTACTATTTAGTGGAGAATTAGTTAGATAAGGGGGCATGGCTCCACCTTGAACACCTTGAACTCAACTAAGCTCCGCCTCGAAACGATAGACCACCCAACTAGCACCATCTTACTGCTCTTCACACCACTTAACTGCTACTTTGGGCCGACGACAGAGCCAATGATTTGGACAAGTGCCCTTAACTATTGCTTTTTGCAAGAGTCGATTCCTACTTTTATGGTTTTTGAGCAAGATTATCATATATATATATAGTAATTAATATGATTGGCTTAGTTTTCTAAATCCACCCTTGCTTGGTCCTACCCACTAGCTGAACTGGCGCTCCAGTGAGACTACTACACCACTACTACTATATATAGTATGAGTGATGGCACGTCTAGGTATATAGTACTCCCTCCATCCCAAATTGTAAGTCATTCCAACAATCTTGGATAATCAAAGCATTTTTACGTTTGACTAAAATTATAAAGAGAAATATTAAGATTTGTAACGTTAAAGTGAGTATAGTATGAAAATATAATTAAGAAAGAATCTAATGATATTTAGTTGGTATCATAATAATTATTATTTTATCATATAAATTTGGTCAAACTTAAAAAAGTTTGACTCTCCAAGATTCTTGGAATGACTTACAATTTGGGATGGAGGGAGTATGAGTGATGGCACGTCTAGGGCCTTGTTTAGTTTATCATGAAAACCAAAAAATTTTCAAAATTCTCCATCACATTGAATCTTGCAGCACATACATGAAGCATTAAATATAGATGAAAATAAAAATTAATTATACAGTTTGTCTGTAAATCGTGAGATGAATCTTTTGATCTTAGTTAGCTATGATTAAATAATATTTGCCACAAACAAACAAAAGTGTTACAGTAGCGAAATCCAAAATATTTTCACATCTAAACAAGACCTAGGTAAGCAACGGGGGCACGGGGCAACAGAGCTCGTACAAGAAATCAAATCAAAATGTGCCATGTTAAACTTAAAATGGAAGTTAGTTGTACTGGATGCACTTATTGACACATTTAATTAGCAACAAAAACCAAAGATGAACTCTCTAGTGTACGTTGAGTTATCATTGAAGTACAACTGATACAACAATGTTAACAGAGGCCTAACTGAAGAAATCAAATCAAAACTTGCATGCTTGATTTTATTCATCATAATGTTTTTTTTCCACATCTCCCACTTGGCAATTTTAAATAAAATAGAATACAAATTCTCAGTCAACATCCAAAATGAAACGCAGTGACGGAAGGACTAGAGGTTTTCGTTCGCGCGCATGGTTTTGAGGTGGTCAGTTTTCCGGGGTTTCGTTCCGGCGAGATTAGAGGAAATGGTCCAGAGTGGCAAGCTGGACGCCGACTTGTGGGGCCCACAGCCAAGCCACCGTGGTGACATCGGCACATCGTGATCCAGGCAGCGGACGGTGTAGAAAGCGAACAAACAAATAAAGCAACAAACATTTACTATTACTAATTTACTTATTTATTATTTACAGCAAGTCATCGTCGCACAAGATTAAATTAGCGATTTCGTTACTGTTATTATTCTGATGACTATCATGCATGCATGCTTTGCGACGTCAGATCGCCGGCAACTCGGGCATCCTGCTGAGCTACATCGCCGACTTCGCGCTCGCCGGCCTGCCCACGCAACTCAACTGGCGCCTGATGATCGGCATCGGCGCCGTCCCTCCTCTATTCCTGTCGGCCGCCGCCACGTTCGCCATGCCGGAGACCCCGCGCTGGCTCGTCCTCCACGGCCACCGCGACGAGGCCCGCCGCGTGCTGGCGCGCACGGTGGGGGACGCGGACCGCCGGCTCCAGGAGATCGTGACGTCCGTGCGGGAGGCGACGAAGCAGGCAGCTGGCGGCTCCGGCGGCGGCACGGCGCCGCCGCCGTCGACGAGCGTGTGGCGCGAGATCCTGCTGCGGCCGACGCCCGCCGTCCGGCGCGTGATGCTGGCCATCCTGGGTCTGCAGGTGTTCCAGCAGGCGTGCGGCGTGGCGGCCATGGTGCTGTACGCCCCGCGCGTGTTCAGCCACGTCGGGATCACCTCCGAGCGCGCCGTGCTGGGCGCCACGGTGCTCCTCGGCGCCGCCAAGACGGCGGCAATCGTGGTCCCGCTGTTCCTCGCCGACCGCCTCGGCCGACGGCCCATGCTGCTCGCCAGTGCGGGCGGCATGGCCGCGTCGCTCCTGGTGCTCGGCCTGTCCATGTCCATGTCCATGTCCATGAGCGGCGGCGCCACGACGACGGCCGCCGCGACGACGTGCGTCGCGGCGGCCGTGGCGTACATGGCGACGTTCTCGCTGGGGTTCGGCCCGGTGATCTGGATGTACGGGTCGGAGATCCTGCCGCTGCGGCTGCGCGCGCAGGGGACTGGCGTCGGGACGGCGGTGAACCGGGTGATGAGCGCCGTCGTGGGGATGACCTTCATCTCCATGTACGAGGCGGTGGGCATGGCCGGCACCTTCTACATCTTCGCGGCGCTGTCCGCGGCGGCGTGGGTGTTCGTCTACGCCTGCCTGCCGGAGACCAAGGGGAGGAGCCTCGAGGAGATGGAGGCGCTCTTCGACGCCGGTGCCGCGCCGTCGACACGGGCGGCGTTGTCGTCGTGACGTTCCAGACAGACAGCGAGTACACAGATATGCATCGTGTCCACGTGCGGAACAAGCACGTGAAGTTGTCAGGTGTGTAGTGTCGTGACACTGGTTAAAGTGTTAAACGCAAAGGTTAGATCGGGGCTAGTGTAATTGTTGCTAGCAATTAATGATTCCGTCGTTGATGTATAATCTTGTCCTAGCTAGTACATGGAATGATTTATATTGGTTATTCCAAGCGCACAGCACATGTTCCTCTGATATTTTCGGTCAGCAACGACTGCCCAGATCAGGGGAAGATGAGATATTTCCGGGATGGAAATTTGGAATTATGGAACGGCTATGGCGATTATGACAATAAAATACTCCTTCTGTCTCTAAATAAGTGATTTTTTTTACTTTCAAACATCTTATTTGACCATTCATCTTGTTGAAAATTTTGTATAAATATTATTTATTTTCTTATGACTTATTTATCACTAGCTAGTGATTTATTTATTTTATAATTTATATAAAAAATTAAATAAGATGAACGGTCAAATAATATGTTTGAAAGAGAAAATGTCATTTATTTTAGGATGGAGGGAGTACCTTTCACGTAGAATGAGGAGAAATGAAAGGTGTATGTGCATAATTGATGTGTGATGATATCACATTAGGCATAAAATACAACACTTTGGGAAGAGTACACCAAGTCAGCAAATGAAGGCAGTACAACAGTACTCCCTCCAGTGCTAAAATAAACGCACATCTCACTTCCCTTCTCCAAGAGTCAAAATATTTTAAAATTAAGCAAATGTATATAAAAAATATATTAATATTATGATATATATGATGCATAATAAGTACCGTCAGGTTTAACTTGGAGTACGCTTTCATATTAAATTTATTTGACGAAATAAATATTAATACTATTTTCTATATTTCTAATCAAATCTAAAAAATTTGACTCTTCGAGAAATAAGAGATGTTCCTTTATTTTGGGAGGGGGGGGGTATGTTTTGATTATATAGTGGCAGACAAGGTTTTTGCTGATTTAGCAAGATATTTATTGAAGGGGAAAGGAGAAACATAGAAGCCTATATATATATATATATATATATATATATATATATATATATATATATATATATATATATATATATATATATATAAATAAAATCTCTTTTGGGGATATACTAGCACATGAAGTATGTTTTTCTTTAAAAAAAATTGATCCAAATAGGTATCATTATGATTTATGACTACACATCTGTTGAATAGAAGAATATGCAATATAAACAATAGAAAATATGAGTCCGAAGTTATATAGCACATATATTAGTATATATAGAAATTTCAGATTTTTCTTGCAGCCATCATCGAAATTACCAAAATTCGCAAAAATTCACCAACCCTGGTTGTGGCCATCATTGTTCTAGCCCCACGTCACCAAAGCTTGCAGGAGCGCAACGTGACAGTGGTTTCACTCCTCTTGTTGATCTCCTCCTCTGCCACGTGTCTGACACTCTGACGAACAAATGAATCGGGCAACCTTGCCCTGCACTATGTGAGATAAAGATATTGTTGACACCGACTCGAGTCACACGCTACAGTAAGGGCTAGTACGCCCAAGATTTGCAGTAAGAATGCAGTAAAACAGTGAAACTGGCTAGAAAGCTTGTTAGGCCACTTGACACCCATTTTTCACTTGGTAGACTCCTAAACACCTTCCGGGAAGAACTGTCGGTGAGGGGCACAATGAGGTTGAGCCACCTAGGACACCGTTAATTTTCATTGAGAGATATGATGAACGACAAGGATAGAGAGAATTAGGGCAAAAGAGAACTAGATGCGTTTTTTTTGACGATTAGTAGATCGATTTCTCAATCGACCTTAATCCTCTCATTAAAAAAAGAGTGATATAATCCCAATAAAAATAAAATCTAGGATGCATCCTATAAGTTCCCTATGCGAAAAACACGTTCCAAAACTGAGCTGGAGTCCAACCTACCACGAAACAATAGAAACCCGGCCTGACTGGTTGTTGAGGCCTGACCTTTTTGCATGGCCATTATATAGAAACTAGCCTGGCCGTTTTGCGCAACGCTAGACCCAAATCCTTCTTTGTTTGCTTGGGCTTTGGTTTTTGTTGGGCTTCAATTCGGTCCCTCATCTTGACGTTATGAACTTAGTAGTGAAGTCCACTATCCTTGTTGGCACATTTTTTTTACCCAACACACGGTAGGGTACCCCTCACAAGTAAATGCTATACGGGGCACTGGATGAAATTTCTTGATCTGATTCCTGATTTCACAGTTCAATTAGCACCAGAACAAGTTCATTTTCTGTGTTTGGTCCATTTATTCGAAGCGTTTGGTTCATGTAATAATTTAAATGCATTCTAGAGAAATAAGAGGTACTCCCTCTTGGTTGGTAAAAGAAGTCGTTTTGGATTTTGGACAAGATTTAAGTTAAATATTGAGAATATAAATTATAAATAACTTTAAGTTATTGAGTTAGAAATATGAAAACCATACGAGTAGCTTTGTCTTGACATATATATAGAGAGAGAGAAAGAGGAAAATTCCTTTTTTACACGCACGAGTATCTACTCCGATGTAGCTACACGCACGAATCCTTCCCTCCCGCACATAGATGGCAAGAGTGGGATTTGATACTGGGTCAACCTATTTGTGGTGATACCTCTCTATTATTTTGGGTAGACCCGTGGACCAAACCATTTTTATTTCCTGTTTGTTTTTTATTTATGTGTCGTCCACCAGCCCCGCCCCCATTGTCCGTGGCGCGCCTCCCATCCACGGATCCACTAGCGGCGGCCCCTCAGCAGTGCGGCTCCACCGCAAGGTAGCGACACAGTCACCTCTCCACGTTATTTGATCGGTTTTGAAAGTTTAGGGGGTGGAATATCCGGTTTTATAGTTTGAGGGGTGAAGTAGTCCATCCTAGATAGTTTAGTGAGGTTATATAGATTTTTTCCAATTTGGTGCTGGTTTTTCGTGAATTATCATAGCCACATAGAACAATTAATTGTCATAGCATAGAAAAAAATTTATATTGTTCACATGGTAGCTTTGGAAGAGCCTAAGACCGGTCCACAGCAGGGGACAAAAATAATATTTGGAACTGTTACAATAATATGGTTACTAAATGGCTGTATTCGAATTTGTTTTTTACTTGGAACTCGCATATCTGGCAAAAATTTGATTCTTTTTTTTTTGAATCTTGGCTCTTTCATTACTCAATCTAATAACTCATCAGAAACGATTACAAGAACATCTTGAGGGGCAGAACTTGTGATGAATTCCTCCCCTTTGATGCAACCAAAACCCAGAGCAGCCATAGCATGTGCTGCCCTATTTTTTTTAGATAAAGGAATCAAAACATTCCGGCCTTCACAATCACAAGTGATTGCTTAAGACCAAACTTACAAGAGTGGGGCATAGCCCCGAGCCTGCTAAGCAGGGAGTTCAGTTTAAGCACCTGGAACCTTACAACAAAGATGAGACACAACCCAAAGTTCAGCTCAGTGATCAAACTAAATGGAAGCCTAACAAAACAAGCACAGTGACCAGCTGGGACATTAAGCCACATCCAATCAGCTAACTGAAACAAAATCAATCAACTGATTCCACCTCCATAGCCTTCTGATACTTCACCAGGAACCTCAGAAGTGTAGAGTCACTCCTTCCAGATGTCTGCTGCCAGCTTCTGGACTTTACTTTTCTATCCTTTTTTGGTTCCTCCACCAATTAGAACCAAAAACTTGCAGCGCCAGGCCTTCTAGACGCCTGCAGCCCTCCTTCATATTTCTTCCCTCTTCCTCTTTAGACAACATGGACCATTGTCTGATCCAAAAAGTCGCCCTGAAAAGTACCTGCAAGCAAGAATTAGTAGCTTGATTTTGGAATACTGCATCGTTTCTATTCAACCATAATACCCAACAAATGGCAGCAACCCCAACTATTATTTGATTTCTAAGTCCAGGAGCGAATCTCCTTAACCAAGATCCGAACATGTGGGTAATGCTCTTCGGTGGTTGAAAGTTAAAGGTGATGAACAACGTATTCCAAACTGACCTAGCTATCCGACAATCAAAGAAAAGATGTTGGATATTTTCATCTAACCCACAAAAACTACACCTAGCATCTCCTTTCCATCTTCTCTTAATTAAATTATCCTTTGTTAAAATCACGCCTTTCTTTAAGTACCAAAGGAAAATTTTAATTTTCAGGGGTAACTTTGCTTTCCAGAACACTTCATTTCCTGAAATCTTCTCTCTTTTCATTATCTCCCTATATAATGACTGCGTAGAGAAAACTCCATTCTTTTTTATTTGCCAAATGAAGCTGTCCTTGTCATTATTTAGGCTCACTGGAATAACTAAAGAAACTAGCTTTAGCCACTCATTTAGTCGTTCCCCTGCTAAACCTCTCCTAAAAGAGATATTCAGTGGTGTTGAATTTAAAACACTTGCTACTGATACCCATCTTTTCCTTACAATTCTGTACAGTTCTGGAAATCTGCACATTAACGGTTGTTGATCAATCCACATGTCCTCCCAAAATCTGGTTTGTTGCCCATTGTTAACTTTAAACTTACCAAACTGTAGCAACAAATTATAACACTCCAAAATTTTCTAATTTTGGATTGTTATTAGAAAACACTAAATTAAATAAGGATTTAAAAAATTTTTAAAAATGTTACAAGATTTATTTTATTAATTATTGTCATTATAAAATGAGAAAAATGTGAAATTCTAAAATTTTTGTAAAGAAAAGTGAAGGGCGTTTTGTTTTGTTATTGTGTGCTTTGTGCTCTAGTTTTTACTTGGGTTTGTTGTTTTTGTGCATGCTAAGATTTTACAAATACGTTTAGACGCCGTCCGATCCTTCCCGAGAATTTTCCAAAACTTTTTCAGAACTTTTTCCCATTTTCCTAGAACAAAATCTTTTTTTATATGCTCTAAAATTCTTTTTCATGGACACCAAAAACTTTTTTTGGATTGATCAACTCTCAATATATCTCTAAAAGTTTTCCTTTAATTTTTAGAATTTTGGAAATATTTTTCAGGGCTTTAAAATGATTTCAGCTTTTTCTGGAATTATTTTGAACTAAAAATGAATTTCTAAAAATCCCGTAATTAATAATTTTTGAAACTTTTCCAAACCCTAGACCTATATATATGCCGGTGTTCGTCTCGTCGCGCTGATCACAGATCTAAAAATCCCATCGCGAGCCGCCACCCGTAGCTCCCTCCATCTCTCGCCGAAGTTTGCAAAAGCTAGGTTTCCGGCGAACTCTCCGGTGAGTTTTTCCGGCAAAACCATGGCGTCCCGGCGTTAGTCATGATTGTTTGTTTGTCTGTTTGTGTTGCTTGGTTGCTACGAGTAGAAGAAGCGTGGTTCGTCAGCATTGAAGATCAGGCGCTGAGGACCGATAATCGAAGCAGAAGTTGGAGATCAGAAGAAAGAAGCCAAAGAATTCTGAGCAGATAAACACTGGGAATTAAGGCAAGTGCAGGCACCCTTTGATCATATTGTACCTATAAACTTTAAATACATTTACTTTCCATTGCATGTGTCTTAATACTGCAAACCCTAAGGACATGACTAGTCTTCTACTATATTCCTTGTATACCTGGGTTTATATATGGGTAGTATAGTGAACAGTAGATATGCTTAGTTGCTCTACTCATCTAATCTATATAATAATAATAATAATGATCTTGCTTAATGAATTCTTCAATGATGATAAATGATTAAATGGTGAACAATGGTCACTTCGGTGATGGAGATGTTGCGGTGCTTGCGAGCATCGTGGTTTGGTTGAGGACAGGGGGAGCGGGTACTGTTGGTGGTCCGGTTTGCCGGGCGTACCCGTCTCTGCTCTCCGTAAGGACTTAGTCAGGGAGCGCCCCCCTGGGACTTACAGTGCAGCTCCAAGCTATATGGCTCTGGCTTGACTAATTATCACGACCTCCGCTGGTAGGGTGTTACTTTCCGGGTAGGCGTAAGGAATGTAGCTTGGGTATTCATATTAAGAGGTCGGTCAGTTCGGGGTCCCATTGCTATGGGCACGGCTGCCGCGCGCCCCGGCAAAAACTTACGAGTGGCATCCTATTAGTTGGACCCTGTGAAAGGTCTCGTAGTGAAACCCTGCCTGCTCACCTTGGTAGTGTTTTGGGGAGTCGCGACCCCAGGCGAATGGGAATCACGACTTGGAGTGAACGTGCACACCTCTGCAGAGTGTAAAACTGATATATCAGCCGTGCTCACGGTCACGAGCGGCCCAGACCCTCACTTGATGAGCGAATTGGAATCACATGGAACTTGGAGGCGGAACTTGGTTGAGGTTGCTACCTCGTGCTTTGGCGGAATGGCTATTCCGTGTTGGCAGGATGGCTATCCTATGTTCTTAATTGGGATTGCTATCTCTTGACCTTAAAGGGGTTGCTACCCCGAGTTACTATCCGAGGTTGCTACCTCGGTGATCTTAATAATAATAGTAATTATAATGATGACTAATAATATTGCTAATTAACCTTCATCTAAATAAGGGTTGGGATGCTCTACTCACAACTAGTAATAGGTTGTTTAATAATAAAGTTGTAATAAAAGTTTACCAACTAAAAAGCTACAGTGTCAACTTTTCCTTTGATTAAGCCTTGCATGTCATTATACTTTCCGCCTGTACTTGTTGAGTTCGACATGAACTCACCCTTGCTATTTCCTCCACACCCCAGTGTGTAGTAAAGTGCTGCTCAGAAGAAGGACATAGATGCTATGGAGTTTTCTAGAAGCTTATTAGAAGTGCTTGGCGTACGGAGCCCCCAGTCAACCGTCCCTGAGAAGATTGGAGCCTAAGAAGTTTAGCTACTGTTTCCGCGTACTCTGATGTTTTGTAAGTGTTATTATAAATATGTTTTTCCGCTATATATAACATTGATTCTGATATTTCTATTCTTTTGTTATATGTGTGGACTTCCTGGGCACACATATGACGACTCTGGTCTTATTTTAAAAGCCAGGGTGTGACAGGAATGGTATCAGAGCAATGTCGACTGTAGGACGTATGCCTAGATAGCACTGGTCGATTTCTAAAGCTTATTTTAATATAAAACTATTTTGTCATCTCTTGACTATTTGATTCTGACTATTTCTTCATCCTTGTCATGTTGTATCCCCTCCTTGAATAGCTTCCTTTGAGCTATTTCTATTAATCTCCTTGGCTTTTGTTTAGTTGTTTTACTTAAGTTTTCAAAACTTATTTTATTCCAAAATTCGATGGCCCTTCATCATCTCGAACTTACCTTTTTAGGATGACCACCACTGTTGAAGAAGCACGTGTAGTGTCGTTGATGTGTTGCGTGCTTGTTTTGTTTGGTTTGATGTTTTGTGTGTTGTCTCTGTTCTAGTGTTTGAAGGAGGTCTCGAAGAAAATCGTTTGGGATTAGCTCGATCTCTGTTAAGTGGGGTAGTGATCTCTCTTATCCTATCCATCTATTGTCAATCTTGATCCTCTCCATCTATTTTCTCTCACTTCATATCATGCTCTTTGCCTATATTACTCTAGCTCATTCTACTATTGCCTAATGTCAGATGATTGATCCAAGAGGTGACATCAATGGAAAGAATACCAGTGATCAGAGTCAACCAATGACTTCTGCAATACAATTGAGCAGTGAAGAGATGATAGCTTGGCAATCCCAAATCCTAGAGATGGCAGCTGATCATATGGCTAGACTCCAGAAGCTTTGGATACTACAATCTTTACTTCTCCAAGGCGACATTGAAGAAGCTTACACCAAATGTCAGGAAGACCCAACTATGCTACCCTTGTCCCTAGTAAACCAGGAGAAGCCCTTGTCTATGCAAGATCAAGTACTAAGTGGAGTGGGACCACCAAAAGATTCTCAGTTATATTTAGAAAAGAACATGACTGAAACTCAGGAAGAAGCAATGAAGCGACAAGTCATAGAAGCCTGGAAGAACATGAAAGCTAAGAAAGATGGTATTAATGAGGCACTTGGGATTCAAGAGCCGTGTAATTGCTGTAGACATTATGGTTTACCCTGTCTTCAAAATAAGTCAAGCGAAGGAAAGATAGAAGTACCCCAGGATCAACAAACTGAATGGAACAAGAAAAGGAAGGCAATCTCCCTAGAGCCACTATTAAGTGAGCCAAATTTGAGTTTTACATCGCAGCTACCTTTAGTCCCAAACTCGCATCAGACACATTCATATCTTGAAGAGTTAGATGCCCCTTCAACTACACTTGCTATGCCAGAGATATGCCTAGATGGATGGACCATCACCTACACAGAACTTCATCCTCGAAAAAGTAATCAAGCTAAGAAGCGAATAAGTGAAGAGACTCCATTGAAGGTGGACCCTCAGAACCAACCAGTTAGTAGCACTTTAGTTACTCCTGGCACATCAATTCAAGGAGCTCAACGTCAGGATAGCACCTATGTTAAAACTGTTAGCAATGTTTGTTACCAGTGTCACGAAGAGGGACATCACAAGAAGCATTGTCTAAAGAAGTACCTAGTTCGTGACTATGTTAATGGTAGATTGAACCATGTGGATCTATGTACTGCTCACGAAGCACAAAATGTGGTGTTTGGATCGATTCTAGTCCACTCAACTCCGGCCACTGTTTTGTTTGACTCAAGTTCTTCTCATTCTTTCATCTCAAACAAATGTGTTGCCGATCGTAAGATGCTTATGTTGGAAATGAAGAAACCCATACTGGTCAAATCACCAAGAGGGAAGATAAAAGCAACACACATGTGCCCAAAAGTTAGTCTTGGTATAAAAGGTGTAAACTTTGAGGTGAATCTTGTAGTTTTGGAACTAATGGAGATTGATATCATCCTTGGAAGAGGATGGTTAACTGCTTACCATGGAGAGATTGACTGTACCCAACGCTCAGTATCCCTAACCACCCCATCAGGAGACAGGTTTGTGTATGAAGGCACTCGACCTCACCCCAAGGTTTAAAGGACTAATGGAATGATTGTATCAACAATGAGGCAGTTCAAAAGGAATGTGGACCTTATAGAGAGGCAATATTTTCTCAACATCAGATGTAAAGTAGATTGTATTAGGAGATCAATTTGAACCAGTCAAGGAAGTATGCAACACTTCTGGCAATATATGGAGTCAGCGGTGCCTTTTAGCTAATGAGGTTTTCATTCAAGACGTTTGTAATCTCCTTTGTAAAGTGAGACATGTATTTCATCAGACCTTATCGTTCTTAAGCTCCTAATACGAGTTATGAGTTGTTTGACAAGATGTTTACCGAAGGAACCTTAAGCAAAGCACCTAGTGTTGTCCCAACATCGAGTGGTAGTGCTTACCTGTGAAGCGATCTTAAACATTCCATGTAGAAGGAGTTGACAACCTTTGTGTAGTTCTCTCTCTATTTCCCCAACACTGCAAGTGGTATGAGAAATCTGCTTAGAATTCATCTATGGAGACAAAAAAAGGAGCACCAAGTATCATAGAAAGTGTGATGCCTGTTGACCTATTAAAGCAAGGCATAAGAAATCAAGATCTCAAGATAAGATTTATTTTTTCACTCTAGACTCCTTGATGGACTATCACGTGACCAAATTCAGAACCTAAAGGTCCGATATACCACCATACCATTATGGTCAATTTCTCAAGACCCCTTGGATTGCTTTCTCGGGTGGTGTTCAAGAATTTTCTCCTAGATAAACATTTTGTCTACTAGCTTAAGTCACACCATCACCAAGGAAATTAAGATAATTTTAATCTATCCTTTCCCAATCGTTGTGTTGTTTCTCTCCCTGTTCTTCAGAAACCCAAGAAGTGCAGTGTATTGTCGAATTAGTAACCTCCCAAGGAAAACTTTGAAGATTATCTACCGACAAGATGAGTGTTCTTATACAGGATTTTGGAAGATAAGCTAACACTTGGTTCAAGTGGGGTAGCGGCAGTTACGATCATCACTCTCGAGGATCTCAAAACAGAAGATATGAAGAACTACATATTGATCCTTATCGTTCTTGCGATGAGCCCTTATCATGTTAGTCAAAGTGTGATCTTGGATCTTACATCTCATAGGACCACAAATGATTATGCGCGAAGGATAAAAAAAGGGATCTAAGTCTTTGTCAACTTTTGCTAATTCTTTATCCTTTCATCTACTATCTTATACATATTTGGAATCAAGGAAATTGTGAGCACTATAATATCAATCTTTATCTCCTATGTATCATCTCCTGTTAATATTCGTTTCTCGCTCTCGCACCTCATCATAAATCAGGATCCAAAGATCAATTCTTATCTCACATGTTTATCTCTCTTTGTCATCAATCTTTACCATACTCTTTACCCTTTATGTCATTATTTAATCCTTTGATCACGTCTTGAAAATCTCAAAACAACTTCGATGATCTACTTTATCTTTCTCCCAAGTCTCTTTGAATCTCAGGACGAGATTTATGTTACGTGGGGTAGATCTATAACACTCCAAAATTTTCTAATTTTGGATTGTTATTAGAAAACACTAAATTAAATAAGGATTTAAAAAATTTTTAAAAATGTTACAAGATTTATTTTATTAATTATTGTCATTATAAAATGAGAAAAATGTGAAATTCTAAAATTTTTGTAAAGAAAAGTGAAGGGCGTTTTGTTTTGTTATTGTGTGCTTTGTGCTCTAGTTTTTACTTGGGTTTGTTGTTTTTGTGCATGCTAAGATTTTACAAATACGTTTAGACGCCGTCCGATCCTTCCCGAGAATTTTTCAAAACTTTTTCAGAACTTTTTCCCATTTTCCTAGAACAAAATCTTTTTTTATATGCTCTAAAATTCTTTTTCATGGACACCAAAAACTTTTTTTGGATTGATCAACTCTCAATATATCTCTAAAAGTTTTCCTTTAATTTTTAGAATTTTGGAAATATTTTTCAGGGCTTTAAAATGATTTCAACTTTTTCTGGAATTATTTTGAACTAAAAATGAATTTCTAAAAATCCCGTAATTAATAATTTTTGAAACTTTTCCAAACCCTAGACCTATATATATGCCGGTGTTCGTCTCGTCGCGCTGATCACAGATCTAAAAATCCCATCGCGAGCCGCCACCCGTAGCTCCCTCCATCTCTCGCCGAAGTTTGCAAAAGCTAGGTTTCCGGCGAACTCTCCGGTGAGTTTTTCCGGCAAAACCATGGCGTCCCGGCGTTAGCCATCACCATGAAGAGGTAGCCCTTGTCATTCTCTTCACCGTAGTATTTCTTTTTGGGCGAATCCATTATCGTTTGACTAGTTCCCATCTTCCAGTTTCATCTCCGGCGAGAAACCTCCATTGCCGGTGAGATCGACCTTGTTTTTCCTGCGTTCTTCGGCACTTAGGGCCCTTCCTCGGCTTGTCCTGATCACACGCCACCGGCCACCGGCGCCCTGGCCAGTGTGACGCCGTGTCCTGCGTCGGCGCCGCCAGCGCACCGGCCGTGTGCTCGCTCGAGCAGGGCGAGGCCCCGTGCCCTCCCCCACTTGCTACGGCTCGAGCAGGTCCCAGCCGTGACCCGTGGGCTCCTTCGCGCTGCAGCTGCACGCCGCGCACCAGGCGGCCAAGGTCCGACCGAGCCCTTCCTTCCCACGCACAGCACGAGCAGCATGTTGTCCTGGTTCGGTCCGTACAAAATCTCAAGGTAGAAGATGAAAGTAATTACAAGTTTGCCACTGGTCATTAATCCTTCGCCATTCAATCGTTCTAACTCTGTTTCATTCCGTTTCAATTGCGTTAGTTTCGTAACGTCGCGCTCTACGCAGTAGTGCTAACTTTTATTATGTCATATATTTTTTTCCATATTTAATTGAATATTAGATTAATTAATATATACACCTAATTTTATAATTAAAAGCAATATAGAGTTATAATCATGTTTTCTATTGTTTTATGACCATGGCAACGTAAATGACTTATTAGCGATACTGTTTTCCATGTCCCATGTTTATAAATATAATTAGTTTAATTAATATTTTTTGAATGTCATTTTTAATTAACAAAAAAACAATCTAAGTTTACACTTCGCTATTTTTATAATCTAATATTAACTTGATTGAAGTTAACTTAAATATTTATTAATTATAATTCTTTTAGTTAGACATAAAGTATATAATTAATTTGTTTAATATTTATTTAATGTCTTTTTGGATTAAAAGTAACCTATGTTTATAATTTAGATCTTTTATAAATAAATAAATGTTAACATTATTAATATCAACTTAAATGGTTCTTTATTAGTTATAACTTGTTTAATATACATGCGACGCATGTTAGGATTTGATTAGCTGCTCTTACTTGCTTTATGTTTTCTAAAATTACAAAGGCGTAAATGGCTTAAATGATATATAACCATCTGCAATTAAAATATGACTAAAGTTTAACTCCATCTTTTATAATTCTTTATAATTTGGTCAATTCAACTTTGAGATATTTCTCTAAAAGTCTATCACCTTCTTTTATTAAATAAAATACGACCAGCGTATAGTCGTCTTCTCCGTTACACTCCGAACCTCGAAAGTCGTGTCCGTTTAACGATAGCTCCGTTCTCAATCGTTCTTGCGTTGTCACGATCGTAGCAATAAGTCGTGTCGTTTAGTGCGCTCTTTCTAAGCTTTTCTTTTGATTGATGCTTGTTCTTAGTCATGATTGTTTGTTTGTCTGTTTGTGTTGCTTGGTTGCTACGAGTAGAAGAAGCGTGGTTCGTCAGCATTGAAGATCAGGCGCTGAGGACCGATAATCGAAGCAGAAGTTGGAGATCAGAAGAAAGAAGCCAAAGAATTCTGAGCAGATAAACACTGGGAATTAAGGCAAGTGCAGGCACCCTTTGATCATATTGTACCTATAAACTTTAAATACATTTACTTTCCATTGCATGTGTCTTAATACTGCAAACCCTAAGGACATGACTAGTCTTCTACTATATTCCTTGTATACCTGGGTTTATATATGGGTAGTATAGTGAACAGTAGATATGCTTAGTTGCTCTACTCATCTAATCTATATAATAATAATAATAATGATCTTGCTTAATGAATTCTTCAATGATGATAAATGATTAAATGGTGAACAATGGTCACTTCGGTGATGGAGATGTTGCGGTGCTTGCGAGCATCGTGGTTTGGTTGAGGACAGGGGGAGCGGGTACTGTTGGTGGTCCGGTTTGCCGGACGTACCCGTCTCTGCTCTCCGTAAGGACTTAGTCAGGGAGCGCCCCCCTGGGACTTACAGTGCAGCTCCAAGCTATATGGCTCTGGCTTGACTAATTATCACGACCTCCGCTGGTAGGGTGTTACTTTCCGGGTAGGCGTAAGGAATGTAGCTTGGGTATTCATATTAAGAGGTCGGTCAGTTCGGGGTCCCATTGCTATGGGCACGGCTGCCGCGCGCCCCGGCAAAAACTTACGAGTGGCATCCTATTAGTTGGACCCTGTGAAAGGTCTCGTAGTGAAACCCTGCCTGCTCACCTTGGTAGTGTTTTGGGGAGTCGCGACCCCAGGCGAATGGGAATCACGACTTGGAGTGAACGTGCACACCTCTGCAGAGTGTAAAACTGATATATCAGCCGTGCTCACGGTCACGAGCGGCCCAGACCCTCACTTGATGAGCAAATTGGAATCACATGGAACTTGGAGGCGGAACTTGGTTGAGGTTGCTACCTCGTGCTTTGGCGGAATGGCTATTCCGTGTTGGCAGGATGGCTATCCTATGTTCTTAATTGGGATTGCTATCTCTTGACCTTAAAGGGGTTGCTACCCCGAGTTACTATCCGAGGTTGCTACCTCGGTGATCTTAATAATAATAGTAATTATAATGATGACTAATAATATTGCTAATTAACCTTCATCTAAATAAGGGTTGGGATGCTCTACTCACAACTAGTAATAGGTTGTTTAATAATAAAGTTGTAATAAAAGTTTACCAACTAAAAAGCTCACCTGCAGTCAAACAGTGTCAACTTTTCCTTTGATTAAGCCTTGCATGTCATTATACTTTCCGCCTGTACTTGTTGAGTTCGACATGAACTCACCCTTGCTATTTCCTCCACACCCCAGTGTGTAGTAAAGTGCTGCTCAGAAGAAGGACATAGATGCTATGGAGTTTTCTAGAAGCTTATCAGAAGTGCTTGGCGTACGGAGCCCCCAGTCAACCGTCCCTGAGAAGATTGGAGCCTAAGAAGTTTAGCTACTGTTTCCGCGTACTCTGATGTTTTGTAAGTGTTATTATAAATATGTTTTTCCGCTATATATAACATTGATTCTGATATTTCTATTCTTTTGTTATATGTGTGGACTTTCTGGGCACACATATGACGACTCTGGTCTTATTTTAAAAGCCAGGGTGTGACACAAATCCTTTACACTCATTAGCCCAGACCAAAAGTGGGAATCCCCTGGACGTTTTTCTAACTGTGATATACACCTGTCTTTGACATATTTCCTTTTGAGTACATCTTGCCAAAGACCCTCCTCATTGAAAAGCTTGAATAACCATTTACTAAGTAAACAAAGGTTCTGAGTCTCCAAATCTAATATCCCCATTCCTCCCATACATCTCGGTTTACACAGGATGCTCCACTTAGCCAGCCTGTACTTCCTCTTATGTTCCTCACATTGCCAGAAGAACCTAGATCGATAATAATCCAACTTTTTGCTTACTCCTTTAGGAATGGCAAAGAAAGACATCATGAACATTGGCAGGCTTGACAAAACTGAATTGATCAACACTAGTCTACCTCCCGAAGAAAGAAGTTTCCCCTTCCAACTACTCAGCTTTTTCTGAAATCGTTCTTCGATTGAGCACCAGTGTTTATTTGAAAGCTTTCGATAGTGCATTGGAATTCCTAAATATCTAAAGGGAAAGCTTCCCTCTTCACATCCAAAAATCCTCCTAAACTCCAAACTACGGCTTTTAGCCTCACCAAAACAAAATAATTCACTCTTATGGAAATTGATTTTTAGGCCTGACAATTTTTCAAAAGCTACCAGCACCAGTTTCAAATTTTTTGCCTCTTCTAAATCATCTTCTACAAGGAGTATCGTGTCATCTGCATATTGTAGAATGGATAGCCCATCATCAACTAGATTTGGTACCAATCCCCTAAATTGACCGTCCTTTTTTGCTCTTGATACTAGTATAGCGAGCATGTCTGCTACTAGATTAAAAAGGATAGGTGAGAGGGGATCTCCCTGCCTAAGACCATTTCTAGCTTGAAAGTTCTTGCCTATTTCGTCATTCACTTTAACCCCCACACTTCCTCGACTCACTACCTCCTCAATCCATTTGCACCATACAGGCGAGAATCCCTTCATCCTAAGGACTTGTTGTACAAAGTCCCAATTCACTTTGTCATAGGCTTTTTCAAAATCCAATTTCAAAATAACCCCATTCTTTTTCTTCCTATGAATCTCATGAATAGTTTCATGAAGCACTACTACTCCTTCCAGGATGTTCCTTCCTGACATGAAAGCTGTTTGTGATTGTCTTACAACTTTATTGGCCACCACCCCTAGTCTGTTAGCCAAGACCTTGGTAAAGATCTTGAAGCTAACATTGAGCATGAAAATCGGCCTATATTGCTGAATCTGCTTGACTTCCTTTTGTTTCGGTATTAGAGTGATCGTCCCAAAATTAAGGTTAAAAGGAGGTAATTTACCAGCATGGAACTCTCTAAACATGGCCATTAGGTCATCTTTTATAAGAGACCGAAATACCTGGTAGAATTCAACTGGAAACCCATCAGGACCTGGTGCCTTATTATGTTTCAATTGAAAAACAGCTTCTCTTACTTCTTTCTCTGTAAACATTTCTATTAGCAGCTTATTTTCATCCTCATTTATTCGGGGTATGTCATTTGTTTGTGATTCATCCAAAGAGAAATTATTTCTCTGCGATGATCCAAATAAGTTTTTGTAGTAATTTGTAATGAAAACTATCAAGTTTTCCTGCCCCTTGATCACTTTCCCATCTTGTTCTAGTTCAAAAATTCTTGTTTTTCTTCTTTTTCCATTAGCCACCATGTGAAAGTATTTGGTATTATTATCCCCTTCTAGCAGATCTTTGGTTTTGGCTCTTTGAAACCATTTTATTTCTTCTTCACGAAGCAAATGTGCGATCTTTTCTTTCACACTTTGTTTCAAATCCAGTTCATGTTGGCTTAACGTCCGGGACTCTGCTTTTAAATCCAGTTCCCTAGCCAGCCGGAACCATTTCTCTTTTTCTTTATTAACATTCCCATTCACGTTCTTCGCCCATCCTCTCAAAAATTGTCTTAACCTTCTAATTTTGTTCTGCCACTTCCGAATTGGGGTGTCTCCATAATTAACATCCTTCCACACTCTCGCGACTGTCTCCAAAAAATCCTTTTTGAGCAGCCAGCTAAGTTCGAATTTGAACTCAGCCTGGTTTCTCCTAAGTGACGCTTCACCAGTACCGAGAAGAAGCGGTGTATGATCAGAGATTTCCCTGTTCAGTGCATCTACCGTAACAAGAGGAAATCTTTGCTCCCATTCAGTACTAGCCAACACCCTATCCAATTTTTCATAGGTTGGTATTTCCTTAGAGTTAGCCCAAGTGAACTTCCTTCCAGACATTTCAATTTCTCTCAGATTCAGCCCATCTATAACGGCATTAAACAAGAAGGGCCATCGATCATTATATTTATCATTGTTTTTCTCACTTGGATTTCTAATTATATTGAAATCTCCACCTACCAGTAAAGGGAGAGAGACCTTCCTACAAGCCTGAACCAATTCCGTTAGGAATTGTTCCTTAAACTCAGGCTGAGCAGCTCCATAGACCGCTACTAAGCACCAATGAAAGTCGTCACTCCTGTTCCTGAGGTGGAATTTTATAAAAAATTCCCCCTCTTCTATACTTCCAATATCACAGACCTCTAAATTTACTCCTAGCAGTATTCCCCCCGACCTTCCATGAGGTTCAGTCCAGTGCCACACAAAATTTTTCCCTCCACAGTACCTATCTAGCTTTGCCTGCGTAAAATCCTTTTTACCGGTTTCCAATAGAGCAATGAAATCTAGTTCTTGCTCTCTTGATGTACTACTTAGAAATTTAGTTTTAGCCAAGTCACGAAGATCTCTGCTATTCCAAAAAATTCCTTTCATTTTTTACCGATCTTATTAATCTTAATCTTTAATTTCCTTGAAGCCTTCTTCCTTGACGACTTAGCGCCAGGCCTTCTTTGCACCATTCTGAGATCACTACTTAGGTGATAACTATCTTCGTCAAAAATTTCTTCCATTAAGTCTCCACATAAAAACTCTAGTGCTTTCTTCTCAAAATTATCTGAGTTATCAGATTCACAGTCTGAGCAATCCTCCTCCTCTTCTCCCACAACCGGGCCTAAAGATTCACTAGATAATGCATCCTCAACTAGCTTATGAACATTTCGCTCGAAGGAATCCCCATTAGCAGCACCTAATCCTAATCCTATAGCCCGCAAATTGTCTACAGCTACTGAACATGATACAGTACAGGAAGGGTCAGCTTGGTTAATACCTTTATTGCACTCCAGGTTCTTGGTCTGCACCAAGCGTTCAGCCCTCGCCAGAGTGTGCTCGGTCACCACCGCCACAAGTCTCGGACTCGCTCTTGTCGGCGAATGAACCACCTCCTTGATTAATGCAGCTTCTACGAGCTTTGTACCAGCAGTTTTGGCCACTTCCAATACCGAGCTGCTCTTCTCCCCTACACCCTCAGTAACAGCTTTAGCAATTTCACCCAACTCCTTGAACTGCGGACCTGTAATTCCACCTTTTGCCTCCATCTGCTCTCCTCCCTCAACCATCTCCTCACAGTTGGTCTCAGCCAGCCCTATAATAACAGTTGCCCCCTCCATAGGCTCAACCGGTTCCTTCATAACATTATCAGCTAAGTCCTCTAAGACCTCCTCTACCACATCGTCCAAAACCTTGCTAGCCTTCCACCTAAGGAATTCCTCAAACTCCTCCTTACTAAGAACATGTTCATTAATAGGAACATCATTCTCAGACTGGTGACCCCTCCTTTTGTCTTCCCCACCAAACCCTTTATTGCGCCTGTCATCTCTCGGCTTCACCTGATCATTGTTCCATCCGCCCTCCCTGTTTGGATCCTGACCCTTCCCCTCTCCATCTCCCTCACCATGCCCCCCGTCCCACTCAACCTCAACCTCTTCTCCTTTCTCGTCAAAACCCTTCTTCTCCACTTCAAACTCCAAGTCAAAATAATGATCACCAATCACCACATCTAACACCCTTGGAATCAGCTTTGGGTCAAGTACAGCCACTAAAATGCGTCCAAACTCATTCTTCCTCGTGGTCTCCATGTCCACCGTTTGTGTCGCACCTATCAAAGATCCCACTGCCCATAATATGGGGAATTCACGAAGTGGTTCTCTGATGCATCTCACCCTCACCCACACCTTGGGTAGCAAAAAGCTTCTTTTTCATGCCACTCTTCAAACTGCATTCTAATACCCTCTGGCACTCCTTCTCCCTTTGCATCCGCTCTGCCATATGCTATTGAACGGTGCAGCTCCGACTTAGAAGGGAATTGGGTAAGAAATTCACCCTCCCCAACCTCCTTCAACTCCCAATTCCACTTAACAGGGACCACCCTTCTTAACTGAAGCACCAGCTGGTCAGCAGACAGAGAGCCACCCATCACCGAGACCCTGGCCATCTTGGAATCTTTCTTCGTCCTTGGCAGTGGTGGGTGCGGGATATGATAGAATCCCAACCCCATCACTGCATAACCCGCTGCATGAGCCACTGGCCTTGGCGCTTTTAGGAGAGGGAACTTGTGGTTCATGTGATCTTGCGAGTCACAAATCACACAATACACCTCAGCGTTGCAATCCCCTGCTGCATGTCCCTTTTTTGAACACCTAGAACAACGTCCATTACCCCTTCCAGCGACGTCTCCATCCCTGCCCTCCTCAGCCTCCATTGATATATCCACATCCATACCCTCCATCAGCTCAGCGGCACCCCCCTTGTCTTCGGAAAGCTTGCCAGCCACAACACCCTTCCCTTGAGCATGGGCCTGTAGCCCATCTTCTTGCCAGACCCATCTCCCTGGCTTTGGCTCCATGGGTCCACCTCTACTAGGACCACGAAATGAAGGATACTGCTCTGCTCGTCCCCTACCAAAGGCACCCAAACGTTCGGGGTGCCCTCCTCTGTAATCGCCCCATTGCGCACCATCTCTCCAGACCGAACTCTCTCGCCCGCCCCACCCTCTTCCTGCACCAGCTGCGCCCCGATCACGGTGATAAGGGCCAAACACCCCTGCACCCACCCTCTCATCTCGCCCTCGCACGTCATGGCCGCCTACCATCCTCGTCGTGTTCACCACTCCCTCTGATTTGCGCTTGTTGATTCTAGGTCTACCAAGCGAATTGCTTAGGTCGGGACTTGCAAGACCCAATCGAGCCTGTGCCGATGCGCTTAAGTTCACCTTCCTCGCCGCCAAACTCCTCGGCACCCCACCCGCATTAAACAGGAGGCTTAAACCCTGGGTTGGTCTAAACGCGGGGTGTGAACCAACTTTAATTAATTTGCCAGCCACGGACTCACCCAGCTCACGCACCGCCGACTTGCCCAATGACCGCTTTCCTCTCTCAACAGATTTTGTCTCCCCTCCTTTCCTTTCTCCTAGGCCAGAATTAATGCCACCATCCTCCGCTGAACACAAATCTCTTAAAGATTTTGTTGTCTTTGGAGATTTGGATTGCCTAATATCTTTGACCATAATGTCCTCAATCTGTCGATATTGTGGGGACCGTGGTTTAGGCAGCGGCCCCTTCCATGGCTTCTCAGTCCTGTGGAAGCGCAGATCAGCCACCGCCTCCGTAATTCTAGATGCCAGTGGCCGTGGGTGGCTAATATGCCCAGCCCCCTATCGACTGAAGCAAATTTTGGAGACTGAAAATTCTCCGTTAAAAGAGACTCAGCTCTTAACAGATCATCTATCGAGAACCCGACCCGTGTGGCATCGCTAATGAATTCTCTCTCTGAATTATAAGCATCCTCATCCGGATCATCCCCCTCCTTTCTGAAATCATCGTCGCCACTGTCACCGTTGTCATTGTCTCTAATTGCCCAAAACCTTGATCCCCTCCAAGATTTTTCAGCTCCGGCAAACTGTTCTAATGTTGCAAGATAAGGTGCAGAATGTCGCCGTTTAAGGCTTCCTGACACCATCGAGCCTCTGATGAACCCCAAATGCCCCGCCCTAAAACGTAAAATGCTCAGCAGACTTAGCTTCTGAGCAAAATACCAGCATATAGCTAATCTTCCCCAAGCTCCTGCTTCTATACACTACTTCAGTAACAAGCTCCTAAGGAAGACGCACCTGGGCTCTAATAATCCCCTGTTGACACAAATCGTCTAACAGGTACCGGGCGTCAACAATGGTAACCTGCCTCCTCGCTGTGCCGTCCAAGTCTTCTCGTTGCTCCCTTCTCGGGGTGGAGGTAGGCCTTGTCGCGGAAGAGCAGGACGACGCCGGCGTGGTCCAGGGCCCGGGCGAGCTCCTCGGCCTCGGCGTGCGTGCGCGCGGCGCCGGCCTCGACGCAGGCGTCGAGGAGCTGGCCGCACCCGACCACCTCGTCCCGGCCGTCCCGCAGGCGCCGCTTCAGCGCCTCGACGCCGACGAGGCGCACCAGGCGCCGCGTCTCGGCCGGCGTCACCTCCGCCGGCTCGGGCTCCGCCTGCGCCGGCCGCGGCAGAGGCGGCGGCGGCGGCGGGGAGAAGCGGCGCGCGTGGAGGAGGAGAGCGGCAGTGGCGGTCGGCTGGCGCACGGCTTCGCTAGTTTCCTCTTCCTGCTGCCCTATTACCAACTCTACTAAGAAAAATACATTCAAAATCAATAAAATTCACACGAGCTAAAAACTTGAGCTCTTCAACCAGCGCACCTTCAGGCATTGATGCATCAAAATTGTCTGACCTCATTGCTTGCTGGACCATCAAGGCATCTGTTTCCAGAATGAGTTTGCCAACATCCAAATTTGCCGCTGCCTGAATGAAGCATCGCAATTCAGTTTCAAAAGTCAAAACTCCATGAGGAGGTTTAGACCATTTCACAGCATGAACTGCTGTCTGGGTACTCTCCGCCACCGTCTGAGTTAATTCATAGCAGTAAGCTTTGATTCCTCGGGCAAAATCCCTATCACTTCTCTTTCCTTCATCCCGGACCACATTTCTATTTGTCCTCAGGCTCGATCGCTGTGATTTTTGTCGCCTCTTGTTCTTGCAAAATGATGGTCATCGTATCTCAGGCTGTTGTTTGTGCGGCCAGCTTCTGAC
Source organism: Sorghum bicolor (assembly GCF_000003195.3). NCBI lineage: Eukaryota > Viridiplantae > Streptophyta > Magnoliopsida > Poales > Poaceae > Sorghum > Sorghum bicolor. The sequence goes on along the minus strand of NC_012877.2, from coordinate 51,549,745 downwards.
GAAGCCCTTCCAGAATGAGCATATTCCAGACTTGCTTGGCCAAGCTGCATTTGAAAAAAAATAAGTGACCACCGTCTTCTCCTTGTGCACCACAGATCGGGCATCTTGTATCAATCTTCATGCCTCGACGTGCCAAATTACTTTGCAAAGGGTGGCTATATTATGACTGAAGCGCCACAAAAAGTGTTTGATTTTATTTGGGTATTTGAGCACCCAAATCATTTCCAGCAAGGATCTGAGGCGTGCCCGCTACAACCTTGGCTTGAACCACTGCTTCTGCGTCTGAGAATATCGTCCTGACAGACCTTATATACACTTTTAACACTGAATTTACCGTGCTTATCATAGTGCCATGCCAAATAATTATCTCGACTTTCAGCGGTAATGCGAATATGAGCTTTTGATCTTCTTCCTACAAACACCTACTTTACTAAGAGCTTGTTTGGCACAACTTAACTTCACTAGTAAAGCTATTTTTTTAGAAAATAGCTTTATGAGCAACTTTCTAGATCAAGCTGAGTTGTTTTGGAAAAAGTGTTTGGTAAAATAGTTTCACCAACTACTTCATGCGTCGATGAGAGAGAAATGAGGGAAAGAGCTGCAATAAGGTACTTTTTTTTTCAGCTTCATCCCAACTCATATCTTTATAAGAGAAGAAAAATAGCTTCACTCATGAAGCTATTTTAGAAATAAGTATTTCGTAAAAAAACAGCTCACAACAGTTCTGCATAAATCTTCAACCCAAGTGTCCGTAAATGGATTGATAAGCTCATCGATATCCGTGATTAGAGTTCTGCCAGCGATCGGCCTTCTAGATTTTTCAGTCCATCTTTGACCCCTACCTGTACGGCTGTACCTGGATAATATTTTAGCTATGAACAATTACTCATTTTATCCTTATATTCCTTATGGTAGATAAACTATTTTCATAACAACATTTTTACCTATCGTTGATAAAAAAACATTGATGCTCTCACTCTCTCTAGAGCAAATCCTACAATATCCCACCCATCCCATCCCGGTGCTACCACACCATATATTTTCTCTCTCATACTAGAGGGCAGAAGGCCCAACATAGTAAGGTGCCAAGGTACGGTACTTATTGTACTTTTATTTGATATCATAAACACCTACTAGTCTGAACTCTTCTGAGTGTTGTCGTGACGCTGAACCATTATAGCCTTATGGCCTGTCTTTGATGTTATGGGCTGAGGGTTCAGTTCACCTAATGGCTAAGGCTGTCTCCAACAGAAGATTTATTTGGAAACCCAAATCTAAAATGGGTGTCCAACACAATACCTATAACCTTTAACAGAGTACCCATATAGAAGACCTATTTTGGGTATCAGGCGAGGCATAACCTAAATTTGGGTATCTCTCCTCAAGACCCATTTGCAGAGAGTGTTGTCTTTTAGGAACCTTTTACCTGTAGCGCTACCCAAAGGACAAATAGGTCTTGTATTTTGGGTGATGATTGTTGGAGATAGTCTAATGAGCCATGTTTAGCTTCTGCCTCTACTGCCACAAGGTGGCGAATATGAATCCATTTGCGCAGACAGCCTTTCAAGTTTGATAGAGATGGCGGAGACCACGATTTCTAAAATAAAAAAGATGCAGACACCATGGTACCAATCTGCAACCGCGCCGGCGAGCTCCCGCTGGACTCCTTAAACAAAACAACCCCCCACACAAACACCATAGAAAACAAAACAAAAAATAACTACCATCCCTTAGATAATTAAGTCACTTCAGCATTTCTATCCACCAAGCCAAACTCATCCTTCTACCTTTCTTTGGGATAAATATAAATCTGACACTCGGTACTCATCGAGCAAAGTGCTACACGATAGTTTTATGTGCCTGCGGAATCCCACCACTAGTCATAAGAAGTATCAACACGCCATTGGATCCACGCTCGCTAGGGTCCTCCATGCATACCACCCGCTGCCCTCCCTGCTCCCATCGCGGTGTCACATAGAGTCCTACCACCCGCAAATCTATGAAGGGAAGAGGGAAGAATGAGGGAGATGATGAGAGGAAGATGGATTGAGAGAGTTGTACCCACGCCGCCACTGCCACTCACTAGTACATAGAGATATTATACTGGCGGTTCGCAACCTCTTTGTACAGGCGGATTGACGAACAGCCAGTGGCTATAGGGCTGTGGAAATAAAAGTTTCCACAGGCGGTTAACTGAGAACCGCCTGTAGAAACAGATTTCTACAGGTGGTTCAGTTATGAGATCCGCCTGTAGAAATCAATTTCTACAGGCGGTTCTTTTATGTAAACCGCCTGTAGAAATTGGATTCTACAGGCGGTTCTCATAACAGAACCGCCTGTGGTAAGATTTTCCAATTTAACCCTATTTTCCAGCAAACCCTATTTTTATAATATATATATATATATATATATATATATTATATACATTAATATTGAAACTATGTTAGGCTACAAGATTCAACCAATGCAACATGCAATATATTTATATATACCATTACTTTGTACATAAAATTATATTAATTACAAACATCACACATCAAAGTTTTTTGTTTACAGACATATGAGGTTTCACATCTGAAACCTCTGCTCTAATAACCCGATCGAGATAGCTTTAGCCTACTAGTATCTCTTAGCGCTATAAACTCAGACTTTGCTAGGACGCTGGTCGGGTCGTGATATTTCTCTTCGGTGGGAATGGCTTCTCTCAAGAGAAAAGTGCAGAGGTCCTCAACTATGTTATATAGAACAGCTTGAGTCACGCTCTTCGCCTTTTCCAACTCATGTTGCTGCAGAGGAAGTTAGAAACATCATAAATTTATAGTTCATATAACACATGCTTAGCAACAAAAAATGACACAAATAATATAAACGACTATTAGAGCAATACCTTAGAAGGGTTAGTTACATATCTTCCGGTCTCTCTCATGAACTCGCAGACGTAGAATCCACAGTGGACCGATCCGACTGGTTGCTTATGGCACTGATGTATGACAAAAAAGTGGATATTTATTAGTTGCAACATCGTCATATGCATATTATATTTATAAAAGACGGCTTGTGATATTTTGGTACGTACCGGCCATTTATAAAATAATCTCAATGGCTGCCCCGGTTCTGATGAATCACACCTTCCACCTTTGATCTTATAATACCTATAGGCCCTATAGTATCGAATACACAATCCTGAAGTTATTCTGAAACTCTTATAAAAGTAGATATTAATATTTAATGTACTCAGCTTACCGTTCCAAGTGTGTAATGAATTTTGCATAACTCGAAGGATCATAGTCTGCAGAGTCTAGGACTAGCACACGTCCTAGACTAGGATTAATGAGGAGGCAGATCCAGTGGTCCCTGAGAGAATCGAATTTATGATGCAAGTGCCCATTGAAATTACTAATACGACGATGAATACAAATTGACACTTACCCAAAGTTGTATGGGGCAACAACACATTCTCGATCTTGATACTTGAGCAATGCCAAGGCTATGTAGAGGTCGTATTTACATTCATAATCTAGTCAACTTGCATCTATTATCTTCTTACGCTCAGCGGGGTCCAAACCTTCTAAGGAGTCGTGTTTGTCTCCGATTCTGAAGTTGTACTGCTCCTCGCATATCTTCATCGGGCTCAGATACGCAACCCTTTTACTGGCAGACCTATCCGGATCTGAACCGTACCGCATCTCTTGTTGTTCAAAATTCATTCTGCAATGAGCACTTGTATGTTAGATGTTGAAAATTGATGCAACTCATGAATTATTACAAAGAGATGGTACGATTGACACTTACAATGCAAACACGGTTACCAGCTGCACGTCTAGTCTCTGCAGGTTCATCATTAGCCACATGTCCTCGAAGGTAATGATTGCCTTTGTCCACTCACTGTTGAATGCTGTTGGTGGTATAATCACATTGATCGTGTGAATGCCTACAGAAGCTGCTCTCATATACCAGTCATGCATCCTTTTTATACCAGCTGGGATCTTTTTGAGTTTGTCCCAACTAAGTAGTGGTCTGCCTGGCTCATATTTAGTAGGGACATATTTGTAATCATCCTTCTTTGGTGGCCTGATATTGACAATACGTGTTTCAAAGCTTTTCGACCCCTCCTTCTCATGCTCTGCTAAGTCAACAAGTTTTGAAGTGCGGCTCCTTGCAATTCTGGACAGAAATAGGGCCGTACCAGCGGCCTTCTTCTTTGGCTCGAACGGGGAAACCAATTTGGGGACCGAGAATTTTATTTTCTTTGGTTGCGGTGGTGTCTTATCATCATTTTTTTGTGCCGGTGGTGTGGAAGATTGCGGTGCTGAAGCATGGGGTTTAGGTGATGGTGGTGAAGCCTAGGGTTTAGGTGATGGTGGGGGAGTGGGTTTTGATGGTGGCGGGGATGGTGGTTGAGGCATTATTGGTGATGGTGGTGGTGGGGATTGTGGATGCAAGATTGGAGAGGTTGGTGGAGTGGGAAGAGATGTGGGATGGGACGACTCCTGAGTCTACGACACTTCTCGGGGTGATGGTTCTGGTACCTGAGACAGCAGGACGTCCCGTCGAGGCCAAAGAATAAAATTCTTGATAGCTTGTCCCAGTTTCTCAATGCCCTCGGGATTGGGAATGTCTAGCATGTCGTCCTCATATCCTTGGACAACTGTCAACACTTCCACCCTGCAGTAGTCCTCAGGGATCTCACTACCATGGAATTGATGCCCCGGGATCGCAAGTCCTGTGGCTACTTCCCTTGTACGGTTATTGTTAAAACCATACCTTATGACTAGGGAGCAAGGCACAGGACTATCGATATCATCAACTGGATAGCGGACCTTGTCTTCGGTAGAGGCAATACTACTCGGGACGACCGGAGCTTGTTCTGTTGTTGTCGGGGCGACGACTAGCTGCATTTGAGGAGGCTGCTGGCCACTTAATTGGCTAGACATTGCGGTCGCCAATCACTGCATCAACTCAGGAGGAGGATTGGAGAGGATTTTAGACATCACCTCTTCGACTTCTCTCTTAGCCTCCTCCTTAAAATAATTAGACATTTCTGCCTTGTAGCGATCTCGTTTCCTATACATTGCTTCCCACTCTGGTCCGAATCCTTCTTTCCATCATTCTTTTGATGAGATGCCTCGTACACGACCAGGATGCTCTGGGTTACCCAGAGCAACAGTAAGGACATCTTTCTCCCTTTGGGGCTTAAATTCGCCCGCTTTCTGCTTAGCTGCCACAGCGAAAATATTCTTCGCTGCCTCTTCGACCATTGGGTCAGAAAATGATAAGCCAGACTTGGCTTCCTTTGCCGGTACACGAGCACGAATCCACCTCGAGCCCCTGCGACCAAGTTGGTCAGGAAGCGCTGGCAGACCCTTAGCCCTCTGCGCTTCATCCTCTTGCTCCCATTGGGCAAGCTTGCGCTGGTAACCACCTGTGCCTAGGTGATGGTGGTACTTGTTCCTTTTTGCGAGCTCGGATTTAGATTCGCTCAAAGATTTGAACTCCTCGGTACTCCTCTACTCTAAAAACACCGCCCATTGACCAGCAGTGATTTTATACCTTTTTGTCGGGTCCAACCCTTTCTTTGCCCACTTAGAATTCAACTCGGACTTGTAATTCCTAAACATGATTCCCCACTGCTTCAATGTGTACTCCTTTACTAGGTCTTCTGAACCCTGAGGTAAAACAAACCTTGTAAGCAGCTTGTCCCACATTCTTGTGATTTTATTTTGGTCCACTTTTGCCCACTCCCTGACTGTGATGTCAAGATGTCCCTAACTAAGAATCCAAGTGCGTTACGCCACTTAGGTAAGGCCTCTGGAGGAGCTAGGGGTTGTCCTGTCGGGCTCATATCTGTAATTCTAAATGTGACTTTTGGAAACTGATTCAATCCTCTGTCACCTCGTTTCCTTTTCCTATCATCAGTCTTCTCGGTGGTCTTCTCGGTGGTTGTCTCTGTCGTCGGTTCGGGTGCACCTTCATGTGTGAATTCTTCCTGGGATATGAAAGGTCCTAATATGGCTAGAGGGGGGTGAATAGCCTATTTAAAAAATCTACAAACTCACTAGAGCAAAAGGTTAGTAAATAACAAAGCGAGGCTTTTTGCTCTAGCTCTAAAGGGGTGTTTGCAAGCCGCCTACCCAACAATTCTAGTTGCTAAGATCTCTATGCACACAAGAACTAAGTCTCTACAAGTTACACTAGAGAACTAAGCTACACAAGTCAAAGTAAGCAAATAAACTAGTTACACTAGTTTGCGGTAAATAAAGATAAGATGAGATATTTATACCGCCGTGTAGGGGATGAACCAATCACCAATATAAACAATCAAGCACCGGGAGAATGCCAATCAAACACAATTGAGACACCAATTTTTCTCCCGAGGTTCACGTGCTTGCCGGCACGCTACGTCCCCGTTGTGTCGACCAACACTTGGTGGTTCGGTGGCTAAGAGGTGTAGCACGAACCTCGTCCTCACTAGGACACCACAAGAACCCACCCACAAGTGAGGTAACTCAATGACACGAGCAATCCACTAGAGTTACCTTTCGGCTCTCCGCCGGGGAAGGTACAAGACCCCTCACAATCACCGGGAGATGGCCACGAACAATCACCAACTCGTGCCAAAGCTCCTCCGCTGCTCCAAGCCGTCTAGGTGGCGGCAACCACCAAGAGTAACAAGAAAACCGCAGCTAAAACGATCCCCAAGTGCCACTAGATGCAATCACTCAAGCAAATGCACTTGGAATCACTCTCAATCTCACAAAGATGTTTAATCTATGAAGGAGATGAGTGAGAGGTGTTTGCTTAGGCTCACAAGGATGTCAAGTATGTTAGAATGCCAAGAGAGTGAGCCCCAAGCCGGCCAACAACTATTTATAGACCCCTCAAACAAATAGAGCCGTTGGCTCTTTCACTGGGCGAAAAACGGGGTCACCGGACGCTCTTAAAGGGGCACCGGACGCTCAACACCAGCGTCCGGTGCTCCAACGTCAGCCGCGTGTCAGAGTCTAACGGTAACCTGCAGAGCACCGGACGCTGAGCAGGTTGGCACCGGTCGCGTCCGGTGCACACCGGACCCGTGCGCAGAGAGCTCCGCAAACTCGCAGGGTCACCGGACGCACCCAGAGCGTCCGGTGCTCACCGGACTCACACCCAGAGAGTTTTGCAAAACGCGCGGACACCGGACTCAGACCACCGGACGCTCCAGCTTGCGTCCGGTGCCTAACCCTAGCTGAGCCAGGCAGCCTGCACACCGGACGCTCAGACATAGCGTCCGGTGCCTCTAAGCCAGCGTCCGGTGAGTGTTCCTCAGCGAAAAACACTTCCGCGACTTCTCCAAATTTCCCACCGGCGCAATAGAAAATATGCACTTCATTTTCTCGAAAAGCGCCGAACCCATCCTCTCTCTACTCTTCAAACTCCACCTCCTTCTCAAAGTGTGCCAACACCACAACGTGTGTACCAACAAATGCACGTGTGTTAGCATTTTCACAAACATTTTCTTTGAAGGAGTTAAGTTAACTCACTAGGTTCTAAATGCATGCACATGAACAAAGACACCTAGTGGCACTTGATAACCGCTTAGCCAAAGAATTCCCCTCTTTATAGTACGGCTATCTATCCTAAATGTGATCACACCCTCTATGGTGTCTTGATCACCAAAACCAAAACCCTAAGCAATACCTTTGCCTTGAACTCCATAGGGTTTTGTTTTTCTCTTTCTTCTTTTCCAAGTTGAGCACTTGATCATCTTGTGGTCATCACCATCATCACCATGATCATCACTTGCTCCATCACTTGGCATGTACCAACCTCATTATGTCTACACACACTTAGCATAGAGGTTAGTACTAGGGTTTCATCAATTATCCAAAACCAAACTAGGGCTTTCAGGATAGGATCTCTTTCAGCTCATGAAACTGAGATAACACCTCCTGTTCATGTTAAAAGTTAAACACATAAATCATTCTTGTACATATACTGAGGGAAATAAAAGTTAGAAAGATTTAATTATGGATGAGTAATTCATCACCTCATCTACTTCTGGAATGTAATCAGGGTCACGTTCTAATTCACGACGAGCGTTCCTCTCTATGCGAGGATCTGGAATGTCGCTAGGGGAGGTCTCGTACGAAGGACTTGATTCACGTTCTTTTGCATTCTCTGTGTGGTCCGACCCTTGCGCTTGCTCGGTGCTGTGTGATACTTGCACCTTCTCTGTGTGGTCCGAACCTTTTGCCAGTGCTTGGTCGATGCGGGCAGACCCTAACGCTTGGTTTGGGGTTGGAGAAGTCATCGTGATAATCTATTCAAATAATTACTTAGCATTATAAATAATGTATATACATAGACACTTAAACTAAAAGCAAATATAAAGTTTATTAATTGTTTATTATTTTTACACATAAATAAATATATGCAATTTACATATATATATATATAATTGCATTATAAATAATTGGATTATAAAAAAGAAATAATAACTACTTAGCTTATGCTATAATGTATATACATAGACACTTAAACTAAAAGCAAATATGAATTGCATTGTAAATAATGTATATACAATTAATAATTTTAAGAAAAATAAAACATCATATACATCAAATAAGAAAAATAAAAAATAATTATTTAGGATATGCATAATGTATATTTATCTAGGACAATTAACAATTAATAATTATTTAGGACAATTAATAATTATTTAGGACAATTAATAATTTTAAGAAAAATAAAACATCATATACATTTATCTAGGACAATTAATAATTAATAATTACTTAGGACAATTAATAATTATTTAGGACAATTAATAATTATTTAGGACAATTAATAATTAATAATACATCATATATATTTACTTAGAACAATTAATAATTATTTAGGACAATTATACATCATATACATCAAATAAGAAAAATAAAAAATAATTATTTAGGATATGCATAATGTATATAAGAAAATTAAAACATCATATACATTTATTTAGGACAATTAATAATTATTTAGGACAATTACTAATTTTAAGAAAAATAAAACATTATATACATTTATCTAGGACAATTAATAATTAATAATTATTTATGACAATTAGTAAGTATTTAGGACAATTAATAATTAATAATACATCATATATATATTTATTTAGAACAATTAATAATTATTTATAACAATTATACATCATATACATCAAATAAGAAAAAAAAAAAAAAAAAAAAACAATGGCCGCTGGTGGGCCGACCCAGCTGGGCTGACGGCCCACCAGCCCCTGCCCATCCCCCTCCCTCTCACCCTCACCCTCTGCACTGCCGCAAGGCCGCCGCCACCGCCGCCGCCGCCGCCTCGGGTGACCACCCCGACGCCCTGGCCGCCTCGACTCCCCCCGCCTCCCAGCGCCGCCTCGACTCCCCCACGGCGGCCGCACTGGCCGCGTCGCCGCTGCCGAGCTGCGCCCGCCGCGCGCGCTCTCTGCCTCCGCCGCCGAGCTCCCGCATTAGCCGGCGCGCGAAGCCGCCCTCGCCGCAGCCGCACGCGCACCCACTCCCACGTCGCAGCCGGGAGCTTACCTCGAAGAGAAGATGCCGGCGAGAAGGAGAAGGAGAAGGTCGCCGGCGATGGGAAATTTGGGCAGCCTAGCGGCGTGTTTGAATAGAGACTGACGCCTTTGGAGAATTAGAAAATTTTAGGTCTGCGCGCAGAGTATATATGGCCTCGATTTCTACAGGCGGTGGTCAATGCCAACCGCCTGTAGAAATTCATTTCTACAGGCGGTTGGCATTGACCAACGCCTGTAGAAATGCCTCTACACAGGCGGTGTTGAATACCACCCGCCTGTACAAAGTTTTTTGTAATTTTTATTATTATTATTATTGTTTTCTATATTTTTTGTTACTATTTTTTATTGCATATTGATATTATAATATAATAATATTTTAACATAATTATTTCTATATTCTATATTGGTAACATAATTATATTGTTTATATATTATTTGTATAATGATATTATAATATAATTATATTGTTTCACACCTATATATTATTTTTATATTATTTTAAATTTCAAATGCATATTGCATATTGTATGAAAGGTAGAGCTTGATGAGCTCTAACTCCTCTCTATCCAAAACTTTTTCATTTGAGGACTTTTAGTGCCTAGTTGGACCTAGTTTGACCTAGTCAAAATTTGAAATTTCACATTTCCACAGCTACACACACGTTTTCGAAACACGAGACGTCCCCAACTCGAAAGGTCATGAATACAAAGTTTGTTCCACTCATCAAGATATACATTTCATACATAGGACATTTTTGCATTTGACAAAGCGTTTCAAAAGTGTAGTTCTAAATCCACAAGTCTCACATATAGTTTCATAAAGTTTGTGTCACATTCAACACTTTGTGACTAGAGTTTACCAATCCTTTCCCATATGCTAAAATATCCTATGTATGGAATGTGTATCTTGAGGAGCTCTAACACCCATGTATTCAAAAGTTTTTCATTTGAGGTCATTTAGTGCCTAGTTTGACCTAGTTTGACCAAGTCAAATCTTGGATTTTTTCTGAAAAGTCACTTTGACCGGACCCTTGGTAGCCTCAGATACAAAAGTCATGAATACAATGTTTGTCCAGCTCATCAAGATACACATTGTGTGTAAGGGTCAACTTTTCATTGGAGAGAGTTTGGACCACTCAAAATTTGAAATTTCACATTTCCACAGCTACACACACGTTTTCGAAACCCGAGACGTCCCCAACTCAAAAAGTCATGAATACAAAGTTTGTTCCACTCATCAAGATATACATTTCATAAATAGGACATTTTTGCATTTGACAAAGCGTTTACATGATGAATCACAGATACAATCTAGGCCGCTACTATTCTTCCTTGTCCATCAGGGCACACCCATGGCAAAGAACTCTGTGGGATGCTTCGCTCAATATTTTTTATCTTCATAGGATGGTCCACAAAGAGGGACATATCACTGAACTGGTTAAAATCCTCCAGATCCGATACACCATCAACTCCAACTGCTTGTTGCTTTCCTGGAAAAACTACATGCTTCGGTTTGTCGGTACTTTTCTTCTCATTCTTAGAAAGGATCTGCTCAGCATAGAAAACCTGTGCAGCACGATTAGCAAGGATCCATGGGTCATCTTTATATCCCACCTTACTTAGATCAAGAACTCTGGCCCCATAATTATCCACTGTGACATGTTTATCTTCAACCCATTGACATCGAAACACAGGGATCTGAAATGTACCATAGTCTAGTTCCCATATGTCCTCGATGAAGCCAAAGTATGTAATAATATCACCAGTTTTGTCATCTACGGCCTCGCATCGAACACCACTATTTTGTGTCATGCTCTTTTGGTCCTTAGACTTGGTATGAAATGTGAATCCACTTATGTCATAGGTTTGCCATGTTATGACTTGGCGTGATGGTCCAGATGCCAAAGCCTTGATGGTTTGTTTCTCAATTGTTTCCCCATATGGAATGTCCTGCTCCCTTAGCCATGTGTACAACTGTTTCTTGTGTTCCTTCATTACCCAATCCTCTGTTTGCCTAGGATTATGTTCTCGAAGCTCATCCATGTGTTGTTCAATCAAATGCTCCATTATCGAGAGCTGATGTAAGATGCTGTGATGTGCCTCAAGTATTGTATTATAATCTGGTGGGATGAATGATTTTCGTCCAATCCTCCCACATCCATGTAGCCTACCCTCATGTCTTGACGGAGGCAAACCTATTACAACCTGGTCTTTTAGGACATTATTGCAGAATGGTCCACCGGACTCAATCGCCTCTTCGGTACAATACCCCTCTATCATGGACGCCTCGGGACGAGCACGAGTTGATATATAGCCATTTAGTATTGACATAAAACGCTCGTAAGTCCACATTTCATGCAGGTACATGGGACCCAGTGCCTGTATTTGTGGAACCAAGTGCACCACAAGGTGCACCATGATATCAAAGAATGATGGGGGGAAACACATCTCAAACTATGACACTGTTTCCACTGCGAATTCCTGAAGGGATTCTAACTCATCACGGTCAATTACCTTTTGTGTGATCTTGTTGAAAAAGTAGCACAATCGTGTGACTGCCATCTTTAAGAATACTGGATTTATAGCCCTTATTGCAATAGGGAGGAAAGTAGTCAGCATGACATGACAATCATGTGAGTTGTAGTTGGTGAGTGTTAGGTCTTTCATTGACACAAAACTCCGTATGCTAGAGCAGAATCCAGATGGGACTTTCAATTTCTTCAACCACTCACACATCGTGTTGAGGTTGTAGCTTGCTGCTGGGAGATGGTACTTCCCATTTTCTTGAAGAACAGGGTGAAGCTCTTTTTTTATGCCTAACTGCACCATGTCAAAGCGTGAATTGAGTCCTTCCTTTGTCTTGGTCTTGATGTCTAGCAATGTGCCAATTAGACTTTCGAACACATTCTTCTGGACGTGCATACCATCGATCGCGTGTCGTACATCCAAGTCTTTCCAGTATGGCAAATACTCGAAGAAAATGGACTTCTTCTTGAATGTTGCCCCTGGAGTTGATTTGACATCCTTTCTTAATTTTCCATCCTTTGTCTTCTTTCCAAACACAAATTTAATGTTGCTGACTATTTTGAAAACTCTATGGCCTCTGCTATTACCTAGTGGTGCATCTGAGTTCCTTTCATCATTATTGTCAAAGTACTTATCCATCTTTTTCAGGCGGTACTTGTGTCCTTTCGATAAGAAGCGTCTGTGCCTCATGTACACTATCTTCTTAGATGCATTAAGGGACACGTAATGGGTTCCATCTATGCACACCACGCAACCAACCTTTCCCTTGAATTGCCCTGATAAAATAAAGAGAGCAGGGTAATCGTTGATAGTAACAAAAATAATTGCTCTTAGCGTGAATGAATCTTTGCGATACTCGTCCAACATTTGAACACCTTTTTCCCATAACATTTTCATTTCCTCCATCAATGGCTCCAGGAAAACATCCATGTCAACTCCAGGTTGAACTGGTCCAGAGATAAGTAAGGTTAGCAAAAGGTATTTTCGCTTCTGCATCAACCATGGAGGGAGGTTGTAGATGGTGAGAATCACCGGCCATGTGCTATGCTTGCTGCTCCTCTCAGCAAATGGATTCATTCCATCTGTACACAGTGCGAACCTAACATTCCTTGGTTCGCTGGCAAAGTCTCGGTGGTTGTCATTGAAATCTTGCCACTGCTTTCCATCGGCTGGATGGCGAAGCTTGCCATCATTTTTGTGCTCATCATAAGCATGCCAACTCATAAGTTTTGCATCCTCAGGGTTAGCAAACAAACTCCTCAGTCGATCTACCACTGGAAGGTACCACATCACTAAAGCAGGAATCTTTTTCTTCGCATAATAGTCAACCTCTTCTTTATCTTTGCTCATGGGTTTTGAACTCTGTTGGGTGTTCTTTTGGGGCTTCTTTCACTTCTTCCCTGCTTTACACATGGAGGCAGCACAATCCTCTCGATAGTCTTTGTTTGTCTTGTACCGACTTGCACCACACTTTGGACAACTATCCAAGTCCTTGTAATCATCACCTCGGTACAGGATACAATGATTTCTACACGCATGGATCTTCTCGACACCCATAGTCAGCGGACTGATCAGCTTCTTTGCATAGTACGTGTTAGCAGAAACTTTGTTCTCCTTTGGAAGCATATCGCCGATAATACTTAAGAACGCATCGAATCCAGCATCGGACAAACCATACCTGGCTTTTGCCATCAACAGTTTTAGCACAGCTCGTAACGTTGTGTACTCTTTGGTACAACCTTTAGACTCATCATACAAAGGCTCTTCTGCTGCCTTCTTCAAGGCCTCCATCCCTTTCATTAATAACATTGAAGGTTCAGTATGACGACGCAACATTGCCTCCAAGAATTCAGCATCTTCTGCAGCCGTATCATTTGGTAAGACATGAGTTCTTGCACCATCATTTCCCCCAGCAGATCCACCAGCGGTAACATTTGGCACAACATGTTCACTCTGGGGTGTGTCGTGGAAAAACTGATCAGCAGGCATGCCTAGACCATCGGTGTCGATGTGTGCTGAGTCCCCAACTGTATAAGGCGCTGAGCTATCCTCTCCATGCTTTGTCCAAATCAAGTAATCCTTCATAAATCCTCGACAGACTAGATGAGAAATGATTACTTCAGTATCTTCAAATAGAAGAATATTTCTGCAGTCGTAGCATGGACAATATATATGCTTCGTCTTTGTTCTCAAAGCATGGTTCTTAGCGGCATCAACAAACCTATGCACCTCAGGTATATATGATGGATCTAGTCTTGATAAGTTATACATCCATAAGGACCTCTCCATCATGGCCTGTTGAAAAGTTAGTAAATTAATTGAAATATTGTCTACGAATATTTGTTATTAAAAATAAAAGAAGACCTAACAATTAAATCAAATTGAAAAAGGAATCATGGAAATGGTGAGAGGAGAGGCAACATCTTATACAAGAGGGCACAAAAATACTTATCGCGTAATTAAATCAAATTTACATAAAAAATAACATCCTAAACAATATAATTTAAAAAACTAAAAAGAAAACTTACCTTTCTTAGCCACCTCCACCTCCTTCCAAGAAATGAAGATCAAAACCTCAAACCTTGTATTTTGACCTGTTGAAAAGTTAGTAAATTAATTGAAATATTGTCTACGAATATCTGTCATCAAAAATAAAAGAACACCTAACAATTAAATCAAATTGAAAAAGTAAAACAAGTATCAAAAATAAAGACAAAACCATAAATATATATCTTTATATCACTAAAATAAATTTGACAAGGTACAAAAACACTGTTGATTGAAACTAAATATATTATATCACTAAAAAATTTGAGAAGGAAACATGAAAATGGTGAGAGGAGAGGCAACATATGAAGCAACCTCATATATAAAAAATGCTTATCGCGTAATTAAATCAAATTTACATAAAAAATAACATCCTAAACCATATAATTTAAAAAACTAAAAAGAAAACTTATCTTTCTCTCCCAAGCATGGAAACACCATTCATGGAAACCACTACATATATATTTTTTGGATTCACAAATTAGAGAAGTAAACATAAAAAACAAGATAGGAGAGACATCATATATCCATCTTAAGCAACTTTATTTGAGCAAAATAGACCATACCTAGCTATTCTACTCTCTCTCTCTCTCATGGTGAAACCCTAGATCCAAAAAGTAGCTCAAATTGAGCAAGAGAGCACAAAAATGAGACATTAGAGGCATCAACTAACCTTTCTTAGCCACCTCCTTCCAAGAAATGAAGATCAAAACCTCCCCCCTTGTATTTTGGAAAAACTGGACCTCCAAGATGTGCTCCAATGGAATGTGGCTGCTACCTATAGTTCTGCCCGAGGAGGAAGAAGGGGTTCTGGGATATTTATAGGAAGATAAATCACAGGCGGTTCAGTTATGTGAACCGCCTGTGTAAATCCATTAACACAGGCGGTTCACATAACTGAACCGCCTGTGTAAATGATGCATTTACACAGGCGGTTTTGTTACAATAACCGCCTGTACTGAGCCTTTTATACAAGCGGTTTTCAATTCTAGCCGTACAAATTTTCAACACGGGCGCATTATAACTAAAACCGCCTGTAGAAATGTTTTACCCCCGCCGGCTTAGAACCTCTATGTACTAGTGACTCTCTACTAGATCTAGTTGCCGTCCACCGGATCTAGCCGTCATCCACTAGATCTTCCCACTTGACACTGGATTCCATCACATCCATCCCACCACAACACTGCTCCTTCCACATGCGGGTGAGTGCACCTAGCCTCGTGCACCCCCGCGTGCCATGTGCCGTGTGCCACCGAGAGAGAGAGCCAAGCACGAGTGGTGAGAGAGAGGGATTCGTGAGTGCTTCTCTAGGAGAGGGAGTCACAAACATGAGAGAGAGGGAGTCACCGAGAGAGAGGGAGTCATGGGCGCGAGTGCTTAGTTAGGGTTTGGAGTGATGGGCGTGAGTGCTTAGGGAGTCATCGAGGGAGAGGGAGGGAGAGAGAGAGAGAGAGAGCCAAGAGTAGGGAGTTACAGTGGCTAGGTTGTGATAAAAAGGGAGTTGCAATTATATAGTTAGGGTTTGGAGTGCGCTATTGAGTGGCCTCGGGTCTTTTTACCGAGGTGGGCCTTCTAAGGGGTCTGCCGCAATAAATGGATACATTTTTGGAGGTAATTATTATTGGACTACCTGAGTAAACTGATTTTACGAGACAAACAATCTTGATCGTCTCCATAAATAAAATGTCTACCTTCGTAAATCCATTTTGCGAGATGATTAATTATGATCACCTTCGTAAATGAAAACACTAGCCTTAAAAATCCTCAGGCATTTTATGAGATGGTTTAATCTTGTGACCGCCTCCAATAATGTTTGGATGGCTAGAGCTCGAATGCGACAATTTAATCTAGAGGTGAACTCATTCACAAGAGATTATTTTCACAGTTTTGAGAATAGATTGCTACCTAGTGATGCTATCATGCTTGGAACATTAGAGATGATCATGAAGTATAGGGAGAGAGGTGTGGAGGCAGAGGGGGCCAGCAAGATGTCCAAGTCAAATGCTGCCTTGGCTTATAGGAGCAGCCTGTAGTAAAATGGATGCCCAGGACGCATACAAACTCTATTTCTGAGGATCTACCTATGCATAGAAAGATAATTTCATAAAGTAACTAATAGAGTCGGTTTCACAATAAAATTCCTCTAGAGTCAATGTTAATTGTTGAACAAGGCAGCATCCAAAATCTACTAGGATGTTGTGACACTGTCTTCTAGTCGATTGAGTCATGTATCTTTTTTGAGCCCATTAGGGGGCGTGTCTAGGGGTTATGCATGCCCTTAGAATAAAATATTATATTGAGTCATCATCGCTTAAGTTATGGTTTGGTTTGCTATAGATCAATCGATCTTCGAACAATCATGATCTGTTGTGAAAACCAAACTTCTAGTGCTTAATCATACATCTGTAATTTGTCATTTCACTGAGTTGCTTTCTTTCTAGTTCTTGCTTGTGTTCTTCGTTTCACATGCACATATTAACCTTGTCATCAAGGTCAACCAGACTGTGGTATGATTTATAGCAAGAGAAGACACAATGGTAAGGTTGCAGGGTTTAGGTGCCTTTGATTTGAAGCCAAATCGATGTGTCTCTATTCAACCAAAACAGTAGTTATCTCCACCTGATAGAAGATGGGCAACCCTGTCCCATCATCAAATCCAATTGAAGTATATGATATATAGTTATAACAATTAGGACCGTCTTAACCATAATTAGGGGACTGACTCTTGTCATAAGGGAGGCTATCTAACCAAGAAGACAATCTACCACTTTATCAATCAAATGGAGCAGCTCAATTTTTGTAGGTTTTCTAATTGTACTTTTTTGAGAAGATTCTAATTGTAAGTGGAAGACCAAGATATGTGCAAGGGAAGTCCATAATTGCACAGTCCAACACTAATATATATATATATATATATATATATATATATATATATATATATATATATATATATATATATATATATATATATATATATATATATATATATATATATATATATATATATATATATATATATATATATATATATATATATATATATATATATATATATATATATATATATATATATATATATATATATATATATATATATATATATATATATATATATATATATATATATATATATATATATATATATATATATATATATATATATATATATATATATATAGGGAGAGTATATTCAGTAGGTAGCTACAAAATAAGTTATTCTATAGCCACTTCCATTTACTATAATTTTATATACTAATTTACGATAATATGTATACATATTTATCATAATTGGGTTACTATAACACATGGGGATATTTACTGTAACATTATAGCAAATCACTTAGTAAGAAGTTACTATAACCTCATAAATTAACATAATTATTATTGTAGGGTGAGTTTTTTCTACACGTACGTGTATATACTCCGACGTGAGATTTATGCACGCTCGGGCCAGTTCCGCTGCGGGGTGCGAACGTACGTAACTGAGATATCGGTATGAAACGGAGACCTCGGGGGTGCCGGCCGTTAGCTCTCCTAATGGTTTGGATAGGATCACAGAGTATATGTAGCCCGAACTTTTTTTTCCTTTTTTTTAGCACGAACTGTGGCGATGGTTGCGTTTTAAACATTGAGTATGTCAATCGTGGCTTACCAAATATTCTTATATTATTCTATCTTTATTTTTAGTATATTGCGTAAGTGATGGTATACGCATATACTTGTCGCCTATGCATTATGGAGTATCTGTATATATTTTTAGTATAGAGTATCGCACATACTTTTTAGAATAGACTATTATACATACTTTTTTATAATAGAGTATCACTTCATGCTTTTTGAAATAGATTATTTTGCACGTACTTTTGCAATGGAGTATCCATACATACGCCAAGACTATGCGTGCATACCAGAGTTTGCTAAAAGTTGCCAAAACCACAAAAAACAGCCTCCAACAAGTTGGTAAAACTACTTGGCAATTTTGTGAGCTTGGCAAAATTCCCCCTTCACTTGGCAAATATGCCAAGTCCTCCATCACTTGGCATCACGTGTATCCCAATTTGCCAACTAGTTTTGCCAACTTGTTGGAGGCTCAATTTTGTGATTTTGGCAAAAATCTTAGAATGTCAAGTTCTTTTGCCAAGCCCAAATAGCAAACTGTTGGAGAAGATCTCTTTTTTCACTTGTCATTTGGTTTTGAGACTTGGCAAAACTATAAATTTGCCAAGTGAGTTTTAGCAAACTGTTGGAGTTGCTCGTGGAATCTAAAACATAAGCAAGAGTATCAATACAGTACATCTTAATTAGGAACTATATGTATGTACAATCTTTACAAAATGAGTATATATATACAAGAATATAAGGAAGTATTAATACATACTCATCGGCAGAAACTAATACCGATAATAATAATATTCTATGATTACAGCAATGTTGTGGTCTCACGGTGTGGCCTCTGTTTGATGAGTTGGTCCGCGTTCATGATCTTATAATGCATTAGGCCATCTTGACTTGTCATTGTCGAGACATCTTGATAATTAATTTTAGCACCAAGCAAGCACAACTAATAGAACTAGAATGTAGAGATGGATGCTTGTAGCAGTCACCACATCAAGTATGGAATATACATACTGGAGTCTGAAAAAGGATAAAATGATATTAAATGTTAAAAAGTATAGTGATACTCCAATATGATCTAAGAAGGGGACCAAGCACAACGAAATCACACATCACCATTAGATTGGCCACATCATACCTGCAGAAAGAAAAAAATATTACGAGATCAATTTAGATTACTTATGAAAATACAGATCAACTGAGCTTTGACAAAGGCAGAGGCTGCTTTACTATATTGATCCTTCCACCTGAAAGTCAAAGTTAAACTTGCAGTTATTTTGCTAGTATCTAGAGAAACTGTAATCCAACAACTTATGATCCAATACTCTTGCCTGGAAAATGTATCCTTTGCTACTCTATTTAAAAACAAAATATGTGTAGTATACTCTAGTCTAACAATGTATATAGAAACACTTCTAGCTGAAAAAGAAAGAAAGTAATATGATGCATATAGTTTTGTGAGGGTTTAGAAGAGAGAGAGTATGTATGTATTCAAGATATTTTATCTAGGCATGAAAAACAGTACATACATATGTGCGAGTATTTATGCATACTTCTAGACAGAGTATGTGACATAGCATAGAGAAGTCAAGACGATCTTTCTAGTGGTACGAGATCAAATTAGATTACTTATAAAAATGCAGATCAACTGAGCTTTGACAAAAGTAGAGGCTGTGTCACTATATTGATCCTTCCATCTGAAAGTCAAAGTTAAACCTGTAGTTATTTTGCTAGTATCCAGAGAAACTATAATCCGACAACTAATGAGTAAATAATACTCTTGCCTGAAAAATGTATATATTGCTACTCTATCTGAAAACAAAATGTATCTAGTATATTGTAATCTAACAATGTATCTAGTAACACTTCCAGCAGAAAAATAAAGTAGTATGATATATATATATATATATATATATATATATATATATATATATATATATATATATATATATATATATAGTTTTGTGAGATTTTACAAGAGAGTATGTATGTATACAAGAATTTTTATTTAGGCATGGAAAGTAGTACATATGTGCGAGTATTTATGCATACTTCTGGCTAGACAAGGAGTATGTGTACATACCATAGAGAAGTTAAGATCTTTCTAGTGGTACACAGCTTTCCAATACATATAGAGAGAGTAGTCTTAGAAAAGAGTAGTACACCAGTTTTTTTATTTTTTACATGGTAAATTTACATACATCATATGTGGGAGTACGTACACATACTTGCAATCAAGGAGTATGTGTACATACCATAAAAATTAAAATAAGATCATACTAGTGGTACGCAGACTTCTGATCCGAATAAAAGAGTATTGGCTGGTACTATCATCATCTGAAAAAACGTGAAAATAGTATTATAATTGCATTCCTGCTGGTCTTTTCCTGGTAGTGTCACAGATAATAAATTATTCTATGATTTAGAAAATGAGAGTATATTCCTGATTAGGAAGGAAGTAATCAGAGCATATATGGTAATTAATATACTATGTCATTTTGATGCAGATCTGATTTTCACTTGGTTCATGTGAGCGGCGCCGGAATGAGGAGATTGTGGCACCAAGCAGATCACGGCAACTACATAATGATGCTATCAACTATCCAGAAACCCATCAAGATAAAAGGGATCTAGCAGCAATAAGATCAATTTAATCAACTGTCTCTGGATCTGCAAGCTGCAATCAAATTATATTAGAATAAACATACCTGGATTCCACGGCATGAGTACAGGCTTGAGGCATGAAAAAGAGCCGGCAAAGGGAGAAGAGCCGCCGCCAGCCGAAGGACGGATCCCGCCATCACCTCCATGAACGGGAGTAAGAGAAGGGGCTTTGTGGCTAGATCCACTAGCCGAGGGGACCGTCACGACCATTGAAGAGGAGAGCCTGAAGGTCGAGAGGAGGAAGGGAAGACGAGGCGATGGCAGCGGCGGCGGCGGCGGCAGAGGGTCTCAGGCTGGAGATAGAGGACGCCACTGATTTAACGGGTAGGGATATGTGCTACTACACCCGCTAAGCCAAATCACGAACGGGTGAAACTTTCGTAGATGAGAAAGAACACCGTCATCGGACCGTTTGATTGTTCACGCGGGGTACTGCCTCGATGCCTGCCCGCGTGCGTATATTATCGGTGCGAGTAGCTACACGTCGGTGTAGAAAGGAATTTTCATATATATATATATATATATATATGCTGAAACGTTGAAGGCTACTTTGCCGAGTGCCTGTCATTAGGCAAAGATTTGACGTCATCTAATTTTTTCTTTGTCGAGTGCAACACTCGGCAATTTTTTTTGAAAAAAACTCTTTGCCGAGTGCCATAGCTCCGACACTCCGCAAAGAAATATGTTTTTTTTAAAAAAAAAACCTCTTTGTCTAGTGTCGTAACAACGACACTCGACAAAACGTTTTTTTTTTTATTTTTTAAGCGTGTTTTTTTTAAATTTTCTTTGCCAAGTGCAATGGTCCTCTAAAATTTCTTCTTTTTTTACTTTTCCATTTAAACAACAATGCATATATATAATCAATCACAAACCATATTTATATATTACAAACAACTAAATTTGTTCAAAATCCATAATTTATTACAAACCACAAGTTCACAAGTTCGATACATAGAAACTACTCCACAGGTGGCTCACGGCGACTGCGTCCCATCATGCGATCCTGGCAACGGTCTAGGTGCGGATGACCCGACTTGCGATGCTGGCCACCCTCCGACCTAGTTCAATGCCGCCCCCGATGTCTACTGCACAAACAAGAAGTGGCGAGTCGGTGTAGTGGTGAGTCAGTGTTGTGCAGGCAGGACCGCAGTGCCGATGATGACGATCAGGGTCGCCAAGGTGCTTTGGGTCCCCTCCGACAGGTCCTGCTCTTCAAAACAAGAAAAACAACATTATAAGTAGAAATTTTTGGTAGAACCTCACGGAGAGATTTCTAAAACCTCCAAGAAAAAGCATCGGCATGAAGCCTCGACAAGTTTCATGATTTTCGATTTTTTTTTGGATTTTATATAATTTGAAAACAATTTTCCCGCAGGCACCTTGTCATGTTATGTCAATAAGATGCTTGACATTTCGTGCGAGTTCCTAGACACGGCCTCAACATACACCAAACATCATGAATATAATTTTTTTTTGACTAAATTCAATTATTTCATGCACCTGTAGTTCAAATATGAAATATTCCATAAAATTCAACGAAAAAAAACTAACAAAATATAGCGAATAATTCAAAATTGTCCTAAATTTGAACATGGAGTTTTAAATAATATGGGAAGTTCTCAAAAAAAAACAAAAAAAATATTTTGCTGAGTGGATAAAGAGGGTCATTGCCGAGTGCCAAGTAGTGGCACTCGGCAAAGCTAGCCTCTTTGCCGAGTGCCGGAGCCTGACACTCGACAAAGACCCTCTTTGCCGAGTGCCACGACCTACACTCAGCAAAGATTTTTTTAAAATCTGACAGTGTGGGCGAGCTCGACCATCAAGTGGATTTTTTTTGCTGAGTGCCACTTCTTTGTCAAGTGTTGCACTCAGTAAAGTGAGATTTTGCCGAATGTAGAGCTTTGCCAAGTGCTAGGCTCTCTGTGCCACTCGGCAAAGCCACTCTTTGCGGAGTGCCACGCGGCTCAACACTTGGAAAAAAATGGCTTTGCTGAGTGCTTGATTTTTGGCACTCAGCAAAGCTTCTGGCACTCGGCAAATCCGCCTTCTCCCATAGTGTTTAGCCATTCAGCCTATGATGAGTCCCAAGCATTCTGGAATCTTGTAAAGAAACCTGCAAAATTGAAACTAAAATACCAGTACTATATGACAAAGGAAACTTCCGAACAACAATCACCTACATACACAACATATATTGCACTACTACGGTTATGGTTACATTAAGCAGTTTATCGCACATATATATGCATACACAAGCTACATTCACAACTTCTCACTCTCAGAAGAAAAAAAAGAAAAGAGCTGAAAATTTATGACATCAATGCAAAACACACACATATATTTAGCCAATCTAGAGGGTAGACCAGCACCTATCCAAGCTCATATCCACGCAGAGCGCTCTTAATGGTGCACGTACAGACTCATCAAGCACCGTGGTCACTGCTTCTGTTGGTAGCAGTGGGGCTCGCAAAGGTCTCCGTCCATTGGTCCGCGATGTCGCCGGCGATCCTAAGAGCGTCGTAGGAGGTGCCCATGAGGCCCTTCTTGGTGAAGCCGGCGGCATACAGGCCGTTCTTGCCCCTCCAGCTGTGTGGGAATGGCTTTCTTGGGAACCCATCAAAATGACTGAAGAGCTCTTCCTCCTGTATAAGCAAGTGCAAATTGGAATGTAATTAATTAGAATTTTCCTTTTTCTTCTTATAGGACAAATGACTATGTAAATAATATGTACAATCATCGAGTCCAAACTGCATATATATACGGGTTGATGAACTATACATGCATCTAAGTTATTTATGCATCTCTTCTACTCCTGACGAACAGCAGAGATGAGGTTGTAACTAGAAAGATCTTGCAGCATCTTTAACTTTGGCAGGCCTGATTAGTTTAATAAGGTATAACTTAAGTCGGTTTGTTCCGCAAAATGTAAATCAGCAATTATGTTGTTTGCAATTAGCTATTAAATGCATATGTTGATAGTGTCTTTTGCTAACTGCTACTTCATCCCAAAATATATGACAACTTGTCCTGATTAATAGCTAAACAATCAACTATTTTGGGACAGATGGAGTATTTGTCAGCTGCACAATGAACAAAAAATAAAACAATGCATGGTGGATCAATGAACAAGCTAAGCCTTGCTTCCACTATTTTCTTGTCATAAAGGAACTCTACACAACCATTGCTCACATTTATTCAGTGCTCAAATCTCAACCAGATGTTCAACTACAAATTGAACAATTAATTATCTCAAGGCATGCCAAAACACACTTGCAAGACGCCTGCTGCATCAAAAATCTGGTTAGACAGATGGGATCCATCAAACAATCCAAGCCATCTAGAGATGGGCCACCCTACAAAAGGTAGAGTGGGCGCAGCACATGATGATGAGCAGATCGATGGACCTCACCTCTCACACCACAAAATCATTATGGGCCAGCCTTCATGCATGCATGTGCATCACCCAACTCTCTCCCCCCCCCCCTGTATGCATGCATGGGGTTTCTGGCAACCCCTCTTTTCCAATCCCCAACCTCAAGCTTCCTTCCCCCACTTGATGAGATGATAGCAAGAAGGTGCAGATGGTGCATGCAAGCTACTTAAGTTATAATTGCATGCTTAACATGTTGTCTGTGTGGTTTGGTGGAAGTTATAGGGTGGGGTTGTTTGGTTCACGCCAAAATTTCATCATAATCATCGGACCATGTGAGGTCATTAGTTGTTTGATTTGAATTTGATTAACTTTAAGTCTATAAAACTAGAATGAGATCCCTTGTTTAGATGTTGTTGGGTTCAACTCAATCTACATGTGATGGGTTTGATTGAGATTGAATTTAGCTCAAGTTCTATCCCAACACATGTATATTGATGTGAATCAAAGTACATCCAAAAAAGGCCTAAATGTGGCTGCCTCATAGTTAGTAGGAGTATATATTACTCTAATATAAGACTATTTTATGCAACACACACACACACACACACACACACACACACACATGGTAGATAATACAATGTCCTTTGAATAGACTTTTGAATCATCTTTTATGAAAAAATTGTTCTCCGTTTTATTCGTGGTCTATTTTCCACTACGATCACTGTTGTCTGGCCCAGATGCCCATGTTGATACGGACTCGACTATTTGCATTGACCAGCATGATCATATGTACACACCAACAAGATACCAACAGAAGCACAAATACACACATATATAAAAACATTATATGTGCATACGCATGAAAGCTACAAATGCAAGCTAAGATCGAGCCGCCACGCTACGTTCTCCATCCTTAATTTGGTCTATCTATCTAGTTTGCATGCTCCAACTTTGATGTCCATATTTATCTACATATACACACGCGGGCACGTGACATCAACAGTTGTACATATGAATGTCCATATTTGTCTACATATACACACGCGGGCACGCAACGATATGCAATTATATGTATATATATATATATATAATATACAAGGAAATCAAGTACAACTAGTAGCTATCATACCAATGCAAGTACTTCTATATTATAAAACAAACACATATATAGTGGTCTATACCATTGTGTCCATTCCTTTCAGTCTCTGCCTAAAGTGATTATTTTCTTCGCGGATTATGTTGCACAAAATAAGACCCACATCAATCAACATTGCCCTATATTGTCAATTTTCTTGGTGACCAAATTTGGTGTCACCGTCGGAGGGATATCGCCCTCCATTAAGCATCATTGTCGTGGCCCATGCTTTGCTATCTAGAGCCTCGCTTAATTAATTGGAAAATGACTACATATTACACAACAATGATCGAGTTAACTTGATAACTCTCTCTCTCTCTCTGTAATGTTTGACGACAAGTGAAAGTATAATAATATCTAAGTTGTCTCTAATTAACATGTATTCCCGAAATGTCTTATAATTTAGAATAGTGGGTATATATATATACATGGTAAATATAGTTTTCTTACTCCCCAGAGTAGTTACTCCTACTACATGTAATGTGTGGTTTCTCTTCTCTGGACACGAGATGGGCGTCAAGTTGCGGGTTACATGAGCAAACCCGTTGATTGAATGGACCCAAAAATAAATTGATCCTGTTTTTTAGCTATTGCTGTTGGATCTCACGATTCAGCTCATTTATTCGTGAAGTAACTAAATGAGAGCTGAATCGTGAGATCCAACAGAAAAATTTTAGATTCACTTTGATATTGACATAATATTTACCACTATATATCAAAGAGCCATGTTTTTTCCAAGATTGCTTAATCATGCTCATTGAATGTGTAAGTACGTATATATGTACCTTGAGCCATGAAGGCACGTTGCTTTTGTACCCGGTTGCGAAGATGACAGCATCAAAGTCCTCCCGGTGGCCATCTATGAATTCCACCCCATTCTCTGTGAACCGCTGAATTGCCGGGACCACCTGCAGAATTTCTCTCTAGATGCATTAGTTGAGTTGGGACACAATATTTGTCGCTGAGGACTACACGTACTGACAACCAATATCAATCTAGGACTCCTTTGTGTTGTTTCGAGATCTGTGCAGTTTTTATTTCCTCGCAGCACATTATTATTGAGCGAGGTCCCATTCAGAGTAGTAGTGCATCCATCTATCACTCCCACAGTAACTCCATGCCATATGAAATTCAATTCCTATTTACTCCCTCTATTTTCATTTACATGTGTATTAGCTTTGTCCTAAATCAAACATATGTATCTTTATTCATGGGTTTCAAAAAGTTTATACGTGTTTATAACATAAATTTTTGTTTTTTGATTCACTATGATAGATACTTTCGTAATCTATAATTCATATTTTGTGAAATATAAGAATTTTTTGAAATGATCGATGGTCAAAGATAGTAATATAAGTTAATGTGATGTGCAAAAAAAATGGAGCGAGTGCTAAGTTTTTGGAGGTAGGATCACATATATATATATATATATGTACCTTTATTTCTCTAGTTTTGATCTTTCTTAGAGCTCCGATGTCGAGTACGGGTGTTTTGCCGGTTGAACTCTTGATTTGAAGTGGGCCGATCTTTGGTCGTGGGAGACCGTATTTTTCAGTGTCTCCAAGGATCAATCTTGTGAAGAATAGAAGCAAAGAATCAACCTGTCTTATGGGCAGCCACCTGAGAAGGAACACGGAGAGGCCAAACGTGGAAATGCCTAGTATCTCCCTGGGCAACACATGAATCTGAAAAAAAACAAACACCACACACATAAGTATAAATGTACCATATATAGACGACGATGCAAAATCATTCAGCTGTTTTCCAAATTTTTGCTATTTGAATGAAGCCAAAATGTGCTAATGAGTTGCATTATTTAATTTTATTGATTGATTATATTGCTGCAAACTAATTAAACATTCTAAGCTTAACAATGTATGTCAAACTTTATATATAAAGACATTTATTTTTTAGAAAAATCGTCCTTTATTTTTATTTGTAACTTCTCCCTATGGTCTGTTAATAGTAATTTCACCATGTCGCTGGACAGGTATATATAGGTTAATTCAGACTTTGTTTTCACATGAAACACAAAATTTTAGCTAGCTAAACTTTATTCATTTTAGTAGCTAAAGTTCATATAGTAGTGTTCGATAACCTCAACTAAGGCTCTGTTTGGTTCCATTGCTAAATTTTAGCTAGCTAAACTTTATTCATTTTAGTAGCTAAAGTTCCAAATATATTGACTAAAATAAGCTAAAATAGTTTAGTTCTATTAGTCACCTAACTAAAATAATTTTAGCTAGCTAAAATTTAGCAAGGGAACCAAACAGGCCCTAAGTGTAGCAAATTAAATTATTTTTGTACGCAAATTGCTCCTACTGATTATATACTAACAACAATCCTACCAGTAAAAAATAAATTAGTTGCATCATTTCTTGTCATATATATCCATGTAAAATCATTAAATATACCCACTTGGAGATCACATGCATGCAACTACATATAGAATAGAGTTGGCGAACTCTACAATGCCCAACATTAGTTACTGCCATTTTTCTTGCTAAATTCCTTTAGGAAAAAACAGGATGCCACTCGTTCGCAGTTCTCGAGGGTTCTGAAGTTATTGTCTATTTTGTTCCCTGTCACTTTTCTTGTTATTTTCCTGTTGTTTCCCTTTCTCTCAGGCAGCATACAAGATAAGGAAAGGAAACTTCAGGGTCACTGTAGCACCACATCAGTACACATTTCTATGAAACAGCATGTTACAAGTAGCACAACATATGCTTCACAAGATCGATATTTCAGGATAAGAAAGTCTCTCATCAACTAATTTCTATCTAGTTATGCAATACCAAGTTACAAGTAGGGCAATGTATGTTAATTAATTATACATGCACTGCCGAATGCCGATCAAGTTGAAGATATATAGGAAATTGGGAGGAAGAACTTTCAGGATTCTTGATGCCTTTACAGTAATATTAAAAAATAGTAGTGCAACTTTGTTAGTTCATTTTGAACATCACGAATATATACATATATCTATATATATATATATTAAGATTGAAAGTGACAGCAATCTACACACATGAGGGGGCAAAAAGGAAGGAAACCTACGTGGCACTAAACAGAATTGACCACTCAAGAAAACCAGTTCACAGAATTATATATAGCTTTGGACATGGAACTGTGTGTCTATTTCTTTTTTGGCAAAACGGAAACTCTCTAATAATCTTGAGCAAAGATTCTTGTTGTAGCATTTGTTTCAAATATATAAAGAATGAGATTTGTATCTTATTTATATTTAATTGGACAACATTTCTACCCGAAATTTTGACACAATGCTGACGAGGCAGTATTAATTTCACGTTGAACTGCTTGTCCAGTAAATGATTGACGCGAATTTAATTATTAACCCATCATAAGTCCATGTTACAGTAGTAGTATCAGTAGTTACCTTGTCCCTGACAACCATGGAGGCTTTGGCGCCATTGTTGCAGAGGTCGAGGCTGACCTCCATGCCGGAGTTGCCGCAGCCGACGACGAGCACATTCTTGCCCCTGAATTCGTCCCCCTTCTTGTAGCTGCTCGTGTGCATGGCGACGCCGCGGTACCCGTCCATCCCCTCCACACCCTCCGGCCACGCCGGCTCCGCATTCTCGCCGGTGGCCACGACGAGCCACCGCGACAAGAACTCGGTACTCGCCACCGTGGCACCGCCATCGCCACCAGCGTCTTCATCGACGGTGACCCTCCAGAAGCCGATGGCGGCGTCGTAGGCGGCCCTGCGGACGCGCGCGCCGAGTCGGGGCTCAATGCCGAAGGCGCGGGCGTAGTCGTCGAGGTAGGCGATGAACTGGTCCCGGGTAGGGTACGGCGGCGTGCCGGGCGGGAACGGCGCGAGCGGGAGCTCGCAGAAGCACCGGGGCAGGTGCAGCCGGAGCCGCTCGTACGTGCGGTGGCGCCACGACGCGGCCACGCACGAGTCCTTCTCCAGCACCAGCGACGGCACGCCGCGCGCCTTGAGGCACGCCGCCGTCGCCAGCCCCGACGGGCCGGCGCCCACGATGACGGGGCCAGGCACCCACACCTGCCTCGAATCGCTGCCGCCGCCGCCGTCGCCGTCGTCGCCGAGCCCGCCGCGGTGTAGGATGGTGGGGTGGTGGTGGTGGTGGTCGTGTTCTGCTTGTGCTTGTTCTCGCGATGTTGGCATGGCAACAAAAGAGACGACAGGTGTATGTGTATGTGTGTATATGGGAAAGACGTTGCGCTTTCTAGAGCTCTAGTAGTTACTGTGGAGTGTTGAGATCTCTCTCTCTCTCTAGGTGTGCTATTCTGAGAGTGGGCTCGTGCTCAACAAGCATATGTACGTAGTTACACGCCCACACCTAGTGCTTTATATACAAGTCGATCTATCAATTCAATATGTATGTCCTCCGATCCGGTGCAAGACGATATACGCCTTCCTTGAAGGTGTCTATGTTTATACGAGTACTTGCTTTTGCTGTTCTATACGATACGACTTGCATTTATGTTAGACTGATAACGACAGCTGTAGATGCTAGTGGGCGATATTCAGGGAGACCGGAGACAACATCAATGTCCAAATCTAATAATGTTTAGATCCATTACCACTAAAAATTAACTAGCGGTGGCATTAGAGGATTGTGTTGGCTGTGGATTTGTTGTTACTCTAGCTAAACGAGATTTGAGTGGTGTAGTGCACTTGCTTTGAGAGATTGCACCTACAGGCATTAGGATTGTGTTGCCTATGGACCTTAGTAGCTAGGGTATGGGAACATGGGCACGTCATAGAAGTTGGAAGTACACGCGCAAAGAGCGCTTTGCAAAAACCT
Organism: Sorghum bicolor; assembly: GCF_000003195.3. Lineage (NCBI taxonomy): Eukaryota > Viridiplantae > Streptophyta > Magnoliopsida > Poales > Poaceae > Sorghum > Sorghum bicolor. The sequence continues at coordinate 51,519,540 of NC_012877.2, read as the reverse complement.
TATTTGTCCTCTCCAGGATCGCAAGAATGAGAGTTTCGGTGACCTGCTCTACCGAACGCTAGTCCACGCAGATGGTTAACATGGGGAGACTACAGTGGCAGTGCAGTAGCGAGAAGAAGAAAATACTAATTGGCTACCTTAGGATTTTATATCATATATATAGAGAGAAAAACTCCCTACCTCTACATCAATTAGCAATATAGTACTAATACATGTTACACCTCCCAACTCTACTTATGGGTTTAAATATTAAAACCCATTAGGGAACACAAGTATTGGGCTTTTGAGATTTATTAGAAATTCTTCATACGAATTTAGAGGAAGTATTCATATAATTTCTAACAACCACCACCTAAATGACCTAGAGTAGAGGACTCCATTGAAGCACTTAGTTGAATATTATGAGGTTCTCTAGATGTGATTGTGAGTGGGGTAGGCTGATCCCTATTAGAGAGGCGAAGACTGCACTCACAGCCAAAGCAAGACTGCAAGACTGGATAAGTACTTTATGATCAAGGCTGGCTTAAGTGCAAGACTGCACTCACAGCCAAAGCAACCTTGCCGGGGTTCTTGATTTTGATAAACGAGCAGTGATCCTTGAGCCTGCCTCAACAAGGACATAGCTGACCAGCAAGTCACAAAATCACGATGTTATATATTTGGTCTTTTCCTTGTTGTATTGATTATCCACTCTACTCTTGCGCTACTTGACACTACTAAAGAATACACATCACCGCCAACTTGGGAGACCCCATCACCACTGGTTTTCACCCTCGTTAGTGATATTCTGTGGTTGTAATCAAGGTCATCACCATCAGATTGCAATGGAGGGTGATAAGCTATTATCACTATAGGCTTCTACAATAACCCAATAGTCAAAATATGTATATAGAACACCATCGGATGCCTCACATGTTGGGGGCTTCCACCAGTCCATGACCCACCTCCTTGCTAGTGATAGGAAACACTTCGGGTGCCACGTTAGTGCCGAGGAAGAGTATACCCCTCCAGGTGCCACGTCCATGATAATGAATGGGAGGCCACCTCCATGGCAAAGCGATATCATTTGCTAGGGTTCGCTATTGTTCCATGGCCCATCTTCTGACCAATAGTTGTACATTGCTCAGGGCATTTTGTTCACATAGAGGATTGGGAGGTTGCTCTCTATGTGCCACGTCCATGCTGATGAAGGGATGCCACTGCCATGCTAGAGCAGCCTTGGGTAGAGTTGTGTTGATTGTAATTTCATCACATATTTACATAGTTAAAACCGTCAACAAAGCATCCTTTTTAGGAGATAACAATCAAAGTAGTGATTTTGGTGCAAATAACTTGGTTCCACTTGTACATGTCATCATTTGCTTATAGGTATGGAATTGAAGGACTTTGGGTGATTGTGGGCACACATAGGGGGTCAGTCAACCACCCTATGGGCCCACTGCTTATCTCAAGCTTCCCATAATCCTCCCAAACACTGCTAGAGCAATATCATCCTTTGGATCACAAGTGTGTGTTTTCACTCAACAGCTATAGATGAGAGCACATGGTTTGATGGGCCCACATCTCACCAAGCCGACGTGGCAAGCTAAATTGGAGAACACTTACCCACTTTATATGAAGGCAAGAGGTCCCACACTAGAAGGGGTCGCCCCACCTATCATAGGGAGATTAACTAACCCTGCCCGAGTCGATCTACCGACCCTTTTCACTCCACTGCCTTGGTGCATGGAGGCATGTAGCGAAGCACAAGTGGAGCATCCTAGCCCTTGATTTAAAGTCAGTTTGATTCTATGATTGATGAAGGATGTCACATGGATCCATTGGTCCACCTATAAGTGCTATAAATACCCCCTACCCTCTCACTCTCATTCATGACACAAAGGATGAAATTACACTTTGGTAGCTTAAGCAAATCCCTACTATTATAATATGCAAATAGGGAGAGACTAAGGAAAGACTTATGGAGAAAGGCACGTGTCTGTCGAGAATCTTCTCGAAGGGTGTACCTCAGTGAGTGTGCTCTTCTGGTAAGTAATACATCCAAGATTCTTTTAGCAATTCATATCTGATTTTGGTATAGTAGATTTACAACTTGGATTCAATGGTGCACTGCTTTAATTTAGTAGAGTTCTCTAATCTTGCTAAGGGAACTTAGTAGGCCAAGGTTGGAGTAGTGAGTTATAGTGTAAACATGGTCTTTAAACTATCTTCTGCTTGTATATATCGCTTGTCACATAGATAGAACATGGGTGCTAGGAGGTGGTGATAGCCTTGTCTAGTCTTTGTATCCCACCACATGTTCAAGACAAGTTCTTAAAAGGTAGGGTTAGCATCAACTATATAACCACTTCTGGTAGGAACTATTATTCTTACTATCTCGCATATCACGGCATGAGCAAGGGTAATGTAATCGCTTGTTTATATTTCTTATCTTACTAGATATCATAAGCAACAAAGATCCTCTCTATCCACTATCATAAACTGCTTGTCTCATCATATGATGTTATGTTCTTGATCCTTTGTTAGTTCATTTCATGTTCCCTATGGAAACTGATACCTAGAATACTCCTGGCGAAGGCTACATTGACAATCGTACGATTATGGTTTATTCATTTCCCACTTTATGTGACAATAGTTTGATGCCCCTTAATAGCCCGCCTCCTCACTAGCAATTAGCACCACTCTGGTCATCATGTTCACAAGGGTAGGCTGCTCCAAGCATCATGTCCATGCTGATGAAGAGGAGACTGTGTAGCATGCTGGGGCCCATTGCCACTCCATGACTAGCCTCCTCTATAGCAGCCAGCATCGCTCAAGGCACCACAATGGCACCAAAGAAGGGGAGCCCGCCTCTATTGTGCCGTCATGCTCGGGGCTGCCACGACATGGCCCATCGCTTCACTGTTGACATTTCTAACACAATTACAAATAGGTGGGTCAAACCCTTTCCTAGCAAAGGCATTAGAAATGTTTGGGACATCTCTTAGCATTGCTTAAGCCAGTACCCAATATAGTACCAAAAGATGTGGTTGTACTTATGATCATAACACTATAGAAAATCAATATTGTTCCAAGCTTAATGTTTTTATTTATTGTAACAATATTCTACCCGATCAAGGCTTAATGAGTTGGTTCGAGCTTCAAAGCTAAATGCTTATTTATGAGCTTTAAAGCAAATCATAATCATTAAGCAAATACAAGATAGCTAGCTCGTTAACCTTGATGGTTACATGTTATTCGTTTGAGATATCTATTTTGTTATGATTAGTTTTGGCATCAACAACTAAATACGATTATAACAACATAGATAGATCTTGTTCGTGCCTCATGAACCCTGTATCGGCTAAAATAGTCGATCCAGTTAAGCTTAAACGAATAGCGCGTGTGTATGAGTCTCCTTATGCATTAAATGAACTAGTAGTCTGTGTTGAATTTATTGAAGCCCGCTGGCCGTTAGACCAGGTGAATATAGATTTAATACAGATTATAAAAGTAATTTATTGAAACCACAGGCCGTTAGACCAGTTTTAGTAAGTTATTGTTTATTTATTGAATAAAATAATAATGCATACAAGCTATCTATTTTTTTATACACAAGCGTACCAGCTTAATAGCCGATCCGATAATTTACACCCGAAAGATGCATTTGCTTAGTATAATCGATAATGTTTAACTTTTTGCATCATTCTAAGGAGTTGACTTTCTAATTAATTTCCTCTACTCAACGACTTCTCAAAGCCATATATCTTAGAACTGTCTGGCCATAACCGGCAGGTTCCATAATTTGACATTTGCACTTTCATCTTATCAATTTTTAGGTCAAATTGACTAGCATGCCCCGGAATCGATTCACCAGGCTTGTGTGTTTGTGGCTCAGGAGGTCTAGGACTCCAGCTCCTACACTCGCTCTGAGAGCCCCTAAGATTGTTGGTGTGAGAAACCAATTTTTACACCAACACATCTTTTGTCACGCCTGGTGGGACCATTAGTCATCAACATGGAGAATGAGAACATGCTCAATGTCACTCTAGATGAACTCCCGAATTCACTGAAGGAATTGGTTGAAACTGCTGTGAATCAATACCAAGAGAAGTGCTTGCTTTCCTTCAATAGGACCAGAGACAAGAAGGTATACCATAAGACTCTTTTTCCAAGAGTGGTTTTGGAAGGAGAACATGACCCTACAGTTCAGCTCCAACATCAAGCTACGAGTGAAATTATCAGTAAAGCCATGGCATCAACCTTGGCTAATCATAATGAAATATTACTGAATGGTATTACTAATGCTATAAAGGAAGCTTTACATTTGGATATTCAGAATAGAGGACCGACGTATTCTATTCCTGCTGGGAATAAGCAAATGTTCGTTGGGTAGACATCGGGAGATCAAGCATCTAGAGAATTTGCAAATATGTGTGACACCCAAAATTTGATTTTCAAATAATAGGATTTAATTGATTTATTTAAATATATTTTGTGAGCATTTGAATCTAGCAAATAAATAATTTGGTGAAAATTAAAATTCATCATAAGTTTAGTAACATGTCCTTGCATTCATGCTGGACATAATTTTGTTCTGTGCTGTGTGGTTTAGTTTGATTTCCAAAATTTGAATTCATTCTCTATTTGAAAACGCTTTGGAAAATGAGATAGAAAAGGAGGGGAAAAAAAGAAAAGGGAGAGCCATCTGCCCTCGGCCTGGTGGTCTTTTGGCCCAGCAGACTTTCCCCCCTTGGCGAGCTTCCTCCCGCCCCGGCCCAGAAGTCGCAGCCCAGCACCCCCCTCTTCCCTCACCTCGGTCCGAAACGCGGCCCAGTCGCGCACCCTTCCCCCTCTCCGACTGACAGCCCGGCCCCCTCCCCTTGCCTGCTGACCGGAGGGACCCGCACGTCAGCGCCTTCCTCTTTCCCTGTACGTGGCCCAGCAGTACTCCCGAGAGGAGATCAATCCCGTGATTTCCTTGCCAAAGAGGTCAAATCGAGTCCTATAAAGCTTTTCTCCACCCCGAAGCTCTCCTTTCGGATCCAAGTCGCTTAAACCAAGCCCTAGCTACCGTGTCTGTGCGGTTTGGATCTCGCCGAGAGTCATATCCACCGCCGCACGCCGCGAGCCGTTTTCGTCGCTTCTCGGCCCGAGAAAAGTCTCTAGGTGAGTCCGCGGTGAGTTCCTCGTTCTCCCGGATTCTTTATTTTGAAGTTTGGTTCACGGTAGCGAGAAAGACGAGAGCTCCGGCGAGGTCTGCTATGGCGCCGCCACCGGGGGCTCAACTCCGGCCAGCCACCACCGGCGCCCCTGTGTATGGCCATGGAAGCCTCCGGAGCCGTAGGATCTTAGATCAAGCGCCAAGATTAGAACTTACCCCTTCAGGGTAAATCTTGTTAAAGAGACCCTGGAGATTTCGGTATTAAACCCGCCGTCCCTTGGCGCCCGCGAGAAATACGTGTTCTATTTCAGAAAACGTAAACAGCTCGGCTTAAGTCAGAAATACGCTTTCACTATTTACAGAATTGCCACTGGAATTGTTTTGCTTATAAAATGCTCATTTTAAATCTGATTTTATCCATTTAAATTTCGTTAGATTCATATTTATGAGCTCTTCATGTTAGTAGTATTTATTCTCTGTTTTGAAACCTTTTATTTTCGCAGTAGCATTTAATTAATTATTTCTCTATAGGAAATCTTAGAAAATACATAACTTCTCCGTTTTAATTCCGATTTTCGTGAACTTTACGTTTGTATGATCGTAGCGCTGCGTAGAACATTTTTATAAACTCTTATATTTGTTTTACCACTGTTTGGTGTATTGTTCTAATTATAGTTTGTCTGCTTCGTGTATGATTGTCTACATTGGATTGCGTGTTGTTGATTGATGTTTGGGAATAGACGATGAGCCGTACGTTGGTGATCAAGACCAAGCCTTTGAAGACCAGCAGGCTCAGGAGAGCTTTGATCGAGGCAAGTATAACTTGGGATCATCCTTGTTACCTATTCACTTATAAATACACATATATATATATCATATGCATGCTATCACCTTGTCGACCTTAGCAAAATCATAGATGATTGTTACCTGGATTCCTTGTTACCTACTTGATATGCATTTGGTGTAGATGTGCTAGTGCTTGATATAATCCATGATCTTGTAAGATGATTAATAGCTATGCAATAAACGTTAAATGATGACAAATAACTATATGAGATCTTGTCTGTAAGTGATCACCGGGACAACAGTGCAACCATGAGGGCTATAATGGCTCTGGCTTTAGCTCAATATGAAGACCTTTTCTAGCTTGTTCGAGGTTACCCGAAAGGGCGGAGGGGCTGAACCGTTTTGGGTATAGTACGAGCCCCTGTCCCTATGTGTATAGGCTGCGCGTCATTGTGCCATTCGGAAGGGGGGTATCTATATCTGCGCGCAAAGGAAACCTTGCGGCCCTAACATGTTAGACGAACTTTTAAAAGGCTTCATAGTGATCCCTGCCGACCTCCCTAGGAAGGGGGTTAAGAGATTAGCTACCTCGGGCGAAAGGGTAAATCATGACTCATGGGTAAAGATGTGCAACCTCTGCAGAGTGTTAAAACTAGTATACTAGCCGTGCTCACGGTTATGAGCGGCCTTGGGGGTTCTTGCTACGACGACGATGAGCTTGTTAAGTTGTTATGTTCATTTGATTATTGTTTATGCTATGAGGTTAATTATGCTTACACTTGATCATGTGATTAATGGATTATTTATGCTACCTTGACAATTGCCATTTAATTATGAACATGCTATCCGCTATTAAAAGCTAAATGCAGTCAAACCAGTGTCAGCTATTTGAGCCTCATGAACCCCTGGTTATACTTGTTGAGTACGATATGTGCTCACTCTTGCAATTTCCCAACACCCTAGGTTATGATAATGATGATGCTTGGAATGAGGACTACCGTTATGAGTACTAGGTTTGGAGTCAACCAGTCAACAATGTCCCTGTGTGGAGCTTCCGTCGAGAGCGTTGTTTACTTTATGCTATCATTTTTTATGAGACTATGTGATATATTATATTCCGCTATGTAATAAACACTGCAATGGTACATTTGAGATTTGTCTACTTATGTGTGCGACTGTTTCTAGGGCACATATGAGTCTTTTATGCATCCTATTTTATTCTTAAAATATGGGTGTGACAATATGACTCAACGCTGTAACACTATTCAGCAGTCAGTGCAATAGCCGACATTAGACTATGGTCAATCAGCTACGAAAATTGCTCCTCAGAGCCAGAGGCTTGCGAGAGATTTCAATGCTTCACCTTATCAAGGAAGACTAGCACTTGGAGAGGTACCTCCTGGCTATCATTATGTTGCTGAACATTATACTTTGAATGGTTGTGAAAACTCTGGATATCAGCCAAATGTTCAAAGAGTGCAGAATCAAAGGTATCCAGAACCAAATAGTCAGCATGGGAATTAGTTTCAGATAGATCAATTGATGAACCAAGTTACTGATATAGTTCAACGACAGTTTGGTTTGAAGCCCAACAATACAATGGTGTCGTACAAAAAGCCATATCCAGAGTGGTACGATCAAGTCTTGTTACCTCCAAGATATAGATTACCAGATTTTGTCAAGTTTATTGGAACAGGCTCAGTATCGACTATGGAGCATTTTAGCCAATACTTGCCTCAATTGGGTGAAATTACTGATGAACCTGCATTTAAAGTGAGGTTCTTTCCTCTTTCTCTATCTGGTCCAGCATTTTCATGGTTTGCATCTCTGCCACATAATTCCATTGAAGGATGGGAAGATTTGGAGACCAAGTTTCATCATTACTTTGATTCTAGAGTTATAGAGAAGGGCATTGCAGATTTAGTCGTTGTGACACAGAGGAACTATGAATCTGCACTTCAATATTTACAAAGGTTCAAAGAAGTCAGGAATCAATGCTATACCTTAACATTTTCAGAAGCTGAATTCGTTAGCATTGCAATTCGAGGGCTAATACCAGCTATCAGAGAAAAGATTGGATTTGATTGTCCTAATATAGCTGCTTTGGCCAGAAAAATATCTAGCATGGAAACTCAGTTTAAATATGCATGCTTCGGTAGACCTCAGAAGGTGAATAACATCGGCTATGAGTCTGACCCAGAATTAGTCGATAGCAGTGAAGAGGAAGTTAAGAATGATGAAGTGGCTGTTGTGGATTGGGTGTGGAAATATTCTGAGTACATTCCATGGGCCAAAAACAAATCGACAGAAGAAGAAAAGAAGAAATTCAACTTTGATATCACCAAGGCCGACAAAATATTTGACTATTTGTTGAAAAAAGGACAAATTAAGCTAACTAGAAATCATAAGATCCCTTTGGCTGAAGAGCTCAAGAAGAAAAGGTACTACAAATACCATAATTCTAATACTCATAACACTAATGATTGCAAAGTTTTTAGAGACATCATCCAGCAAGCTATCAACAAAGGAAAGATTGGGCTGGAGAAAGCTAAAGGTGGTATGGGTATAGAAGGACATTCTTTTCCAGCAAATATGGTTTCCTCTTCTTTTCCAAGAGGAAACTTCAGGGTACTCACCTCTGAGAGAGCTAAGGAAGCAAAAGTTGTGGACTTTACAAGACTGATATCAGCTACTGAATATCAAGAAATGAAGAAAAAGCAAGATCGGCAAATTAGTCCATCGGATATTCAAGAAGCCTCCAAAAATGGTGAGATGCATAAACGCTCTACTATCAGAATATTATTAAACAAGTGGTAGAGGCAGAAGGAGAAAGAGCAAATGCGTCAAGAAAGAGATCATTGGAAGTATCAAGAAGAATGTGAAAGGAGAAGGGTTCAGGAAGAAAACAAATATCATTGGAACTGTCCTTTCTTTCAACATTGTTGTTATGAAGGCCTGAAGTTGCCAACTCTCAATAATTGCCCTGAATGTAGTGATCAGTATTGGGAGTATCATCAGGCAAAGGTCAACCACCGACCTATACATGAAAGATGGAGATTTGAAAGAATAAGTCGACGTGTAAAAATAGGAAATATTCATGATCGACCTAAGGCAGAAATAGTTGATCAAGAGATAACCAATAAAGAGTATGTCTGGCAGAAAAATAAATGGTGCCCAAGTGGACTTACCAGAAGTTAGAAGAGGAGGGTTCAACATCTAAGAAATGATGAGTTGCATCAAAAAAGACATAAAGTATGGCAAGTTAAACAAATAGTTGATAAATGTAAAGGTAAGGCACCAGCTGGGATTTCTGCTATTTTTATGTTGCCTGCTGAATTTCGAGCCAATGATGAAGTAGAATTAGATGAAGAAGTAGCTGTGGCTTAGTGGATTTGTCAAGCAGAAAGTGCAACCTTTGAGAAACCTGAAAAGCATCTGCATTTGAAGGCTTTGTATCTCAAAGGGTTTATTGATGGGAAGCCATTGACAAAGATGCTAGTCGATGGAGGTGCAGCTATCAATCTAATGCCATATTCTACATTTAGGAAGCTCAGTAAGAGGATAGAAGACTTATGTCCAACCGATATGAGATTGACATATTTCAGTGGCAATATTTCGGTAACCAAAGGTGCTATATGTGTTGAACTAACAGTTGGTAGTAAGAGCTTGCCTACTACTTTCTTTGTAGTTGATGCTAAAGGCACATATAGTTTGCTTCTGAGAAGAGATTGGATCTATGCTAATCGCTGTATACCATCCACTATGAATCAAAGTTTAATTCAGTGGATCAGGGATGATGTAGAAGTTGTTCTAGCTGATTCTTCTGTGAGTACCTCTATATGCTAGAACAGATGAGTGGAATTTTGAGGGCATGGAATGTTTTTCTAGAAAGATATATGAAGGTGTCATCAAAGTGTTTGATGATGATCAACAGCCAATACAAGTAGTCGGCTCTCAAAGTTTTAATTGATGGATTCTTTAGTCGATGAAGATGAAGACAAGATGGGTAAAGGATTTATGTCGGCCGATGAATTAGAAGCAGTGGATATAGGTGAAGATGATAAGCCTAGGCCAATATATGTGAGTGCTAAATTAGATCATGAGTACAAACAAGAGTTAATATCTTTGTTAAATGAATATAAAGATTGTTTTGCTTAGAAATATTATGAAATGCCTGGTCTTGATAGAAAGTTAGTTGAACATTGGCTACCAATTAAACCTCAGTATAAACCTTTTAAGCAGGCTCCAAGGAGAATTAAGCCTGAGGTAATGGCTGATGTAAAAACAAAAATCACTTGGTTATATGAGGCAATGTTCATTTGGCAATGTCGATATGCTGAATGGATTTCAAGTGTGGTTCTTGTGTATAAGAAAAATGGTAAAGTAAGAGTTTGTATAGACTTTAGAGATTTGAATAAAGCTACCTCGATGGATAGTTACCCTATGCCAGTTGTTGATATGTTAGTCGATGCAGTAGCAGGACATAAAGTGATAAGTTTTATGGATGGTAATGTCGGATATAATCAGATATTCATGGCAGAAGAAGGTATTCATAAAACTGTTTTTAGGTGTCCTCGTGCATTGGGTTTATATGAATGGGTCGTTATGACTTTTGGACTTCAAAATGCTGGTGCAACTTATCAAAGGGCAATGAATTATATTTTTCATGAGTTGATCGGCAAGATTGTTGAAATTTATATAGATGATGTGGTTGTGAATTCCAAGGGTTATCAGGAACATTTGGAGGATCTTAAAAAGACACTTATGTGTGCCAAGAAGCATGGATTAAAGATGAATCCACACAAGTGTGCTTTCGGAGTATCAGTTGGACAATTCTTGAGTTTCATGGTGCATGCAAAAGGTATTGAAGTTGGACAAAAGAGTTTTGACGCAATTAGCAAGATGGTACCACCAACTTCAAAGACTGAGTTACAATCTTTAATCGACAAATTCAACTTTGTTAGAAGATTTATTTCAAACTTATCAGCTAAGATTTTGCCGTTCTCTACATATCCATTCCTCCTAATCATCCACTTCATTTTAAAAGTTGACTGATGTGCTCCACATACTCCCTCATGAATTTCACCCATCAAGCTTTTGGATTCATCATCACTTAAACATCTGAGCAAAACCCAATCTATTGTACCATAATAAAATTCTTCATCAAGGAGTACATACTTTGTAGCTTGAAACCTTACACGCCTCTCAACTTTTCTAGATAGATCTTTTAAATAATCAATGATTTCTTTTCTCCAATCATCGTCGCTGACTGCCGATAATATTTCCAAGATGGGTTGATACCCTAAGGCATGTTGAGCCAATCGGTTAGCTTCTTCATTATGTAACCGAGGAATATGCTCTAATCAGAAATCCTTGAATTCCTTCAATAATTGCATACATCTTTCATAATATGCTATCAAAACCCCACTTCAGCATTCATAAACCCCAGCCAACTGATTTATAACAAGCATAGAATCACCAAAAATTTCGACAGCATTGGTATGAACTTCTTTTAATAATTCTAACCCTTTGATTAGGGCTTGGTACTCAGCTTGATTGTTTGTCGATGTAGCAACAATCGGTAAAGAAAACTTATATTTCTTTCCTCGAGGAGAAATCAACACTATACTGATACCCGCCCCCCCATCACACGTAGATCCATCAAAGAAGAGTGTCCAAGGAACAATTTCCAAAGCATCCACTATACCATAATGCTATGTTACAAAATCGGCCATGATCTGCCCTTTAACTGCTTAGCCGATTCATAACATAAGTCAAATTCCAATAAGGCTAGTATCCATTTGCCGATTCTATAACTCATAATCGGCATTAACAACATGTATTTGACTACATCATCTTTGCATACAATAGTGCATTGGGCCGATAGCAAGTAATGTCTCAATTTGACACAAGAAAAGTACAAGCATAAGCATAATTTCTCCATTGCCGAATACCTTGTCTCAGCATCCACCAATCTTCTACTCAGATAATTAATTACACGCTCCTTCCCTTCAAATTCCTGAATAAGAGCTGAACCAATGACCGCATCATCGGTAGATAAATATAATCTGAAGGGCTTTCTATGCTGAGGTGGAACCAAGACTGGAGGATTTGCCAAATAATTCTTGATTTCATCCAAGGCTAACTGTTGCTCTTTTCCCCATACAAACTCCTGATCGGCTTTTAACTTAAGCAAAGGGCTGAAAGCACGAATCTTACCTGACAAATTGGATATAAACCGTCTGATAAAATTAATCTTGTCGATGAGTGACTGAAGCTCAGTTTTATTGGTAGGAGCAACTACTTTGCCGATCGCATCAATGGATCTTCTGCTAATTTCAATCCCTCTTTGATGCACCATGAAACCTAAAAACTGACCTGCCGATAAACCAAATGCACACTTATTAGGGTTCATTTTTAAACCATGTTTCCTTGTGTATTCCAACACTTTTCGCAAATCAGCAAGATGTTTTGTGAAATCTCCAGACTTAACCACCACATCATCAATATAGATTTCTACCAACTTGCCAATGAACTCGTGGGAAATAAAATTCATGGCCCTCTGATAGGTGGCACCAGCATTTTTTAGGCCAAAAGTCATGACTATCCATTAAAACAATCCAACATGACCAGGATATCTAAATGCGGTCTTGGGAATATCCTCCTCAGCCATGAATATTTGATTGTATCCTGCATTGCCATCTATGAAACTAATGATTCGATGCCCAGCTGCAGCATCAACCAACAAATCGGCAACCGGCATTAGATAACCGTCCATCAGCATAGCCTTATTGAGATTTCTAAAGTCGATGCAGACACGAAGTTTTCCATTCTTTTTGTAGACAGGGACAACATTAGAAATCCATTCGGCATACCGACATTGCCGAATAAACTTAGCTTCGATAAGTTTGGTTATTTCGGCCTTAATATCAGGAAGAATATTAGGATTGTATCGGCGTGCTGGTTGCTGATGCGGCCGAAATCTAGACTGAATAGGCAACCGATGTTCGACAATGGATTGGTCTAAACCAGGCATCTCAGTATAATCCCAAGCAAAGCAATCTTTATATTCCTTTAACAAATCGGTTAATTGCTGCTTACATTTAGAATCTAACTTAGCACTAATAAAAGTAGGCCTTGGCCTATCACCATTACCTATATCTACTTCTATAAAATCATCAGCCGATGTAAACCCCTGTCCTAACTTTCCATCATCGGCAAATCTATCCATTAAAACTCTTCATCAGAACCGACTGCTTGGATTGGTGGAATTTCATAATCGGCGACCTTGAGAAAATCTTTCTCCCAAACCTCTCCTGATATGCATCTGGTCCGCTCATAGGTATCTGATTCTGCTGATGCAATGACATATGAAGAATCTCCCGGGACAATCTCGATTTTGTCACCTACCCATTGAACAAGACATTGATGCATTGTAGAAGGAATACAGCAATTGGCATGAATCCAATCTCTCCCTAGCAACAAATTATATGCTCCTTTTCCATTGATGACAAAGAACGTCGTCGGCAAGGTTTTGCTGCCGATGGTTAGCTCAACACATATAGCTCCTTTAACGGGAGACACATTTCCTTCAAAATCTTTTAACATCATATCGGTTTTAGTAAAATCCTGATCTCCTTTGCCAAGCTTCCGATACACTGTATATGGCATAATGTTAATTGCAGCTCCCCCATCAATAAGTATTTTGGAGATCGGCAGCCCATCAACCCGGCATTTGACAAACAAAGCTTTAAGATGCTGCCTTTCATCATCAGAAGGTTTCTCAAAACTAGCCGTCATTGGATCGAGTGCTAACTAAGCTATTTAATTAGGGAGACTTATTTCTTCATCATCACTAAGGGGCGCAAGAAATTCCATCGACAACATAAATATCATGTTAACGTCTGCAGATGGTCCTTTCCCCTTCCGGTCCGATTGCTGCCGATTCTCAGACTTAGAAGAATTTTCTTCCCTACTTAAATCTTCTTGACGTTCTCGCTGCATCCTTCTCTTTTGCGTCCTTGTTAATCCTTCTAGGCACCATTGGGGAAGCTTTGTTTTCTGTACTGGCTGATAGCGAACTTCCCTTGACTCTACCTGATGAGTATTAGCATCTCTTTAAAATATAAATTCATCGGGAACCCATGCATTTGCCATTTCATCAATTCCTCTTGGTTCCTTGGAAAATGACCAACACGTTCACCAAGCCTATCATGCACACTAAGCCTACCCCCCAGCCGATCATGAACTAACATCCTTCTTCTGATCGGCTCATTAAAGCGTCGATCATTGTTCTGGAATCGTCGATCTGACCGATCATACTGATGATAACCATTGCACTCAGGACAATCTCTGATAGTCGTTAACTTGATATTTTGCTCCCAACAATGAATAAAGAACGGGCAATTCCGGTGATCTTTATGACGATTCCACTCTTGTTGGCGCCTTTCCTCCTCTCGGTGTCGATCATCTTGCTGTCGGCGATATCGATCTTCACACTGTTGCCATGTTTCCTGATGTCGTCTATGAGTAATCACAACGCCAGATCGAGGAGGTCTCCCAGAGCTGCTACCTTCCTTGATCAAGCCCTTTCCTTTAGCGTCATCGGTGGTCACTTGATGTTGAGGATCTACTGATGTGCTCTTTTCAGCTGCTTTTGATGTTAGGACCTTAGTCTTACCTTTGGCATCCAACATGTTTGCAGGGAAAGGATGCTAATCAATTTTCATCGGCTTATGAGCTTTGGAATTGTCAAACTTAATTCTCCCAGATTCTATAGCCGACTGTAATTGCTGCCTGAACACCTTGCACTCATTTGTGCTATGTGACGTTGCATTATGCCATTTGCAATACTTGATTTTCTTCAATTCTTCTGCCGATGAGATCACATGATTAGGTGACAATTTATCTACCCCTCCTGAAGCAAGAAATAAAATATCCTATCGGCCTTAGTGATATCAAAAGCAAACTTCTCTGGTTCCTTTTGACCAAAAGGACAGGACATCGACTTTTTGTTTTTTACCCACTCTGCTAAGTCGATGACTGGTTCTTCATCTGAATCAGAGATCATTGCCTCATCGACAAATGATACCTTTTTATTCCAGGCTTTTCTAGGCTCATAGGCCTTGATATCCAGATCAGAAATTCTCTGCACCAAATGACTCAAACTCTCAAACTCTTGAGAAGCATATTTGTCTTTGATATGTGGCAACAACCCTTGTAAAGCTAGATCGGCCAACTGCTGATCATCTAGAACCAGGTTGTAACACTTGTTCTTCACATCTCTCAGCCTCTGCACAAAATTCCCCATCGATTCGTCATTATATTGCCTCAATCTGACTAAATCGGTAATCTTTTTCTCATAAACCCCATAAAAGAAGTATTTGTGAAACTGCTTCTCTATATCGGCCCACGTGATGACTGAGTTTGGAGGTAGTGAAATAAACCAAGTGAACGCAAATCCTAACAAAGACGATGAAAACAAAAGGACTCTTAATTCATCTCTGTTGGCAGCTTCTCCACACTAGATGATGAACCGATTAACATGTTCCATAGTTGACATATCATCTTGTCTAGAGAATTTAGTGAAATCTGACACCTTGTACCGATTTGGAAGTGGAATCAAATCATATGTAGGAGGATACGGTGTCTCATAAGAATAAGTGTTGACCTTTGGTTTTATTCCAAACTGATTCTCATAACTTCTGTTATCTTATCGGCCTAATAGGCATCAGCATCCTGCCGATGTGTGGGTTGAAGTTCTAGCATATGCTAATAAGCTTTCACGTGTATCTGAGGTGCACGTTCTCCAGGAAACATAACGTTGGCCATAGCTTGCTGGCCACCAGTCTGCTGAGCAAGATTCATCGGCTAATTGGCCGGTCCTTGATTCTGAACCGACCTACATCTGTCCTTGCTAGAATCCCGCAGCCTGATGATTCTGTTGTGTCACATGTGGAAAGACAAACTGCCCTGTCCATCCATTATTAGCATTCATCAGCGCAGGTCCTACCGATGGCTGATAATTGGCTGTCATTGCTGGGTTGACATACCCTGTCTAAGTCATGAATCTCTGTTGAGTCGGCAATAGATCTAATGATGAATTTGCATTAGGCATCTGGAACGTTGGCACCTGAAAGTTCCCTGTGACTGTCCTTGTAGTAGTAGTCATTGAATACTAAGGATTTTGAGTCATCGGCAAAACTGGAGGTGTCGATGTCATAGGAGCTTTTCCTGCTAAATCAGTTACCTGAGAGGTTCCAAAACTATTTGCAAAAAATTCTGGTGGCATACCATATCCCCACCAATTGGGAGGAACTTGACAATTCTGAAATACAGATCCTGACATTGCCAATGCCGATAGATTTGTGTTAAGCTGAACCCGTCCCTCTGATGTTGTTG
Organism: Sorghum bicolor; assembly: GCF_000003195.3. Lineage (NCBI taxonomy): Eukaryota > Viridiplantae > Streptophyta > Magnoliopsida > Poales > Poaceae > Sorghum > Sorghum bicolor. Next base: position 51,503,210 of record NC_012877.2, on the reverse strand, counting down.
GATTAGGCCTCATCGATGTAGACTGCCCATTAGTCAACCCTAATGTTCTTGGAGGAGAAGTAGCTTCTGTACCCGCAACGGCCGGAGGAGCCGATGGAGCTGTAACCGATGATAACCCTGGCTGATGATATGCCGGGCCAACATATAATGGTGGTGCTTGTCCTTCTTTAAAAGTTCTAGCCACAGCATTGTAAACAGTATTGGACAGCACACTGTATTGATTGATCAAAGCACGATTAATAGCATTGTCAACCATGTCTTGCAATTTACCAGGATTGGCGTCGAAAGTAACCTACCGAGGCATCGGTAGTTCTTGCTTCTGGAATACTTCACCGCTCCTGTTGACGCTGAAGGATTTCAAGCAAAGCTGCTTGTACTCCTCCATAGCCCTTGCCATAGCCTGCTTCTGCTCGTCCCTGAGATCATCTTCCATGACAGCAATGACGTTCTCGATGTGGAGATCAGAAGTAGCCACGTTGATTTTGTTGATAGATCTGTCTCACCGGGCGTGCCAAAAGATGTGTTGATGCAAAAGTAGATCTGCAAACACAAAGGGCTAATACCCAATTTAAACGTTGAGGCGTGCCAGCCAATTTGACCTAGCAATCGACAAAGGTAATAACTTGAACACTTTGGTCCCGACAACAGCGATGCGCCCGGATGTCACGGCCAAGAGGTATTCACGCGGAACTCGAGAATTCTTAAGAACTCGTAGAAGAAAGAAAAATATGAGAGTTGACGAAGTCGTCCAAAAAGTAGATGCAAATATAGATGTAAAACTTGTGTATGATATTGATTGATTGTCTTCTTACATTGCTACTAGGCCTATATTTATACTCTACTCTAAAGAGTTACAACCATACATGACTAGGATTTTAATTCCAAACTAAACAGAACTCGTACATAAAATAAACCCTAACAAATATGGAAACTACTACCTATCCATCCTGGTAATCGGCATACCACCATTGTCTTCATTGGCACAAGCCCTACATCCCTTTCCTCATCGGCATCAGCAACCATCAGTAATCGGCAATGATCGGCGACTACCACCAGACTTGGCAACATCTCCCTTCTGCCATTCTATCATCAGCATCATCGGCTATCGACAATCTTCTTTATCGGCCAGACACATCACCTCTCTGACTGCCAATTTAAGCCCCATTGACTATCCCGATTATGTCCCAAAAAACGGTGTCAATAGTACTACAAACTCAAGGAGGGATTCAAGGGCATGATAGATGTGGTGGCTGCCAGAGCTTGCAAAAAATGCGTCGTGGACATCCATTATGAGGCGTGTGTCCATGCCATCATAAATTACTATGGGATGAAGCTTGGACAGAAAGTCACCAAGGCAGAGGCAAGACAGATGACGTTGACCAAACCCCAGTACCTTGAGTTAGCTAAATAACATTAATATTGATTTCTTTTGAGATTAAGTAGGCTTAGTTTGATATTATTATATATCAAATACTTTATGACGTGTAGATGAGGCCCTAGTGATGTGCCGCATACCCCGCGGCTTGGGAGGCGATGGTGGATAGGTGGTTGGGCCAGTGTTTGTTGATGCCAGACGTACCACACAATCAAGGCAACGAGATCCTTTCCGCATACACCCAAGCATGGGTACATGGTCATCTTTCTATTCTAATGTTCAGTTATGCCTGATTTGTAATCATCTTGCTATCTTTCTCACAGTCTATGTCACATGGTGGCTAAGAGTGCTCTCCTTTCACTAATATGCCATGGCCCACAAGGGCAAGGCAATGTCCAATGTCTCCTTCAACTTGGACGACCTACATGAGGTGTACACCAACATGAGCGTCTATGATCGTGTTAGTGACTATGCGTCGACGGCAAGGATGATCCATGGGCTAGACTGTGATCTGAGCACCGATGACATTGATGGAGAGACTGTCATGAGGATTGGAGGCAAGAAGCATGGGTGCTACTGCCTTGGCGATGACATTAGTGACACGGCCTCTACTCCCACTCTCTCCTAGATTCAAGCATGGAGCACGAGCACGTGCTTAGGCCTGCCTACACGCCCACAACTAGACATTGCACAGCACCGGGTTAACGCACTCTAGGTTATTCATGTTTTACTCGTCGTACATTGATCTTTACATAACTTTATTACCTTTCCAATATTGTAACATTAGCTTTTCATTATTGTACACCTAGTTGGAAGCAGCAAAAAGAAGGAGCGAGGAGCTAGAGGCTGAGCAGCAGGGAATGCTTGCCCAGATGGTGGTTAAGCGGGCCTAGCGGGAGGCCAAGCGGGAGTCCTAGAAGAAGAGGTTTGCAGATATGCTTTCGTTCATGCAGGCTCTTGGGGCTCATACGGGTGTAGCTGTGCCACCTAGGCTAATGGCTCCACCTCCACCTCCGCCTCGTGTAGCTGCTTCTCATGTGAGTAAATCTCACACATGCAAGTAATTTCTAGATTATTTATTCAAGTAAATTTGTCTCACATGCAATCTCTTCTCCTTTATACAGCCTTGGTCGGCGGGTTCAAATAATCCACCTTATGGAACTTCTCAGCAGCAGCATGGGGGCAATGGCCTCTTTACCGAGTCACACTTATATGTCCATGTCTTGTTCACTTAGTGATACACTTGGATTTGTGATGAACTTGTTATCATGCACTTGTGTTATTTGAACAACTGTGATGGACCTGTTCTGAGTAATAGATGGAATTATTGTGATATAAGTGATATATATGGTGATGAATGTGATATATATGTGACATCTCATGTTTATAGCGATGGAATGTAAAAAACAAAAGAATACATTTTTAGGTTGCTTCACTGAGTGCTTGCATGCATATGGTCGCTGGGGAAACTCCTAGGCACTCAGGAAAGCTAAAAAAAATTCAACATAGAGTCACTTTGCTAAGTGAGAGGGCTACGACACTCGGTAAAGCTGAGAATTTCCTAGCTTTGCCGAGTGCTCTACATCTACGTACTCGGCAAAGAATTTTCAAAAAAAAATTATTTGCCGAGTGCCCTACGGGAGGCGCTAGCGCTCGACAAACATTTTTTTAAAAAAATCTTTGTCGAATCCACTGCTGGCAGGCGCTCGGCAAAGTTTTTTTTTTAAAAAATCTTTGCTGAGTGCCCTAGGTAGGCGCTCAGCAAAGAATTATCAAAAAAAGAAAGTTTTCTTTGTCGAGGGCCCTATGGGCAGGCGCTCGGCAAAGAATTTTTTTGAAAACTCAATGTCGAGGGCCCTACAGGTAGGCACACGGCAAAGTTTAAAAAAAACAAAATTCTTTGCCGAGTGCCCAAAAGGTTGGTACTTGGCAAAACAACCGTTAATGTCGCGAGCGTTGTGACCGTGTCTTTTCTTTGCCGAGTGCTGCGACAACACTCGTCACTCTGCAAAGAGGCCTTTGCCAATAAATTTTTTTACCGACTAGTCTTTGACGAGTGTGGCACTCGGCAAAGCCTTTGCCGAGTGCAATTAGGCCTTTGCCGAGTGCCTAGGGCACTTGACAAAGACCCTACGTCCAATAGTGAATGCCACATTCGTCTTTGAATGAACGAAATTTTATATAACACAAAGGACTCATCGTAAGATGTCTTAACCATGCTTAACTACACTACATAACAAGATACAACAACACGTCACAAAATCTGCATATGAGTACATGACGACTTCTTATCATTATAATAGCCATCCTAAACCAGGGTACACAGTCAGCATTTGTAATGGCCATAGTATTCAATGACAATTTTAGCACCTTGTTTGTGACACAAGCAGGTGTCATAAAATGGGAACAATATATGATAACATGTTGCATTGTCACATAATTAAAGTACACACATTTGTGACGATAGTTTATCATCATAATGTACATTAAGTGACAATCGGTCCATGATGACCGCCATTGAAACTATTTTTTCATCATAAGCTTCATGTGATAAATCCTATATTTACATGACATTTTGATTTTGTCTTACAAACCCACATTCTTTGTAGTGGAGAGAAATATTGTGGTTGGATTTGATGTAATGACTCGTGACTCTAACTGGATGTATATTTTGTGTAGGTTGTGGGCCTGATGTAATCACATTACTGATGCTATTAGTTATTGTGGTGCATTGAAATTTGTATTCTGAATATGCATTGTCACCGCTAACTCAAGACAACCATTGGTGATATGGTAAAACTGGCGGTGATGATTGAGATATCACCACTGGATCAAATGCTGCATTCGTAAGCTCTTCATCATCGCTTGATTGTACGCCACAACACGATAATTGTCATCATCAGTGCCAGATCAAATAGCGAACCAATAGTGATGAGTTCTCTATCACCGCGGTGATGTCTACTTTATCATTGGCAGATCGTACGCCAAGTCAGTGGTTTACTGTCGATTTCAGCAATGACCCGCTTTCACAAACACCAGCGAAAACCCGCGCTGATGGGTTTTGTGAACCAATGGTGTTTTCTACGGTAGTGAATGCTTATTCACCTATTATGTAGTATGTAGGAGCACAGGTATGCATTAGTAACTGCTCAGTTAGCATGCGGAACCAAACTACTATACCACACATCATCTCGCTGGATTTAAGGTGACACATATATATAAAAAGATCTTATAAAAACCTAGGGCGTGGGGGGTGTACTTGATCTGGCCTGTCTCATCTCCCAACTTTTCAAAATAATAGATGACTTTACTTGAAGATCCTCAGATCTCAGCCACCATGAAAGCAAACCTTTTTTTTCTTCTAAAAGCATACCCTTTTTTCTTCTAAATAAACTACAAAACACAGGTCTAAAAGATACGCACTGTGTGCATTGCTGGGCTGCAGGATTTAGATTTGACAGGTGGACCTCGGCTCAGCATGGACACAGGGAATGGCAAGCGCGTGACAGATGCACTGAGGAGGCATGGGGCGCGCGTGTGAATCCAAGAGATCTATGGGCTATATATAGGGGCTGGCTACTATACTACAGCTATATATGGCTTTGCTAGTCAAGTGATGAGGTGTGGCGTACGTACGTAACGTACGTGCGGCGGCGACAGTGCTACGAGTTCAATGCGTGATAGCTACCCCTCCGTCCTAAAAAAAAGTGATATTTTTGACTTTGAGAAATCATGTTTGACCGTTCGTTTTATTCAAAAATTTTATGTAAATTACAAAATAAATTAATCATAAGCAAAGTATTTCTAATGATGAAATAAGTCTTAACAAAATATATAATATTTATGTAAAAAATTTAAATAAGACGAATGGTCAAATAAGATGTCTGGAATTGTAAAACCACACTCTTCTTTTTGGTAGGAAGGAGTACGTGTGTAAGCCGGCCGCATATTACACTGCAGATTAGCTGGGATATGCTGGCTATATAGCTAGCTTTGCATGGGATGGGATATATACAAAGTCTTTTTTTTTTGGAGTAGATATGTGTTGTCAGGTCTCTTTCGCCGGAATGTGTGCTTGCACTGCACAGGCATGGGCTTGGGTAACCCATGGAGGGATCGGCAAGTTAAGGCCAGGATCGGAGCCTGGATGTGAAGTCATATCACAATTGTTCTATCCCCTCCTTTTGCATGGTTCGCATGAAAATTAAGCTGATTCTGATGAAATTTTGGTGTATGTGTTGCAAATAAATAAGACATGCATGGTCATGGTTCCAAAAGTAAGGGGGTCACACCAGAATATTGCTCTCGTTTATTACCACTGAAATTAAAACTTGGTCGGGTGGATGATATATATATTGTTTGGTTATCCATTGCAATGGATGTTGTCATATTGAACCGCAGGATATGATCACTGCTACAGAAGAGGCCGAGGCCTTTAGACGATTACCAAAATCGCCAATAGTCTCGGCAGTTTTGGTTCTCGAGATTAAAGATCCCTTTAGTCTCGGCCCGTACACTTGTAGAAAAGAGTACAACGTCGACGCCCCCTTATTATACCACTGGCGGTTTTAGTTATCACGCGCCTGTGGTATAAAAAGGGCGGTGTCAGAACTACCAACCGTCCGTGGAGATGCATCTTCACAGGCGATTAGCCAGTGGGCCTTGGAATTAAATCTTTTTTTCTGTTTTTAAAACGTGATTTCATATTTTCTATAAAAAAAATTCCACAGACGGTTCCCTATGAGAGCCGCCTGTGGAAATGTTTTCTACATGCGGCTCATAAGGAACCACCTGTGGAATTGGCCCATTTCTACTAGCCTCCAGCGCAGGCGGTGCTGAAAAACGCCAGTAGAAATAGGTTACCAACCGTCTGTATAGTATGCCCCTGTACTAGTGGTAACACGGTCCAGGACTAAAGGGTGCCCGCCCAACGGCTACTGCGCAAAGTTGTCGGGGAAGAGACCCTTTAGTCCCGGCTCGTGTTACGGGCCGGGACTAAATGGGGGACTTTAGTCCCGGTTGGTGCCACCAGCGGGACTAAGACTTTAGGCCCGGTTGGTGGCTTGCCCCGGGACTAAATGGGTCCTTTTTAGTCCTCGTTTTTACTTCCAACACGGACTAAAGGTGCACGGGTTATATCTTTCTTCCTTTTTTCTCTCCGAGACCAAGCCCATTCAAAATTCAGTGAGCTTTATTCTCTCTCTTTTTGCTTGCCATTGCTTGTTCTTGCTTGTTCTTCATCTCCGGTGCCCATTGGTGATCTTCTTCGACGCCATCATCGTTTCCTCGAGTCTAGGGGTAACTAACTTCATCCTCTTTTATCTTTTTGATGTTTTTTTATTTTTATGATCTCTCCTCCATTTTAAGCTCAAAATCAATGGTTATAGTATGAATCGACATCGACGACGCCCATTGGTGATCTTCTTCGACTCCACCATCGACTCTTCGTGTTTAGAGGTAACTAGCTTCATCCTCTCATGTCATTTTCATGTTGTTTTTGTCCTTGTGATTTCTCTGCCACTTTGAGCTAAAATTTACTTGTTAGTTTGAATTTAGAGCTTAAATTAGTAACCATATATATAATATTTCATGGTTTAGCTATAAAGTAAAGAATTATAGCTAAAGGGCGCTGCTGCGTGGCACCGCTGCCAGCACCCTTTAGTCCCGGCTGGTAATACCAACCGTGACTAAAGGAGGAGCTTTGGGCCCGATGTCGTGCGCCAAGACTAAAGGGGTGGCCTTTAGTCCTGAAAGCATAGTCCTGACTGGGGATCTGGGACTAAAGCCCTTTCCAGCCAGGACTAAAGGCCAATTGTGTAGTAGTGGATAATTGTTAGGGTAGTGTTCCCATAAATGATACCAATGGATTATTAATGAAGACTATATTATAACCTTGTGGATAGCACTCCCACAACCATCGCTGAGGCATATTCATCACTTGATGCTAATTTATGGAAGAAAGCTATTCAAAGTGAGATGGATTCTATTATGTCTAATGAGACTTGAGAAGTGGTTAATCCTCCTTATGGATGTAAACATGTGGGGTGCAAGTGGGTATTCAAAAAGAAGCTAAGGCCTCATGATACTATAGAGAAGTACAAAGCAAGGCTAGTGGCTAAAGGCTATACTCAACAGGAAGGAGAAGATTATTTTGATACTTACTCTCCTGTTGCCCGTCTAACAACCACACACGTGTTGTTATCTTTGGCTGCCTCACATGGTCAATTTCTCCATCAGATGGATGTTAAGACAACTTTCTTGAATGGAGAGCTTGAGGTAGATATCTACATGGATCAACCTAATGGATTTATAGCATAAGGTCCAGAGGGTAAGGTTTGTAAGCTATTAAAATCCTTGTATGGCCTAAAGCAAGCCCCTAAGCAATGGCATGAGAAATTTGATAAAATTTTAACATCAGCTAGTTTTACTATAAATGAAGGTGATAAATGTGTATTATCGGAATGGTGGGGGAGATACTGTGATTTTTGTGCTTGTATGTGGATGATATATTAATCTTTGGAAATGATTTTAACGTCATCAAAGAAATGAAAGTTTTTTATCTAATAACTTTAAGATGAAAGACTTGGGAGGCAGATATATTCTTAACATTAAGCTACTAAGAGAAGAAAATGGTAGCATAACTCTCGTGCAGTCCCACTATATTGAAAAGGTGCTAAACCATTTTGGTTATAGTGATTGCACACCTTCACCAACTCCCTATGACCCAAGTTTGCTATTAAGGAAAAATCACATATTAGCACGAGATCAATTAAGATATTCATAGATAATTGGACCTCTTATGTACTTGGCTAGCACAACAAGACCTGATATCTCGCTTGCTGTGAGCAAACTTAGCCGGTTTATTTCAAATCTGGGAGATACACATTGGCATGCACTTGAGAGGGTGTTGCGCTACCTGAAAGGTACAATGAGTTATGGCATTCACTTTACCGGGTAACCGAGGGTACTAGAGGGATATAGTGATGGTAACTGTTGACACTTACTAACACCACTTGGATACTAGGTTGTCATCCCCAGCATGGTGCCAGAGTGTAAAGGCTCGTAAAGGCTCTCTAGAAAATAATCTATTGTATCCGCAAGCGCACAGATAAAATACCTCATTGTAGCATTTCACCAGGAAAGTATTCTGGGTATCGTTATTTATAATTTTGCTTAAGAGAACGGTGAAAGTGGGTAAAATCTATCAAGGCATAGACTAGAGATAAACTTGCAAGAACATAATTACTAATGAGAAACTCGTCACACAGTCACTTGCTTTGGCAGGGGGTAAGCCATAATAATAATGATAATGGAATATATGTTCATGGGTAAATAACACAGTGATTAGAAAATAGACTACTCCTCATATATGTAAGGTGACGTCGGATTAGCTAGAGAATGGATTCTAAGTATCTACTACCTACTAAGTCACAATCTACTCTAGTTATCTACAAGATCATATATAGCATAAAAGACTCTTCATTCATGTATAAGGAACATTGCTAAAATAAATCAGAACATAGCAAGACTTACTCCGCAATACAAATTCTGCCTGTCCTATCAACGGAGGGTGGACTATATAAGAATCAACAAAGCTGTCACCATCGCGAACTACCACACGACCCGGCCAATAGGATACATTTGTAGGTAAATAACATCTAAGCACCACGCCCACATGTGATCTACCACTTAACTCCCGCGCGTCAAGAGCTAAGCGCTTAGCAAACTTATACATAAACTCATTATCAATTATAACTATATCAAATATAGAACTAGAGCAAACTAAGAACATAATAAATAGAGACATAATGCAATTAGAATAAAGTAGTAGAGAAAGATATGAAATAATACCAATCTTTATTGATGAAGATCCAAAATCTAGAGCGCTAGGCTCTACTTCTCTAATTCTATATAATCAATCCTATAGAAGTTGAAGGATTTGGGAGTAGCTAATTCTAATTCTCTGTGGGAGAGAAATTCTTAAACCCTAACTTTGATGGCTTCCTCTGATAATGATTTCTCCTCCTCCCCTGGGGTGGAGAGGCCTTGCTTATATAGCCCTCTCAAGTGAATGTGGGCCGTCGGATCAAACCGGCCTTAATCGCACGGTTATTCTTGAAGATTAGAGGCGGTGGAGCACGATCCGCAAGACGGAGCCTGATTGGCTGCTGCACGTGGGTGGGCGCCCTGCCCCCGGGCGCCCAAGGGGGATGGGCGGGCGCCCTGCCCCCGGGCCCGTCTGGCCTCTCGTTCGCTCCCGTGGCTTCTGGACTCTTCTAGATTAAGGAAAATTGCATGGCACATAATTATCTTGTTGTTAACCTGATATGTGGGCCTTCTCTCCATATTTTCTGATAACCCCCTGCAGAAATAGATAAACACCAAAACTCGTGGAATTCTGTCAGATAAAACCCTAATTCTAGGTGTTTGGTGCATATTGATCCTTTTCCATGTTTAGTTGACGGTTAAATTTAGTACGTAAGGACCGTCAACAAACTTGCCCAAGCTTACTCTTTGCTCGTCCTTGAGAAAATAGCTAAACTCAGATGGATCAGGAGTTGCTTCGATGTTTTCTTTCCTGACAGGCACACATGCTTTCACATAAAAATTCTCCCAGATTAGAGTGAAGTGTCATGGAGCTTAGTACCTGTACTTAAGTCTTAAGTAATCGAAAGACAAAATAATTAAGTCAAGCACTATTCCTCCTGTCTATACTTCACCTTTGTTCTGGAGTTTTGCATACATTTTGAAAAATAAAGCTCAGAGTTCCCAGCTATGATTCTCTCAAGTCTCTCTATATGTGGTATTTGTGGATCCTTACAAAGATGTTACCTACCTATAGCTAATGAAATATTCAAGTGGAGCTCATAGGAGTGAAAAACAGCTCATACATATGTTGTCTAATCGAGCCATGGATCCAAAGGAACTCAGCATTAAATCAAGATGTGCATCTGTGGTAGAGTAAATGATAGTGATGGTAAAAATGTATAAGTGATAATAAAACTTACTTCTCATTGCTCCTCATATTGCTATCTCTCCTCCTCTCTTGATCTTTGCTTTGGAAGAACATGGACTATCTTTTTTCTTCTTTTTTTTCAGGTGGGTAGTAAATACCCCAAATTCTAGTGTCGGACACTTGTCCATTTTTTCCGCTCAGGTGGGCATCTTTGTACCCCTAATTCTACTCCGGACACTTGTCCATTTTTACCTCTCGTCTCACTCTTTTTTTTCTTTCTTTTTCGAGGTTCCGGGCACTTGCCCCTTTTTATTTCCTCGCATATTTTTGCATAATCCATGCCTCTTCTGCATTGAATATTTTTGTAGAGAGAGAATAACAACACTTGGAATAGTGAGTGATAATATTTTTAGAAATTTTAATGAATGGTGGTGGATGGTGTAGTAGATGTGTGCAAGTGAATATCTTAATTTAACCAAATGAAAAGCTCCTAAGGGTCTACACAGCTCGATCAAACTCAATGTGAATATAAGTAGCAAAAGATGTTATAGCAAGTATGGTTGTGGTAGGAATTTTGTCATGCTAGGAACTCATCATGTGATTTGGAAGTTTTCAAAATAAATCTCCAGAACTCAGTGTTGTAAGAACAAGATAAACAGTAGCTCAAACTTTATATCATGCCTTTCTCTTACCTAGACTTTAGTTTTAGGTTCATGCTTCCCATAGATAGTAAATTTCATTTTTAGTAATTCCTGGGAGAACTCTAATATAAAAGCTAGGTACTTGAAAGTAAGCAAACAAAGCAACTGTTCATCATTTCCATCATGCATCTTTTTGGTCTTTTATTTTTCTAGAGATTAACACTTAGTAGATTGTAACACCCTAAAAATTGTTTTCTGGGAAATAGAGCTAAAATGATTTAATTATGATTTTTTTTGTGCTCATGAAACATAGGAAATAATATTCTTCATCAAAATAAAATTTATCATAGGAGTTTAGCAATATGTTTGAGAATTCATGCCTTTGCATTTGATTTATTGATGTGTGTGTGTTTGACAAAAGTTCAAAATATTTCAAACAGATTTAAAAAGGATTTTTAAATAAGTTTGAAAAGGCTTTTAAATAAATAGAAAAAACAAACAAAGGAAAATAAAAAAATAAAAACAACTTTCTCCACTGTTTCTGGCCCGGAGGCCCAAACCTTCCTCTCCCCCTTCCATTCCCCTCGCTCGGCCCAGGGCGCGGCCCAGTCTGGCCTTTTCTTCCCCCCCCCCCGCGGCAGCAAGCCCAAGCCGGGCAGCAGGCGTGCGCCCTATTCCCCTCTTCCCACATGCTGACACCCGGGCCCCACCTGGCGGCGCCCGTCGTCTTCCTCTCACCGTGTGCGAGCTCGACTCAGCCGAAGCCGTGAACGCCGAATCCAATTCCGTTTCTTCCGAGATTTTCTTGCCAAGTTGAATACCTGAGCCCTATAAAGATCCTAGCAATGCCCCGCGCCTTGTTTCCCCCACCCACGCCGCAAATACATGCCCTAGACGTCGCGTTTTGGATCTCGCCGAACCGGCTTAGTTCTCCATCACCAACCGAGCTCCTCGCTCTCTCTCTGGCGGAATTAATCCCCTTGGTGAGCTCGCCTTTTCCTCCTCTACGCGCCCATGTCCTCGGTTGTGTTTTTGGTGCTTGGAGACGTCTCCTTCGCATGCGCCGGCAAGCTTCGCGGCGGTGCTCATGGCGCGCCACCGTGCCGGAGCGCAGGAAGACGGCCGGCCGCCGCCGGACCCCCCTGGAAGAAATCTGAGCCGTTGGATTGGAGATCAAAGGCCAAAAATAGAAGATACCCCTTCGCTGCGAAACTTCATAAAGAGTCCCTGAAACTTTTCAGCTTTTACTCCGCAGTCCTTGGCGGCTTGCGCAGAGTACGTTTTCTCCGTTTAAAAACGTATTCCCGTTCGGCTTAGGCAGATTACGTTTTCCTGTATTTACAAGTTTGCCATTCAAATTGTTTTGGTCATAAAATTCTCATTTTAACTCCGTTTTTGTCCATTCAAATTTCCTTATATTCGTGTTCACGAGCTCTACATGTTAGAAGTATTAGTTTACTGTTTTGAAACTTTTTATTTCTGCAGTAGCATTTAATTAATTATTTCTCTATAGGAAAATCTTGGAAAATGCATAACTTCTCCGTTTAATTCCGATTTTCGTGAACTTTACGTTTATGTGATCGTAGCGCTGCGTAGAATATTTTGATAAACTTTTATATTTGTTTTACCACTGTTTGGTGTATTGTTCTAATTATAGCTTGTTTGCTTCGTGTATGACTGTCTATATTGGATTGCGTGTTGTTGATTGATGATCGGGTATAGACGGTGAGCGATACGTTGGTGATCAAGGTCAATCTTTTGACGACCAGCAGCAGGCTTAGGAGAGCTTTGATCAAGGCAAGTATAACTTGGGACTATCCTTGTTACCTACACACTTTTAATACATATATCATATGCATGTGTCCACCTTGATGACCTTAGCAAAATCATAGATGATTGTTATCCTGAATTCCTTGTTATCTATTTGGATATGCATTTGGGTAGTTCTTGCTAGTGCTTGATTATAATCCATGATCTTGTAACATGAATGTTGGATATACAATAAACAATAAAATAAGCTTTCTAGCAACTTGAACATAAAGGGTGGAAAGAACTCTGGCTTTTGCTAGATTGATCTTGACTCTCCATAAGGACTTATCCCTTGGCAAAAGGTGTGACAACTCGTACAACCATGAGGGCTATATGGCTCTGGCTTTAGTCAAGTATGAGTAAGCTTTTCTAGCTTGTTAGAGGTTACCCGAAAGGGCGGAGGGGCTGAACCGTTTTGGGTATAGTGCGAGCCCCTATCCTTATGTGTATAGGCTGCGCGTCATTGTGCCATTTGGAAGGGGGGTATCTATATCTGTGCGCAAAGGAAACCTTGCGGCCCTAACTTGTTAGACGAACCTTTGAAAGACTTCATAGTGAACCCTGTCGGCTTTCCTTGGAAGTGAGCTAAGAGGTCGACGGGCCTCGGGCGAAAGAGTAAATCACGACTCATGGGTAAAGATGTACAACCTCTGCAGAGTGTTAAATCTAGTATACTAGCCGTGCCCACGGATACGGGCGGCCCGGAAAACTGACGGAATAGATGGACACTGATGAACGTGAATAATGATAATAAATGATGGTTTATTATGTTGTTTATATGTGTTATTCTTAATTCTTGTATACATCGATCATGTGGTTATGGGATTTAATATGCTACCTTGATATTTGCTATCCAACGATTAAATATGCTATCTACATATAAAAGCTAAATGCAGTCAAACCAGTGTCAGCTTATTGAGCCTCATGAACCCCTGGTTATACTTGTTGAGTACGATATGTGCTCACTCTTGCAATTCCCCCACACCTCAGGAGAAGTTTTGGGCTTGTGATCAACCAGTCATTTGGATCCTGTGGAGAGAAGTTAATACCCGAAGTTTGGAGTTGTCTATCCGCAGTTTGCTATGAAAGGTTATCTCTTTTATACTAAGTACGTTATATATTTATGCATTGTCTTTTGATATTACCCCTTATTTGTAGCTATATGTGAGATTTGACTTCTAAAACTCACATATGGTGCATATCTGGTTTTGTCCTTAAAATCGGGTATTACACAGATAAATAAAGCACACTTATCTACACACTCTTTTTATGTGGTTTTCATTTTTAAGGAATGTAATAAATTAAGCAAGAAATTATTTATTGGGTTTTCTAATGTTTATTTATTTTTTTTGAAATAATAAAACATAAAAATGATTAAGAAAAACAAATAAAAACTTACTCGGTAAAATGGGGAGGAACTCCCCCCAGCTGGATGTTGTTGTGTCGGTCCTACTAAATGTTCCAGAATCGCATCATGGTGGTGATGTCATCGTTCATCGTCGTGGTGTCTTGCCTCAGTCCTTGTACTGCAGTGGCGTGGTCCTGGTTCCACTTTTGTTGCTGTTCCAGGAGTCGTCCATGTTCTGCTTGCCTATCTTGGATGGCGAGAAGGGTGTTGTCGGTGCGGTTGAGGAAGGCGCCGACCTCTTGGTAGTAGTCGCTGGAGAACACATAGGAGGCGTCGGAGTACCTTCCTGCATCAAATTGGGGCTGGGGCCTAGACCCTAAAGTTCCAAACGGATCAGTGGAGTACCTGCTTGTATGAAAAGGCGGGTTCGCCCACTGGTGATCTTGGCCCTCCGGCCACGTCTCTTGTGTTGGCTCCTGCGGCTGAGCATGTCGAACCCACAGGTCCCGAAGGACTCGGGGGTTGTAGTCGCGGTAATGCAGGTGTGCTGCTTCCTCTGGCCCGGGATCAGCTCCATACCAGGTGTGTTCTTGATGGGTGGTCATCCTTTCGGATGCCACTCGCTGTGGAGCTCTTTGGTTTACCGGTGCCACTGCAATCTCAATCAAATAATTTTGAACGACATAGAGGCCAAGGTTCGGGTTAGGTAATCGAATCTTGCCTTTATTATCGTATAACATATACATTACGTTCCCCTCTTTTTTCAGCATCCGAGCTTGCCTAAATGTGTCATAGCCATGATAAATTCGTAACTCGTCAATGAATTCCAATGACGAGTTTTCTAGCAAATTGAGACTAGAAGCTAGACGAGTGATGAGTGAAGTACAATCTACAGGTCCCTGAACACTAGATATACTAAGCCAATGAGAAACTAAAAGAGTAACAGGAGAAGTGGGTATTTTATTTATTGTAGCATAAAGAAGTTGCAAGTCACCTACTCTTACTTTTCTAATATCATCACGATGGAAAAGATTGTACCCGAGCCATTTGTAGAACATCCGGAGAGTAGGATGTTCCATGTCATTGGTTCGGGCTGGAACGTAATATTCATCCCTTGAAATCTCTCTCTAAAACTGGTGCCTCTCAAAATTAGGCAAGTCGGAGTTAATGTCCAAGATGCATCTTGAAGAGAAACCGAGATGGTCGCTCAGTTCTCTCCAAGACAACATAATGTCCTGTTTGAACATCCGAAATGCGATTCCCCCCTCATAATATTGCAAAGTGCAGAGAAATTCAATGGTGAGGAGGCGGGAACCCAACTCAGTTATGTCCCAAAAGTTTGTCCATCCCACCATGTGGAAAAGCAAGTCAAATTCGGTATCCATACCTGTTTCTAGTAGCAGGATAGGATCAAGAGTGGGGGTGTGAATAAAATCCTTATTCTTCAGCTGCTGGAAAACTTCTCCCTGCGGGTCTTCAGTCCAAGGTCTCCTATCTTGAGGAGGACCTTGACTCGCGGACCAGATGAAGATGACGGAGCTTGCAGGGGCGTTGGGTCGACGCTCATCTCTGACTGGTGCGAGGAGTGTCGGGACGAACTCCTCGTACCTATGTTCTTGAGGGCCTTGCCCGCGTTCTTCACCTTCTTGAACATCCTGCAGATAAAAGTTGACACAAATACAACTAGTGGAAAAATGTTAAAGGCCAGCTGTCCGAAACATCAGTCGTCCAGGGGTTAGTCGTCCGAGTTTTAATTTTGGCAGCACTTCCTCCTAAACAACTTTTAATTTTGCTTTGGACAGCAGGATCACTACTTACTAAATGGACCTTGTTCTCACTCAAAAACTACCAACCTCTCTTCTACTCTTCTCTTCCCCTCTACTCTCCTTCTCACTTCACTACTAGAGCTCCTTCTCTTGAAACTGAAAACTGAAACTTGCGTGGTTTTCTGGAATGCTTGTGTAAAGAAGTTGGAGGCAGGAGGTGGCCTTTTATAGGCTGAAGGGGCGGGCGCCCACCTCTGGTAGTCATCCTGGCTGCCCTTTCTCCACTCCCTCCATTGCTTGGCCTTTACGCCAAAAGATGACTCATGGGTGGTGGTTGGTCGGTGGAAAAATGCTGGTGAGTGGAAACATGTTGGTGGATCACATAATGTGATGGGATGTGTGTGAGGTGTGGTGTATGATATGTGGGACCCAAGGAGTTTGGGTCATGTTTCTAGAAAGTTAAATATAATGCAGGAAAAACTATGAGAATTGAAACTTATTAAAAATGATCATGGAAAAATATTTTGTGCCTCCACAATAATTAATAAATATGGGTTGTCACACACCATAGATATTATTTATATGGGGCTTTTGATTATTATAATAATGCTATGAATAAATATGACTACTGTAAGAATTAATTATGCAAGAATTTAAACGATGTGGATAAATAACGATTTACCTCCCGGTGAGGGTTTGGGATTTTTAGGTCCCCCCAAGCTGGACCTCCAAATCTTTTAATCTTCTGAATTACCTTCCTCTGGAGATGGTGTCTCCAATGGTTCTTCTTCACTGGGGGTTCTCTGGTGGATCTCCCTCTTCTTGTAGTCATATTGCTCTTGCAGAAATATCTCTATTAATGTAGGTTGCTTGAAATTACCTGATTTCATACCTTGATTATTGAGATGTTTATATGCTGCCTCAATGGTCCTCTGTTCTTTTTCAAGTATTTCTTCTGTTTGGTGATGATGTTGAACTTTATCTTGGAACTAGCTTTGGTCTTTTGCTATCTTGTCCAAAAGTAGTTCTGCTTCTCCAAGTGTAAGTTCAAAAAGTGACCCTTCAGCAATTGCATCTAGGCTCTCACGAGCCTCTTGGGTTAAGCTACAGTGGAAGGTTTGGATAAGTAACCATCTGGGCATTCCATGGAGAGGACATTTTGATATGTATCCTTTAAAACGCTTCCATGCTTTTGGAATGGTTTCTGTCTTTTATTGTTGAAAGCCGATGATCTTTCTTCTTAAGGCAACAGATTTGGTAAATTTGCCTATGGAGAAGAACTTTGCTACAAAAGCCTTTGAGCAGTTCGTCCAAGTATTGATATCTTCTTTGTTGGTGTAGAACCACTTCTTTGCTCTTCCTTCAAGTGAAAATGGAAAGAGACAAAACCGTATGATATCTTGGTTGACTCCGTCGACTTTGATATCTTAGTCTAATATTTTATGTGAATAACCTTGGCTGACTTCCTGACTTTCCTTACCGTTCCCCGGCAACGGCGCCAGAAATGCCTGTTGACACTTACTAGCACCACTTGGATACTAGGTTGTCATCCCCAGCATGGTGCCAGAGTGTACAAAGGTATTTATGAATGTAAAGGCTCTCTAGAAAATAATCTATTCTATCCGCAAGCGCACAGATGAAATACCTCATTGTAGCATTTCACCATGAAAGTATTTCGGTGTAACACCCTAAAATTTACTCCTTTTGAAATATAGATAAAATTATTTAATTTTGTATTTTTGTGCTCATGAAAATATAGGAAAAATAATATTTTTCATTAAATTAAAATTTATCATAAGGCTTACATGCTGGTGCATATGTTTTGATGTGATGCTTGTTGCTCCTTTATGTGTTGATAGTAAGAAAAATATTTAAAATACGTTTAGTAGATCGATCTTCCTTATTCGGCTCATATTTATCTTTTATCTACAACCAAATTCCTTGTTTCTAAGCTCAAATTTTTATTAGGACCTTCCTAAAATATTTTCTTTGTCAGTCAAAGCACTTCTTTTAGTTTCTCGTCCATCAAGCACTCGCTACAAATTTTTCGGGAATTTTTTTCAACTTCTGTTCTCACTTTTCTATGAGCATGATCTAATTTTTAGATGCTCCAAACAATCTTCTCAAGAGCTCCAAAAGGTTTATTCGGGTTCCCCATGTTTTATAATATCTCTGAGAATTTTTCCTGAATTTTCGAAGCTTTCAGAGTATTTTTCATGGCTTAAATCATAATTCTGGACTTTTCTAGGATTATTTTATTCACCAAATTAATTAATTTCGAAAATAATAGAATCTTTCATTTTATCTCACGCTCAAGCCCATGACCTCAATGGTCAATGTCTTTATTTACTAATGGACTTTAATAATTAATTAGGCCTATTAGTAAAGATAAATGTTGCAAATCAATCAGTACCATATCGCTAGTTGACATGGAGGTGGGGAGTTTTTCTCCCTATATATATATACCAACCCCTTAGGCAAAGCACATCAAAGACTATCATATGGGAAGTCTCTAATTTGAGAATTCCTAAGGTAGTAAAATAAAATTTATATTTTCTTCTCTACAACGTGATCGCCATCGTCTCGCCTATACACGACATCTAGGAACGGTCGGCTGCTCCGGCGTTGCTGTAGCTCCAAAAAAGCGTCACTGCCAGTGAACCTACTCCGTGTCCACCAACGTAAGCCCCAATCACTTTATCTTTCAGTTTGCAAACAGCTCAGTTTTAGATTAAAAATACGTTTTCACTATTTACAGAATTGCCACTAACTTTCTTTTGGCCATAAAATATTCATTTTAACTCCGATTTGACCCATTCAAATTGCGTTAGGTTCGTTTTAATGAGCTCTACATGTTAGTAACATTGTTTTCTCAGTTTGAAACTTTTTATTTTCATGACCTTAATTAATTAATTACTTTTCTATATAAAATCTTAGAAAATTCATAACTTCTCCGTTTTAGCTCTGATTTTCGTGATCTTTACGTCTATGATATCGTAGTGCTGCGTAGAATCTTTTTATGAACTCTCTATACTGTTTTTATATGATTGGTGTACTGTTCTAATTGTAGTCTTGTTTGCTTCGTGTATGTTTGTCTTCGGTTGTTATGTGTTTGTGATCGATGATCGAGTTTAGACGGTGAGCAATATGTGGTGAACAAGAGTGCTTCAGTGATCAAGATCAGAGCCTTGGACAACTAGTAAGACCAGCAAGATCAGCAAGAGCAATTGGATTAAGGCAAGTATAGCATTTGGATTTTATTTCTGTGACCATGATCTTGTGACTAGATTAATGTTAAGTAATAAATGATAAAAATGACTTTTTAGCAACTTGATGATTTGTCTGTAAGTGATAACCGGGACAACAGTGCAACCATGAGGGCTATAATGGCTCTGGCTTTAGCTCAGTATGAAGACCTTTTCTAGCTTGTTAGAGGTTACCCGAAAGGGCGGAGGGGCTAAACCGTTTTGGGTATAGTGTGGCCTCTGTCTGTATGTGTATAGGCTGCGAGTCATTGTGCCATTGGAAGGGGGGCTCTATATCTGCGCGCAAAGGAAACCTTGCGGCCCTAACATGTTAGACGAACTTTTGAAAGGCTTCATAGTGATCCCTGCTGACCTTCCTTGGAAGTGGGTTAAGAGGCTGATCACCTCGGGCGAAAGGGTAAATCATGACTCATGGGTAAAGATGTACAACCTCTGCAGAGTGTAAAACTGGTATACTAGCCGTGCTCACAGTCATGAGCGGTCTTGGGGATTCTTGCATCAATGATGATGATTTTTGTGTGTTAAATATGCTCATTATTTATTATTTAATGATCTACATTATTTATGTCACATTGATCATGAGATTGTGGGAGCTATACAATCTAGTTGCTATACTTGTGGAGTTCGACATGGACTCACTCTTGCTATTTCCCCCAAACCTCAGGAGAAGTTTAGGCTTGTGATCAACCAGTCAGTTGGATCCTGTAGAGAGAAGTTAATACCCGGAGTTTGGAGTTGTCTATCCGTTGTTTGCTATCAAAGGTTATCTCTTTTATATTATGTACGTTATATAATTTATGCATTGTCTTTTGATATTACCCCTTATTTGTAGCTATATGTGAGATTTGGCTTCTAAGACTCACATATGGTGCATATCTTGTTTTGTTCTTAAAATCGGGTATTACATCCGGGTATCGTTATTTATAATTTTGCTTAAGAGAACGGTGAAAGTGGGTAAAATCTATCAAGGCATAGACTAGAGATAAACTTGCAAGAACATGATTACTAATGAGAAACTTGTCACACAGTCACTTGCTTTGGCAGGGGGTAAGCCATAATAATAATGATAATGGAATATAAGGTCATGGGTAAATAACACAGTGTTGATGCAAAAGCGGATCTGCAAACACAAAGGGCTAATACCTGATTTAAACGTTAAGGCGTGCCAGCCGATTTGACCTTACTATCGGCAAAGGTGATAACTCGAATACTTTGGTCCCGACAACAGCGATGCGCCCGGATGCCACGGCCAAGAGGTATTCACGCGGAAGTTGAGAACACGCCGAGCTTAAGTCGATGAATTCCTAAGAACTCGTAATAAAAGGAAAAAAGTAATATGACGAAGTCGTCAAAAAAGTAGATGCTAGAATATGAGTAAAAACTGGTGTTTGATTGATTGATCGATTTTTTTATTACAAAGCTCTAGGGTCTACATTTATACCCTGCTCAAAGAGCTACAACCAGACACGACTAGAACTCGAATTCCAAATTAAACAGAATCCGTATGCAATAACTAAGGAAAACGTAAAACCATCCTCACGTGACAAACTAGAGCACCCCCACAAGCCGATCGGCAACTTCCAGGCTCTCCCTCCGTATCATCGGCAGACTCCCTTGTCATAGCCATCGGCATGAACACATCATCACCTATGGACTTGGTCACGTTCAACCATCCTTCCATCATCAATCATCCTCATCGGCAACTCACCCAGTAGATCAAGCACTGCTGTCTTATCTTGCCGACCTACACTTTACCAATCATGGACACGTGCCTAAAAACGATGTCAACACATGCCCCCCAATTTCGGAGTATGAAATCATTAATGCTCCGAAATTCTCTACAGTAATGATGCCTTTCCGCAATTAATGCTCCAAATCTAGTAACCGACAGCCTTAATCTGAACAACTCTAATCCTATTCCTCTGCAGATTCCTCGAAATCCTCAACCTCCCAAACGGTCATTTCCACTTTAGTCGCGCATCGGCAATATTACCGTTTCAGGGACTTGCCGATGGACTAACCAGGACGTCCATATCTTATCCTCTCAAACGGCTATCTCCACTTTACTCGCCCATCGGCAATATGACCGTTACAAGGCGCTGCCGATGGACCGACCAGGAGATCTCGCACAGTAAAATATCTCTGGATAATGACCGCTTCCTGTCAAATCGCCTGCACAATCCCTTGATTACCGTGTGAACAGTTACCATATCTACCTGAGTACCCTCGGATTTCACGGATTCGGCGAAGAGATAAGTCAGATTTGCCCTTGCCCGTTTTGTCCTATAAATAGTTCCTTCTCGGGTACTCCTTCTCCATCACATCATTCCACATCTCCAACTTCACTTTCCCGCACGGCGGCGCTGTTTGAGAGCTCCAAGATCTCCAACGAAGCCCCTCCTTCACCAACTCCGAAGCTTTCGACCACCCTCTTTGTGACAAGATGGCCATCAACTTCACTGTTCCTGAGGTCAGTTCTTCACTCCACCTTTTGTGCTTTTTCTCGCATCCCTATTTATCCGCAATCCATTTTACTGAACATTTTCTTTTTCTTTCTTTGTTTTTCCTTTACCTTCAAAACCATTAGGATCTGTCCAACAAAATTGTCATCCCCACCGATCAACCACACCTCCAATGTCTTGGTCCGTTAGGGAATCCAGATCCAACCGACCTCATTAACGCAGAAACCAACAGGATCCCTTTTAGAGCCGAGAACTTCTCTTTGGATCTATGGAAGGATACTTTCCGTTCTTGGCCCAGTCCTATTGTGGGATGGAAGGATTGGTTCTTGAGGGTCAGCCACTCAAATGAAGTCCAATGGGGCGAGAGAAAACTGGACCAATGCATCAGATTGTCCATTGCCGATATGCATAGGAACAAGTCATTGTTGATAGCTGCATCGTACTTCTGGTCAGACACACTCAATGTTTTTGTCTTTGGCCACGGCCCTGCTTCCCCTACTCTTGCCGATGTGGTTATGCTTACCGGCCTAGACGTATCTTCTGCCGATAGCACCCACTTCTTTGACACCACGCCTAGTGCCAAGGTAGAAACCCGCTCCATCGGCGGCTGGTCCGGGTACATTCAGAAGTACCGCAAAACAGGGTCCGTCGATATAAAGGAACAAACCACCTTTCTGAACATGTGGCTGGACAAGTTCGTATTCTGAGGCCGATCGGCAGGCCCGACCTCCGTCTATCTATCGGCACCAGAGAGACTGGCTAACGGTGGCCGATTCCCTCTCGGCCGATACTTGCTTGGTGCCGCTTACCATCTTCTCCACCAGGTAGCTAAGAAACTCCTGCTCGGCCAATCTATCGGCAACTTGGGGGGTCCCTGGTGGTTTGTCAACATGTGGCTCAGCCTCCACATGCACAGGCGCCTTGAGTTTGATCTCTTCGCGCAGCGTTTCCCCAGAGATATAACCGAGGACCATGAATTGGATGAAGAAGAATCGGCAACACGCCCTCCCCTAAATTTTGGCGAGGCTGTTATAGTTTTGTCCGGCACAGGAGGTAGTGCAGACCAAATCAGCCGATTCTTCCAAACCTTGTATGAGGGCTTGACCAGAGAGCAGCGAGCATGGTTGCCTTATGACGATCCAGACACCATGTTTCCTCTGGTTTTCAACCCATTCAATGATGCTCTCAACAAGGATCATGAAGTAATGATGGCACTGATCACTCCCAGAGCTATACCAGTGCATTTCTTTGGCAGTGGGAAAACTTCCATCCAGACCTATGAGTTTTACAATCCATCAGCACTAGCTCGTCAATTAGCTTTCGGCCAGTTACCGATTGCACTCTGTTATGCCGATGTGATAAAACCCAGGGAAACCATCACTAGCCTCCTTGAATGGACTCGAGTAGCCCAACTGCCATCAAGTGCTAATACAGATGCAGATTTGTCAGAGTGGGTTCCAGCCACCTTCATCACTCAGGCGTACAAGCAATGGTGGGCAGAATGGAAGGAGCATCTGTTCTGCAGATCGGCTCTTACGTACCGCGGCATGATCGATCCCGAGTACGAAGTCCCCGATAATACTGTAAGTATCATCAAACCGATGTTTCAATTTTCTCAATTTTAATCTCATCGGTGATTCACCTTTGTATCATCTTGCAGGTTGACAACACCCCTCCATCGGTCAGTAGGAGTGGCAAGCCGATTGACCTATTCCCACCAGGTCCAATCTCTTCAATCGGCAACAACGCTCCTACCCTGGCTGCCATCATGCATCGAGGTGTACGCCTTAAGAAAGTGACCACCAAGAGGACCAAGACATCTCCATCGGTAGCCGCCTCCGCCTTAGCACAGGCCTTCAAGGTAATCGTTAAACCTTTTCATTTATACCAATTCCATCTTTACATCTGCCACACTTGTGCTTACGAACCCTTATTCCTGACGCAGCATACCGGCGCATCGGCAAGGACCCAAAGCAAAGGTGCCGATGCCCCCCAGTCCAGCCAGCAGAAGAGAAAAGGTGCCAAGAGTACTAGAGCACAAACAAAGCACCAGAGAGCGGCAACTCCCCCTTCTCCTCCGGCATCTCCAATTTCAGTGGAATCCTCTCCTTCTTCTCCAGAAACACAGACTTAGCAGGTACCATCTCCCCCTCAACCGCAAGAAACACCACAAACGGAAGAACCCCAACCAGAAGAGCTCCAACCAGAGGTGCTTCAGCCAGAAGACACATCGGCTGATTTGGGTGAGCAGACTACCGATCCAGTAGGATCGATCATAACATCGGTAGTTTCCTCAATCCAGACAAGTACTGCACCTCCCCAAGGTAATATCTTTACGAAGTTATTGTTGATAATCCCATCTTTTGGTTCTCATAATTCCTTCTGCCAATTTTCACCTGACATAGTCCCATCGGCAACTCCGACCGATCAGCCTGTAGTACCACCGGCATCTTCCAGTTAAAGGCGAGAGATTGCCTTGAAGCAAGTACGCCAGCCAATCTCCATCAGTATTATTTGCCGATGCTTTGACCATAGAATGACTCACCTTGTTTTCTTTTTCAGGAACAGGACTCTCCCGACAGCCTATTCTCCTTTGCCATTGATATCTCCGAAGATGAAGGTGAGGAAGCAAGCTCTTTCCGAGCAGTTGGGGTTACATCGGCAGAGATCCGGGCAAGGCTGGAAGAACTATCGGCTCTCCTTCATCAAGACACAGCTCAACTAGTTGATGACTCTGATCCGGCCAAAGTTTTATTCAAGACCTTGAGAGGCCAAATCCCCGCCGACGCCGAAGAAATCCTTTTCCAAGCAGCACATCTAGAGAGTCGTCAACTGCAATACCAGAGGGCTGCCCAGCGCCTTGCCGATAGAGTCGCTCAGACTCGGCTTTCTCAGGAGATGATAAAATAAAAGCTCCTTACTGATGAGAAGCACAAGAATATCGGCACCTTGAAGTCCTCGGGAAATGCTCTGAAGCAAAAGATTTCTGACCTATCGGCAAGAAAAGAAACTTTGTTAGCAGAACTCAAACAAGTAGAGGATGCCTTGTCCCAAGCTCGACAAGAAGAAAGCCAACTGCCGGAGAAAATCAAGCTTCTTGAGCAAGAGCGAAACGCCCACGGCTGCAAAGCACTGCAACTGAAAAAGAAGCTGAAGCCGATAGAAGGTTCTGCCGATGACGATTTGAAGGAGATAGACGATGCCAACCAGATCCGCCTGCGCGCCATCTCGGCGATCCAGGCACTGCTGAATCCATGAGCTCATCATCGGCAATACATCCTCGCTTCTCTGCTTTCCAGCCTTCCTGATATTTAGTCTAGCCGATAGGACTGTTATCGGCATCTTTTGAAACATTAAGTCCAGCCCCAGACACACTTTGATCCAGCCGATAGGAGTGTTATCGGCATTTAAACTTCTTATGCATTGACCCATATACTGGGGTAGTACTTCTTCAAATATTTACCATTTAATGCTCTGGGAAGTTCGACTCCTTCGAGAGTTTCTAGAATATAGGCATTACCAGGAGCCGATCGACTTATCCGATAGGGACCCTCCCAATTGGGAGACCACTTCCCAAATTTTGAACTTTTAGTTCCGATCGGTAGGATCAATTTCCATACCAAATCTCCATTGGCAAACTCCTTAGCCTTTACTTTCTTGTCATACCATCTGGCGACTCTCTTCTTATTCTCTTCTATACTCATCAAGGCCTTCAGCCGATGTCCTGCCAGATCATCCAACTCATCTGTCATTAAAGTAGCATAATCATCGGCAGCCAATTGATCTTGAAAAGATATTCGCCTAGACCCAGCCTTAATTTCCCAAGCCAGCACTGCATCATGCCCATACACCAATTGATAAGGTGAAACCTTGGTCGATCCATGACAAGCCATCCGGTATGACCACAAAGCTTCATTTAATAACGTATGCCACCTCCTAGGATTTTCTTCAATTTTTCGCTTAATAAGCTTGATAATCCCTTTGTTAGATGCTTCGGCCTGCCCATTAGCTTGAGCATAGTAAGGAGAAGAATTCAATACTTTAATTCCCATACCGATTACGAATTCATCAAACTCTCCTAATGTAAACATGGTACCCTGATCGGTAGTAATTGTTTGAGGAATCCCGAATCGGTAGATAATATGCTCTTTCACGAAGTCAATCATATTGGCCGATGTAACTTTCTTCAAAGGAATAGCTTGAACCCACTTAGTGAAATAATCGGTGGCAACCAAAATAAATTTATGCCCTTTGCTAGACGGTGGATAAATCTGGCCGATCAAATCAATAGCCCGTCCTCGGAACGGCCAAGGCTTTATAATAGGATTCATGGCCGATGCGGGCGCCCTTTGAATATTACCAAACTTTTGACATTCTTGACACCCTTTGAAATACTTAAAGCAATCCTCAAGTATAGTCGGCCAATAATATCCATTCCTTCTAATGATCCACTTCATCTTGAAAGCCGACTGATGTGCTCCACATGCTCCTTCATGGATTTCTCCCATCAAACTCTTAGCTTCATCATCACCTAAGCATCAGAGAAGAATCCCATCAATAGTTCGATAATACAATTCATCTTCGAGGAGCACATACTTGGTGGCCTGAAACCGAACCCGTCTTTCAACTCTCTTAGATGGATCCTTCAAATAATCAATGATTTCTTTTCTCCAATCATCAGCACCGATTGCCGATATTGCCTTAATCATAGGCTGATACCCCGAGGCATGCTGAGCCAACCGATTGGCCTCTTCATTATGCAGTCGAGGAACATGCTCTAATCGGAAATCTTTGAATTCCTTCAACAGTTGCATACTCCTTTCGTAATAAGTTATGAGAACTTCACTTCGGCATTCATAGCTTCTAGCCAATTGATTTATAACTAGCATAGAATCTCCGAAGACCTCCACAGCATCAGCATGAACTTCTCTTAATAACTCCAATCCTTTTATTAAAGCTTGATACTCAGCCTGATTATTCGTCGACGTGGCAACAATCGGTAAGGAAAACTCATACTTCCTTCCCCGAGGGGAAATTAATACTATACCGATTCCTGCCCCACGGTCACATGTGGATCCATCAAAGAAGAGTGTCTAAGGTACAATTTCCAAAGCCTCCACTGCACCGCAATGTTGAGTTACAAAATCAGCCACAATCTGTCCCTTAACCGCCTTGGCCGATTCGTAACGCAGATCGAATTCCGATAGCGCCAAAATCCATTTACCGATCCTGCCACTCATGATCGGCATAGACAGCATGTACCGGACCACATCATCCTTGCAAATAATAGTGCATTCGGCCGATAGCAAGTAGTGCCTTAACTTGGTACAAGAGAAATATAAGCACAAGCATAACTTCTCAATAGCCGAATACCTGGCCTCAGCATCAATCAACCTCCTGCTCAAGTAATAAATTACACACTCTTTCACTTCAAACTCATGGATTAAAGCCGAACCGATGACCATCCCATCGGTAGACAAATACAATCTGAAGGGTTTCCCTCGCTGAGGTGGAATTAGAACTGGAGGATTCACTAGATAATTCTTGATTTCATCCAGAGCTAACTGTTGTTCTTTCCGCCAAACAAATTCTTGATCGGCCTTCAACTTAAGAAGAGGACTGAAAGCACGAATTTTACCACACAAATTAGATATAAACCTTCTGATAAAATTTACCTTGCCGATTAAGGACTGGAGCTCGGTCTTATTGGTAGGGGCAACTATTTTGTTGATAGCATCAATAGATCTTCGACCAATTTCAATCCCCCTTTGATGCACCATGAAACCGAGAAACTGCCCTTCCGATACACCAAATGCACACTTATTGGGATTCATTTTCAAACCATGCTTCCTTGTGCACTCCAACACCTTTCATAGATCGGCAAGATGTTTTGCGAAATCTCCAGACTTAACCACCACATCATCAATATAAATCTCCACCAGCTTACCGATGAACTCGTGGAATATAAAATTCATGGCCCTCTGATAAGTAGCACCAGCATTTTTCAAGCCAAAGGTCATGACTATCCATTCAAACAACCCGACATGACCAGGACACCTGAATGCAGTTTTTGGAATATCCTCTTCAGCCATGAATATTTGATTGTATCCTGCATTGCCATCCATAAAGCTAATAATCTGATGCCCAGCCGCAGCGTCAACCAGCAGATCAGCAACTGGCATTGGGTATCCATCCATCGGCGTAGCTTTGTTAAGATTCCTGAAATCGATGCAGACCCGAAGCTTCCCGTTCTTCTTGTAAACCGAAACAACATTGGAAATCCACTCGGCATATCGACATTGCCGAATAAATTTGGCTTCAATAAGTTTAGTTATTTCGGCCTTGATATCGGGAAGAATATTAGGATTACATCGGCGAGCTGGCTGCTGATGTGGCCGAAATCCAGACTTGATAGGTAACCGATGTTCAACAATCGATCTGTCCAAACCAGGCATCTCAGTATAATCCCAAGCAAAGCAATCTCTATATTCCTTCAACAAATCAGTTAACTGTTGCTTACACTCAGGACTTAACTTAGCACTAATAAAAGTAGGTTTAGGCTTATCACCACTACCTATATCTACTTCTACAAAATCATCGGCCAATGTGAACCCCTGGCCTAACTTTCCATCATCGGCGAACCTATCCATTAAAAACCTTCGTCAGAACCGACTGCTTGGATCGGTGGAATTTCATAATCGGCAACCTTGAGAAAATCCTTTTCCCAAACTTCTCCTGAAATACACCTAGTCCTTTCGTAGGTGTCTGCCTGTGCCGATGCAATAACATAGGAAGAATCTTCCGGGACAATCTCAATCTTGTCACCTACCCACTGGACCAAGCACTGGTGCATTGTAGACGGGATGCAACAATTAGCATGAATCCAATCTCTCCCTACCAACAGATTGTAGGCACCTTTCCCACTGATTACGAAGAAGGTCGTCGGCAAGGTTTTGCTGCCGATGGTCAATTCTACGCAGATAGCTCCCTTAACTGGAGACACATTGCCTTCAAAGTCTTTGATCATCATATCGGTCTTGGTCAAATCTTGATCTCCTTTCCCAAGCTTCCGATACACTGTATAAGGCATGAGGTTGATAGCAGCCCCACCGTCAATTAGAATTTTGGTCATTGGCTGACCATCAACCCTTCCTTTGACAACGAGAGCCTTAAGATGTTGCCTTTCATCATCGGCAGGTTTCTCGAAGATAGCTGTCATCGGATCTAGAGCCAACTGAGCTATCTGGTCGGAAAACTCCAACTCATCATCACTGGATGGTGCAAGGAACTCCATCGGCAACATAAAGACCATGTTGACATCTGCCGATGGACCCTTCCCCTTAGGATCTGGTTGTTGCTGATCCCCAGACTGTCCAGAGTTCTCCCCCTTACTTAACTCTTCTCGCCTTTCACGCTGCAGCCTTCTTTTCTGTGTCCTGGTCAACCCCTCTAGACACCATGGAGGAAATTGCTGCTGCCTTACCGCTGGGCGACGATTTTCCCTTGACTCCATCCGATAAGTGTTGGCATCCCTGCAAAATATGAACTCATCGGGAACCCGTGCATTAGCCATTTCTTCAAGTTCTTCCTGGCTCCTGGGGAAATACTCAACACGATCTCCAAGCCTGTCGTGCACGCTGAGCCTGCCCCCCAGCCGATCATGAACGGATGCTCTCCCTCTAATCGGCCCATTAAATTGCCTATCATTATCACAATAGCGCCGATCAGACCTGTCGTACCGGTCATAACCGTTGCACTCAGGACAATCTCTGACAGTGGGAAGTTTGATATTCTCCTCCCAACAATGAATGAAGAACGGGCAATTCTAGTGATCCCTATGCCGATTCCACTCCTGCCGACGTCTTTCTTCTTCCCGGCGATAGTCCTCTTGCTGGCGCCGATACCGATCTTCACGCTGCTGCCAAGTCTCTCGAGGCCTTCTGTGAGTTATCACAATACCAGATCGGGGAGGCCTTCGTGAGTTAGCTCCCTCCTAGATCAGCCCTTTTCCTTTCACATCGGTAGTGGTGATTTGATGTTGAGGATCCACCGATGCACTTCTTTCAGCTGCTTCTGATGTTAAGACCTTGGTCTTTCCCTTAGGATCCAACATGTTTGTTGGGAAAGGATGTTGGTCGATCTTCATCGGCTTCTGAGCTTTGGAGCTGTCAAATTTGATTCTCCCTGATTCTATAGCCGATTGCAGCTCCTGTCTGAAAACCTTGCACTCGTTGGTGCTATGAGAAGTTGCATTGTGCCACTTACAATACTCCATCTTCTTCAACTCCTCAGCCGATGGGATTACGTGATTAGGTGATAATTTGATCTGACCTTCCTGAAGTAGAAAGTCAAATATCCGATCGGCCTTAGTGATATCAAATGCGAACTTTTCTGGCTCTTTATGTCCAAAAGGGCAAGACATCGGCTTCTTGTTTTTCACCCACTCTGCCAAGCCGATGACTGGTTCCTCATCAGAATCTGAGCTTGCTGCTTCATTAACAAAGGACACCTTCTTATTCCATGCTCTCCTGGGTTCAAATGGCTTGATATCTTGATCAGAAATCCTCTGCACCAAATGACTTAAGCTTTCAAACTCCTGAGATGCATACTTGTCCTTGATGTGTGGCAACAAACCCTGGAAAGCCAAATCGGCTAGCTGCTGATCATCCAGAACCAAGCTATAGCATTTGTTCTTGACTTCCCATATCCTCTGCACAAAACCTTCCACCGATTCATCATTGTGTTGCCTCAATTTAACCAAATCGGTGATCTTCTTCTCATGGACCCCAGAAAAGAAGTATTTGTGGAATTGTTTCGCCAAATCGGCCCAAGTAATCACTGAATTGGGAGGTAATGATATAAACCAGGTAAAAGCCGATCCGGACAATGATGATGAGAACAAGCGAACCCTTAACTCGTCCCTATTACCAGCTTCCCCGCATTGGATGATGAACCTGTTGACGTGTTCCATGGTTGACGTGTCATCCTGCCCAGAAAACTTAGTAAAATCCGGTACATTGTACCGATTTGGAAGCGGGATCAAATCATATGCGGGAGGGTACGGTGTCCGATAAGAGTAAGTGTTGACTTTGGGTTTTATCCCAAATTGATCTCTCATTACTTCAGCAATCTTATCAGCCCAATAAGCATCGGCATCTTGCCGATGAGGCGGTTGCGGATCTGGCACCTACTGATAGGCTTCCACGTGTCGGTGCGGTGCGCGATCTGCATGGAACGTTGGACTAATAATTTGTCCCTCAATCTGCGGACCACCGAGTTGTTGTGCGCCGATCTGCTGTCCGCCGATTTGCTGGCCTCCCAGATGTTGACCTCCAAATTGCTGACCAGCGATCTGTTGGCCGTGATTTATCGGCTAATTGACTGCCCCTTGGTTCTGAAACCCAGGATAGATCTGGCTTTGTTGGAACCCTACAGCTTGATGATTCGGTTGGGGCGTTTGCGGAAAGACTTGCTGCCCAAGCTATCCATTATTAGCGTTCATCGGCATAGGACCTACCGATGACTAGTAATTGGGCATGATCATTGAATTGACATACCCTGGCTGAGTCACAAACCTCTGCTGCATCAGCATTGAATCTGCCGATGCATTAGGCATCTAGAACGTTGGAGCTTGAGAATTCCCAGTGTAAGGCCTTGCAGTAGTGGTTGTGGTATACTGGGGACTCTGGTTCATCGGCATAGTTGGAGGTGCCGATGCCATGGGGGCCTTGCCTCTCAAATCAGTTGTCTAAGATGTGCCAGGTGCCTTCAAGTATTATGGGGGCATACCAAAACCCCACCAGTTAGGAGGAGGAACAGGTCCTGACATTGCCGATGCCAATAGATCTGTCGCGAGCCTAATCTGCTCATCTGAAGTCGGCGGATTAGTTGTCATCGGCATAGATTGTGTATTAGTGACTCCTAACGTACTTGGAGGAATAGGAATTTCTAGGCCCGCAGCGGCTGTAGCAACCAATGGAGCTGTGACGACCAGTGATCCTGGCTGATGATGAGAGGGGCCCACATAATCTGGTGGCAATTGTCCTTCCTTGAAAGTTCTAGCCACGGCATTGAAAACCGTATTGGACAGCACACCAGCTTGGTTGATCAAAGCACGGTTGATAGCACTATCAACCATCTCTTGCAGTTTACCAGGATTGGCTTCAAAAGTAACTTGCCGAGGCGTCGGCAGTGCATCCTTCTGGATTACCTCGCCGCTCCTATTTATGCTGAAGGACCTCAGGCATTGCTGCTTGTAATCCTCCATGGCTTTAGCAATAGCTTGCTTCTGCTCATCTTTGAGATTGGCTTCCGTCACGGGGATGACGTTCTCCTGATCAAACACAGAAGTCGACATGTTGATCTTGATCTTGAATCTGGTCCCACTGGGCGTGCCAAAAGATGTGTTGATGCAAAAGCGGATCTGCAAACACAAAGGGCTAATACACGATTTAAACGTTAAGGCGTGCCAGCCGATTTGACCTTACTATCGGCAAAGGTGATAACTCGAATACTTTGGTCCCGACAACAGCGACGCGCCCGGATGCCACGGCCAAGAGGTATTCACGCGTAACTTGAGAACACGCCAAGCTTAAGTCGACGAATTCCTAAGAACTCGTAATAAAAGGAAAAAAGTAATATGACGAGGTCGTCGAAAAAGTAGATGCTAGAATATGAGTAAAAACAGGTGTTTGATTGATTGATCGATTTTCTGATTACAAAGCTCTAGGGTCTACATTTATACCCTGCTCAAAGAGCTACAACCAGACATGACTAGAACTCAAATTCTAAATTAAACAGAATCCGTATGCAATAACTAAGGAAAACGTAAAACCATCCTCACGTGACAAACTAGAACACCCCCACAAGCCGATCGGCAACTTCTAGGCTCTCCCTCCGTATCATCGGTAGACTCCCTTGTCATAGCCATCGGCACGAACACATCATCACCTATGGACTTGGTCACGTTCAACCATCCTTCCATCGGCAATCATCCTCATCGGCAACTGACCCTGTAGATCAAGCACTGCTGTCTTATCTTGCCGACCTACACTTTACCAATCATGGACACGTGCCTAAAAATGATGTCAACACACAGCGATTAGAAAATACACTACTCCTCATATATGTAAGGTGATGTCGGATTAGCTAGAGAATGGATTCTAAGTATCTACTACCTACTAAGTCACAATCTACTCTAGTTATCTACAAGGTCATATATAGCATAAAGACTCTTCATTCATGTATAAGGAACATTGCTAAAGTAAATCGGAACATAGCAAGACTTACTCCGCAATACAAATTCTGCCTGTCCTATCAATGGACGGTGGACTATATAAGAATCAACAAAGCTGTCACCATCGTGAACTACTGTTGACGGTCCTTAAGTACTAAATTTAACCATCAATTAAACATGGAAAAGGATCCAAATAAAACAAACATCTAGAATTAGGGTTTTATCTGACAGAATTCCACGAGCTTTGGTATTTATCTATTTCTGTAAGGGGTTATCAGAAAATATGGAGAGAAGGCCCACATGTCATGTTTACATCGAGATAATTACGTGCCGTGCAATTTTCCTCAATCTAGAAGAGTCCAGAAGCCACGGGAACGAACGGGAGACCGAACGGGCTCGGGGGTAGGGCGCCCGCCCTGGTCAGGAGTCCAATCAGGACCCGTCTCGCGGATTATGCTCCACCGACCTAAAGGATCAAGGAAAACCGTGCGATCAATGTCAGTTTGATCCGACGGCCCAAATTCACTTGAAAGGACTATATAATCAATGCCTCTCCACCCCAGGGAGGGAGGAGAAATCATTATCAGAGGTAGCCATCAAAGTTAGGGTTTAGACATCTCTCCCATAGAGAATTAGAATTAGCTACTCCCTAATCCTTCAAGTTTAGAGGATTGATTAGATAGCAATTAGAGAAGTACAGCCTGGTGCTCTAGATTCGGATCTTCGCTAATAAAGATTGGTATTATTTCATATCTTTCTCCAATACTTTGTTGTAATTGTATTATGTCTCTATTTATTCAGCTCTTAGTTTGCTTTAGTTCTATATTTTATACAGTTATGATTGATAATGAGTTTTTGTATAAGTTTGCAAAGCGCTTAGCTCTTGACGCGAGGGAGTTAAGTGGTAGATCATATGTGGGCGTGGTGCTTAGATGTTATTTACCTGCAAATGTATCCTATTGGTCGGGTCGTGTGGTAGTTCGCGATAGTGACAGCTTCGTTGATTCTTATATAGTCCACCCTCCGTTGATAGGACAGACAAAATTTGTATTGTGGAGTAAGTCTTGCGATGTTCTGATTTACTTTAGCAATGTTCCTTATACATGAATGAAGAGTCTTTTATGCTATATATGATCTTGTAGATAACTAGAGTAGATTGTGACTTAGTAGATAGTAGATAACTTAGAATCCATTCTCTAGCTAATCCGATGTCACCTTACATATTTGAGGAGTAGTCTATTTTCTAATCGCTGCGTTATTTACCCAAGAGCTTATACTTCATTATCATTATTATTATGGCTTACCCCCTGCTAAAGCAAGTGATTGTGTGACAAGTTCCTCATTAGTAATCATGTTCTTGCAAGTTTGTCTCTAGTCTATGCCTTGATAGATTTTATCCTTATCTCCATTGAATCCTTTTCTCCTGAGCAAAATTATAAATAACGATACCTGGAATACTTACCTGGTGAAATGCTACAATGAGGTGTTTTATCTGTGCGCTTGTGGATAGAATAGATTATTTTCTAGAGAGCCTTTACATTTATAAATACCTTTGTACACTCTGGCACCATGCTGGGGATGACAACCTAGTATCTAAGTGGTGTTAGCTAGTGTCAACAACCATTTCTGGCGCCGTTGCCGAGACACAAAAGGGAAACACATAGAAACGGTAAGGAAAGTCAGGAAGTCAGTCAAGGTTATTCACATAAAATATTAGACTAGACTATAGAGAAATAATTGCATAAAACAGCTACTAAGTGAGAAATCATAACAAGACACCTGTGCTTTGGGAGGTTCACCCTGTTGTTTTTCTATGTTTATATTTTTATACAGGGTATATCAGGATTGACTTTGGTACATTAAACTCTTCATCATTAGAACCAAAGCGATCAAGAAAGAAAGAAGAAGCTAGCTACCAATTGCTGAAGCTATGGCACAGAAGACCCTACGGGAATTCTCTGCTCCAAACCTTGAGAACATTCCAACTGGTCCAAGATTTGCAGTAGAAGAAGGAGCACTCGAGTTCGAGCTCAAGTCAAGCCTCATCAATTTGGTACAAGCTACACAATTCAGTGGAAAGGCACATGAAGATGCTAGTGCACACTTGTAGAATTTCTTAGAGATTGGAAGCACAATCCACATCAACGGAGCCGACAAATACGTCATACTGCTTCACCTCTTTCCATTCTCACTAGAAGGGAAAGCAAGGAAGTGGTTCTACATTCATCAAGATAACATCAACAACTGGACAAACTTGTCAGATGCCTTTCTATCAAAGTTTTTCCCAATGGGCAAGACAACTGGCTTAAGAGGAAATATTGTCAGTTTCCAACAGCAGAAGACAGAAACCATTCTTGAAGCATGGGAGCGTTTTCAAGGATACATATCAGATTGTCCTCACCATGGAATGGCCACATGGTTACTTATGCAGACCTTCTACCATGGATTAACCCAGAAGGCTCGTGAGTGCCTAGATGCATCTGCCAAGGGATCATTCTTGGAGCTTATAATTGGAAAAGCAGAGATACTTTTGGATAAGATAGCAGAAAACCAAAGCTGGTTTCAAGATAAAGCTCAACAATGTCATCAAACTGAAGAAATACCAGAAGAAGTAAATGCACTATCAACCAAGATGGAAAATTTGCTCCATTGGATTGACCAGAGGGCCAAGTTCAAAGAAGATCAAAGGGCCATTGAGACAGCATACAAATATCAACCTACCTCAAGTCAACCCAATAGCAAAGGTATGAATTCAGGTAATACTTTCAAGCAACTTTCATTAAAAGAGATAATTGCTCAACAAATAAAAACTAATGATGAAGTTAAAGAAAGGCTAGATACAAATGAATCATCTCTAAAGGATATACACAATAAAATGGATTATCTATTAACTGCCTTTGATGAGCAAAACACTCTTAATAAAAGGGTAGAGCTTAAATTAATAAACCTAGCTGCTGCATTGCCTGTTGCCACTAACATTGAGCAGGTAAAGAACATAACTACTAGAGGAGGCAAAGCCACCAGGGATCCCCCATATCCAAAAGAGAAACAAAGAACATCACCACCAGTGCAACCAGCAATGATAGAAGAAGAAAGCCCAGTTGAAGTAGAAGATCTGCTACAACCACCAAGAACTAGAGAAATGAGGAAAGATTTTTACGACACCAACTATTTTTCATTTCCCAGAAGAAACAGAGGACTGCAGTCGGATGAGCAGTTTGGTAAGTTTGTAGAGGTCATTCAGAAATTATATGTCAACATACCTCTACTTGATGCCATACATATACCCACGTATGCAAAGTACATTAGAGATATTATTAACAAGAAGAGACCACTGCCCACCACTGAGGTTATCAAGCTGACAGAAGAATGTAGTGCGGCCATCCTCAACAAACCACCAAGGAAGAAGAAGGATCCAGGGTGTCCCACTATTGATTGCTCGATCGGAAACCAACACTTCAACAATGCACTTTGTGATCTTTGAGCAAGTGTCAGTGTGATGCCAGCATCAGTTTACGAGAAGCTTGAGCATACGACCCTAGAACCAACATCAATGTGCCTACAACTAGCAGATCAATCAGTTTGACACCCGTTGGGCATCGCCGAAAACATTCCAGTCAAGATAAGAGATTTCCTTGTGCCAGTAGACTTCATAGTACTAGACATGTGATATGACCACGTCACCAAGCAAGATGTCACGAGCTCCAAGTCAAGCTACACCTACTCAAGTTTCACCTAGATCGACACCAGCCCAAGTCATCGATGGACCGATTACACGTAGTCGTGCAAAGAAGCTACAACAAGAGGTCCACGCGCTACTTTGTGAGATTCATTTTAATATTAATGAGAATTATATACTACCTAAGTGTTGTACTTTTATTGTACTCAGGTATATAGAAGAAGATAAGAATGAATCGGACCCTGAAGAACGGACCAGTGCAAGTTCCAAAAGATGTCAAAAACGGACCAGTGGAAGTCAAAAACGGACCAGTGCAAGAAATCTTCATAACTTTTCACTCACAAATGCTATGAAGGTCCATGAACACTTGTTGGAAATCTTGACAAGTCTACTTTCCAATGAATCTAGTGGCGACCAGTTTGGATACTCCATATTGCCTCTAGACCAGAATTAGCACAGACTGCTCAGAAGGTCAACAGTCTGTCGTGACAGAATGTTGGTACAACTTGCCAAGTAAAACTGTACCAATCTACAATGTTTCATGCTGGTTGGCATACATTGCTGGAAAGCCCTTTGAGTCTAGTTTCACACCCAAGAACGGTTCATCATTTGGATTTCCCAATAAAAAGTTATGGTTAGTTTATTGGAAACTGCTCTGGAGGCCAACAGTCACGCGAAGCCACTTCGGGAATCCATTTCGAGGGGACCTTTCACATTGCCTTCCCTCAGAAACTCTATTTCGTTTTCATACCTATCTAGCAGGGCTGTTGCTAGTATAAATACCCCCTAAGAATCATTGTAATCGAAGACTTTGATAATTGAAATACAGAACCCCTTTGTTCAGCTGCGTGCTAACAAATTCAGAGAGTGATCTCTACCCCTTTACTCTTGTGATTTCCTCACGGGATTACATAGGCGGCAGCTTCATCCGCTCCCAATTGGTGCTCCTACTCCCTTCAAGGTATTCCTTGATTGATTGTAGGCTGTGTTGGTTGGTTCTTTGAGAGTGTGGTTGGGCGAATCCTCGATTCAGGTTGCCGGTTAAAGACGGTGGTTGGCTTCGAGTTTTATTTGCCAGGTTGCACTAGTTATCGCTGCTTGTAGCATGTTATCTGGCTATTCTTCAGCTAGTTATCGGTGTTCATCCTACGTCATGAAGATCGGGACAATGTGTCGCATCATCTGGTATCAAAGCTTTCGTTACCACGGTAGGAATTTTATCCCTAGCTACATATATATTTTTGCTTCGTCCTATCCACCAAAAAGCCAGAAAAATATATTGCTTAGACCTTTCTTTCAATCTGTTATTTTAGTGAGTTCGGTTAAGTCACAGTCCATTAGAGTCTTTGTTTTAGTTGCTGATCAGTTATCCTTCACGTGTTCTTTGTGCCTCTTTTATATCTAAAAATCCCCACAAAAAAATCTCTATAGCCTATATCATCCTTTGTGTTAACTTTGATCCTATCTAGCTACTGGTTGTTGTTTTATTTGTCTTTAGTTGTGCAAGTATCATAATCTGTTCCCTATTTTTAGTTCTACAAAAAAAAGTGTGTCAAAAAAAAAGAAAAGAAAGTGCAAAAAAAAGTGAAGTGAAAAAAAAGTTGAGAAAGGTTAGAGAGAAAGTCTGAAAGATTAGTTGATTTATGTGCACAAGTGCTGAAAGTTTCATATCAAGTTCTGCAACCAGTTTGCTATCTTTGTTTGGTGCAAAACTTTGGTTGGGTCTGATTGCAACACTTGCATCCCAATCATACTCCTTGTTTGCATCAATTCTGAAATTTCTTTGTGTGTGTGTGATCTATTTATACACTTCGAATCTTTTGATCAGCACTAGGCAGAGAACTTCTAGTTTGGATCGTTACTTAACTTTACAACAACTAGAATTCAAATTGCATTCCTTGTGTATTACTGCCCACCAAGCTCCACATAAAAACCATCGTAATCGGTACTCTCTGTTCTTGTATTCGCCTCGCCATCACTTTCAGTTGTCACCACACATTTGTTTTCCTTGTAATCTGCAGCAGAGGAATTCATAAGAGCTTTGGTGGTTAGAGAGGTGAGTTGTGAGGGCCACCCAATTTTCATATTCCACCAATACAAATTATTTGTATTCAGCTAACCTTATAGGAAGATGGATGATGGAATAGAGGATTGTGTCACTTTGGCATAATTTAATGAACTCTGACAAAGCATAGAAGAAAAGCAAGATAGGTTGACACAAGGTCTTCAGAACCTTATGATTGAAATCAGAAGGCGTCGCCAACCTCATGATGGAGCAAGCAACCATGGTGAAGATGGAGATATGAGTGATAGAAGTGCTGCTAGTAGAAGCTCAAGGGAACAAGGAAGGAGGAACCGAGGTAGGGGAAGAGGTCAAGGTCGAAGAAATCATGATGATGAAGAATCTGAAAAAGAAGGTGATGATGATCATTCTCAATGAAGTCGTGCTCGACAGTACGATG